>NC_133338.1:23043321-23376654 GCF_030506205.2 Paramisgurnus dabryanus | reverse complement strand
CTCTGTTGTGGAGAATATTCCCAGCATTTGCCAACTGAAGCCCAAACAAGAGGAGTTTGTTAAACATTTTGAATGGAAAATGAAAAATGATAAACATCTTTGCATAAAAATGCCATAATTGAGTGAATGACACTAAATGAAAGCTGTGCATAAAATCTTCTTCATGTTCATAACACGTGTCATGTAAGTCTTATGAACACCTCTTCAAGAAAAGGGTTACCAAAAAGTTACATTTAAAAAACGGACAAGCCTAGCATGTTGGTGTTACAAAGCTGCTTCTCCGCATCCTCCCGGCCGACAGAGGGAGCCATCACCTGAATTGTACTCATGTCTGTTATAAACTACATTTCCCATAGGGCCATGTACCTGGTCTGATTACACTGTCACCTGAAACTCTATTTAAGCTCTCTCCAAACACATCCTGATGCAAAGTCTTGATTTGCCACGGTGATCATTTCTGAGCGTTTCCTGAATTATTATTACGGATCTGTGTTTTGACTTTGGACTGTTATTATCGTTTTGGATTGTTTGCCGCCTGCCTTGAACTGTTATCCGCCTGTCTCGACCATTGCCTGTTCCTGTTTACTCTTCTGGTTTGCCCCTTGCATTCTGTGTGTTACCGCACACCTACTGTTGTGTCTGTCATCTTTAATAAAGCTGCAAATGGATCCCATGTCTGAGGACTCATCATTACAGTTGGGTTGTAATTTAAGCTTGGTTGTTTTAACACAAAATGCTGGATTGTTTTAATGCATTTTTGAAAATAACCCAGCTTTTTTGAATATATAAAACCCTTGTATTTTAGAAATAGAAATGCATATTGCTATTTTTTGTTTCAAATAAAACTCCCATAACTACTGTAGATTTAACTTTTAAAAAATATTTAAATTCAGTTAAATCATCAAACATTATGACTTGCCATGTGACTTGTTTGACCCAAGATTTACTTGTTTGACTAGAAATTTACTTTTGACTTGCAGATGTGTGACTTCCACTGCTTCACTGGTTGGCCTCTCCCTTTGTTCTTACTCTTTTCCAAATGAGTTTCTTCTATTCATCCTGTTCTCTCTAACTGACCCTTCTCTGTGAAGGTTAATATTATATCTTTTTAACCTCATTTACACATTTCATCTCTTACAGTAGGATTTGGACAAAGTCCACGTGCAGCATCTCATCATATAATCATTCACATTTCTCTTATTCTTTCATTTCTTTCTCTTCTTTCTTTCTTACCCACAATATGGTGTAAATAACAGAATCAAGACTTTATTTGTATTCGGTGGGGTGACTGGAAAGACTGCACCTCTGTATGCATGTAATTTACTATAATGTTTGGTCTTAGCTGAAACTCACAGTTCAGGCTCCTGGGCACATCAGTTAAATAATGAAAGAATGTTGCCAATGCAAAATGAGCTTTATTTTAAAATATAAAGGGGGTGAATGAGAAAAGTAATTTGTAGTCTTTGCAAGTCTGGCTACAAGTGACATAAATCTGCTTCTGTTTCATGCTCATTGTGGGTGGAGCAGGGCTGGTAGGGTGAGAAAAAAGACAGACAGAAATGCTCATCAGAAAATGCACGAGAAAACAAACAATTAAAGTTAATGCTAGTTGTTTTTGAAGCGTGATGCTTTATTTGTGCTAACGTTGGCTGCCAACAGATTCACTATGTATTCTTTGTTGATTGTGCCTGCATATCTCCAGAGGTTTTGTGAATGACATAAAGGACACTGTGATCTTGTGATTTGAGTGACATTCTCCTTGCATCGACAAAATCGATGTTTGCCTAATTACAGTCTTTCTCTCTTTAAGACACACGCACACACACACACGCACACGCACACGCACACACACACACACACACACGCACACACACACACAATTAAAGATGCACAGACTGTATGGTCAGTTGTAGATCATTAGCCTTGCATGTGCTGGAGCAGGATGCAATTAAATTGGTTGTTTAATGCAATGACCTGATGCTCTGAGATCATTTTCAGTTTACCCCACCCACAGAGGTCTAATCTGAGCTGCCATGGTGGTGGTCGGGTGGTGACACTAGTGAGCTTGTGAACACAGAACTGCTGATATTCAACATAAACATGGTCACATAATGTACAGTCATTATTCTTCAATGTCAGTGATTTAATGAGCAACTTAAAGGTCAGACTTACAAAACCAGACAGATGACATTGAGAGCGGCAAGAGTCGAGTTCCTTTAACTCACTGAGCAAATGTTTCTCCTTTGTGCTGTGTCATACTGAAAAAAGATAAAAGATTCTCAATGGCAAAGAATAGAAAAAAACTTACATAAGCTCGCATTCTTTGCTTTGATTTGTTGTCAGGGTTGTCGAAATGAAAGTATATTTTTTTGTAAAAGTAAACTATTCCTGTGGTTAAGAATAGTGTAGCAGACTCTCAGAAAAAAGTTTCAAAGTTGCCACTGGTTCGTTACCTTTTCAAAAGGTACACTTGTGTACCTAAAGATGCATATTTGTACCTTAGAGGTGCATACTGGTACCTCAAAGGTACATATACAAAATTGTATATATAGAACGTTTTTTTTACAACTTTATATTCTGAGAGTGCAGATGTTCATATAACTCAAAGCTCATATTCTAGTTTATCTGCAGTCACATGAAGAATGTAAAATGGCAAGAAAAAGTATGTGAACCACATAGGAATAAACTGGTTTTCTACAGCCAGTCAGTGGTGGATTTACTTTAAAAGCTTATAGAGCTCATATGGTCCGATTCACCATGTTACATTTCCTTTGGTGTGTAAGTGTGTAATAGTATGTTAACGATATTCAAAAAGTACAAATCCCAATGTAAACGATGACGCAAAGTTATCTTTTCTTATGTAAATCTCTTTTCTTGGACTACAACAAACACACAGATTGTAGGCAACAATATACTTCCTGGGATTGGTGATGTAGTAAAGACTGACATTATCATAATTCATCCCGCTTGGACTTACAGCCTGTAAGTTAATTCCTGTCAGCTTTGCACTGTGAGCGAATCTTTCAAACATGATAAGGAGGGTCACATTTCCGGCTGATGTCAGAGGTATTCAGGCCAATCACAACGTCCAATTAGCTGGCCAATTAGGGACTCAGAGCTTTTCAGATCAATGAGCTTTGTACAAAACCATTGCGTTTGAGAAAAGCAGTATATCTGGAGCTACAAAAATGTACGATATGTAGAAAATAATGTGTTTTTTTAACCATAAACCAAGCAAACACATTGTATTATACCAAAATATTGATGAAATAGGTGCCCTTTAAGGTCATTGTCCTGCTGCATCAACCAACATCTACTGAGCTTCAACTGGCGGACAGCAACCCTGACATTATCCTGTAGGATATTTTGTTAAACTTTGTTAAACAAGTGGTCCAGGCCCAAATCATGATGTACCCTCCACCATATTTCACTGTTGGGATGATGTTTTGATGTTAGTAAGCTGTGTCCTTTTTGCACCATAGTATTTTTCCCCAGAAAATTCAACTTTTGTTTCATCAGTCCATAAAATATTTTCCCAGTAGCAATGGGGTTTACCAAGGTGCTCTTTTGGAAACTTCACGCTCACAGCAATGTTTTTCGGGAGAGCAGCGGCTTCCTCCATGGTGTTTTGCTATAGACACAGTGCGTGTTCAAAGACTTACGTATGGTAGACTGATGAACAGAGATGTGTGCCAGATCTAATTATGTCTTCAAACCTTTAGCTGTTCCTCGTGGGTTCTCATTGAGTATTCTGTGTTGGGTCTCAGTAGTCTTGGCGGTGTGCCCATTTCTAGAAAGGGTAGCTATATGAAATGGTCTCCATTTATAGACATATTGTCTAATTGTCAATGTAAGGTTTTGTTCTGTGTTTTCTGGTGTTCTGTGTATTTTTGTTATTTGGACTTTTATTTTGACATCCTGTTCTGTTCAGGCTTTTATTTTGAAATATCATGCCATGTCACATTTCTCACTTCCTGTTTGTTCAGTATATAAACCACTTCCTGTTCACCTGTTTTCGGCTGATTATTGCATTTGTATGTCCAGCCTGTTTCCTGTGATCTGTTTACCTGTTATCTGAATCCTGTTTTGTATCTGTTACTGTTTTTGACCTGTGCCTGTTATTTGGATTTTGCCTGTTTTGCCTGGATTACGATAGTGGATTTGTTCTTCTGGATTTGTTTGCTGGCCCTTTTGGGATTTTACTTATAATAAACCTTTTGCACATGGATTCGGATCTCCCTCGCTTTCATTAAAGCACCCTATTACAGTCAACTAATGGATGTCTTAACATTTTGAGATTGTTTTGTATCCCTTTTCAGCCTTATGAAGTGCAACAACTCTTGATCAGATATCCTTCTTGCGAGGCATGGTGCAAGTGTGTGTTAGTACATGTTTTCATATTTAAAGTATTTACTATTGACTTAACCATGATTCAAACACAAGCCATGCTTGCAAAGATGATCGATCAGCTTGGTCATCTGAATTTTCTGGATGAGATCTGGCTTGTAGTAAAGGCGATATTAACTCCTGTCAGTATTTGAGCTAATCTTCAAAACATGGTAAGGAGCGTCACATTTGCGCCTGACTTTAGAAGTATTCAGGCCAATCACAACGTACTGCAAGCTGGCCAATCAGGGACACAGTGCTTTTCAGATAGATGAGCTTTATAACAAATCAGTTCCTTAAAAACAGTTTAAGGAAGGCAGGGATATCTGGAGCTACAAAAATGTTTCTTTGACCTTAAACCACGCAAACACATTGCATTATACCAAATACACAAAATAACATTGTGTTTAGCAACGAAATAGTTGCTTTTAAAGGACAGCAATCTTATAACTGTCTTTTTATCAATCGAAGGAGCACTTAACCAATCCTAAACTCATATTATTAATTGGACTCCAGTTAACCAGCTTCTGACACAAATGAGCTTTTTTATTAAAGTAATTAGTCTATGGGTTCACTTCATGTGTGCCTCATACATCTTGAAAAGTATTGTATAGTCTTTGATCGCCCCCTGGTGTCTGGCTGCAGTACAAGTCATAAACCCCGCCCTCCCCATGCAACAAACGGGACTCGACTCTAAATAAAAAAATGATTTATACTTCCAATAATATTTTCCAAAAGATGGTTTTCATCCTTTAAGGTAGTTGTTATCACGCTGATATATGTTCAATTGTTTATTTTTGTAAAAACTTTCATTTTGGCTAGCAATTTGATGCTAGAAACGGGGCGTGTCGTTATGATTGGCATGGTTGAATTGGGGGTGCCAGTGTTGGGCTTAAGTTTGATCTCCCTTCTCCACTTCGACTCCACGGACGATTACTTCCACGCATGCCCTGGCTTCAAACTGATGTTTTTATGTAACATAGCAGCGCTTATAGTTGGACATTTTTTGCTTCAATTCATTACAATGAAAGAAAGCGTAGTCGCATCGTCCATCTTTTTTACAGTATGGTTTACTTGTGAATGCACTGTGAATGTTTAATGGGTGTTTTCAAAAAAGACACAACAAACTAGAATTATTTGTGTTTTGTGAGCTTATGCACATTCTGTTTGTTTATTGTTGTGACCTAGATAAGGATCCGATCACACTTTATGGCAAATCACTGTAGAAAACCAGTTTATTTCTAGGGGCTCACATATTTTTGCTGCAACCTGAACTCACAAAGTCTGTGGGATAGTCACAGAATTTTTTTGCTCATTTTTCCGTGGCATTCTCACGGATCTCCACATTTTTCCGTGGCTCTGCTACGGACTGTCTTTTTCCGTGGCATTCTCACGGATTTGGGTACTCAACTGCTTTTTCCTATTTTCAAACCATTTTCGCTTCAGTTTAGGGTTAGATTTGGTCTTTGCGTTAGTATGTCACTTTAACTATTGGTTTATACTATTTTTTCTGATTTATTCTTTTATATTTTCTAAACTTTAAACAATTGTCACCTGGTGTTGGGGTTAGAGTTGGGTTTGGGTAGGGATGTCATTTCATGTAAATCCAACCCTAAACCGAAGCGAAAATGGTAAGAAAATAGGACAAAACAGTTGAGTAACCAATCCGTGAGAATGCCACGGAAAAAGACAGTCCGTAGCAGGGCCACGGAAAAATGTGAAGATCCGTGAGAATGCCACGAAAAAATGAGCAAAAAATTCCGTGACTATCCCACAGAAATGAAATTTTGCCCTGCACTGTAGCTCTCAAAGATCACTTACATTTTTCGTAGAATTTTACTGCATTGAAAATCTTTCTTCACATGTTTTTTATGAAAGAATCCAAGGCAAGAGTGTTCACAAATCATGTATGAATTAAACACTTTTTTATTTTCGACTGTACTACCACTTTAAGATTCGAGATGAGAGAGCGGATTTATTTGACTTTGGGCATTTAGCTCTACTACTAATCTTTGTGTCTTTTTAAAGGTCAGTCTTGCACTAAACAGCAAGCACAAATTAGGCTCCCCAAAGAACAGGAAGAGATAAAAGGGGGAAGTTGGGCTGGGCGATTAGATCTTAGGCTGATCGATGGAGGATATATGATCTGGTTCAGTTTAGTGCTGTAGAGAGAGATACTAATGTTTGCAAGGGGAGATGGCTGGGTAAAATACCAAAGTGTGTTGGTATGGCACGGCATCTGAGCTGACTAATGGCTGTTCATGGCGAATCTTCAGATGACCGCAGGGAATAGATGAGTTTTGCGGGAGAGGGAGAGAGAAAGGGAGCGAAAAATGAGATATAGATATGGATATTGAAAGTCAGAGAGTGTGATAGGACATAAATTGTTCAAGAGAGTCTTTAGCACCGGCGGAAACTTGGAAAACATTTTAAACCTTGCTGACATTTCCCAACTCCCTAGAGCTCGCTCGCTTTCTGTCTCTTTTCTCATAAATTTTTCGTTACAGGAACTTGCTATCGTTATAACTGAATACGTTGTCTCAGATGGCACAGCTAGACCGCATAATAGTACAGGCTCTAAAATCAGTGGGAAGGTCTGGTTAAGTATTCATAGGCTCCACCTTGTTAACAGGAAAAATAAATAAGATTTGCCATTGAGTAATTAAGGTTTTTTAGACCCTTATGGCAGTGACAAGCTAACTTGCAACGCCATTATTGTGTTATGAAAGCCAGGGTGGCAATAGATAGTCATCCTGTGTAACTTGCAATACATTTAATTTTATTACTTTATTTTCAGAGAGTCTACAAGGAGACAAGTAACACCTGGACTTGTTTTTCTGATTTATGTCATCTGTCTTTATCTCTTTTACGCCCCAGTCTGTCTCTCTCTCTCTCTCTCTCTCTCTCTCTCTCTCTCTCTCTCTCTCTCTCTCTCTCTTCATTGTGAAGCTATTCTCTTCTTTATTCCGATTACACTATCATTTTGACTTAGGCTATTTTGCATTTCATACGTGTTTGTGTTTGTGTGCTGGTGTTTTGGCTGTGCATCCATCATGTCTCCTAGGGTTTTGTGGGCACAGGAGCAATTTGTCATGTCACATTCCCGCCAGTGATTTTGGCCTGTCTACACACTTTCACCCAGTCACGCCCGCTCACTCATTTCCTCACTCCCTCGTTCATTCTCCCTCTCCATAACAACCAGAGAAGTTTTGCCTTGACAGTTTGGTGGAATGGCATCTCTTGTAAGCTTTGTTCAGTATTTCACACACGCTCAGGTGCAGCTGCTTTGCTTCATATTCAGTCCAACTCTCAGGCGAAAAGCTGATGTCGTTCAACACCACTTCTCCACAATAAGACTTATTTTGACTTGAAGTATAGCTTCAGCTACACTGTAAAAAAGTCTGTATTTTTACGAGCAATAGTGTGTATATTTTACAGTTTCGTTCTGTTTTTGATATTAGAACAGAAATGTACTGTAGAATTAGATGGAAAACCTGTTACTGTAAATATCCATGACTTTTCAGTTGTTGTTTTTTTTTTCAAAAAAATTATTTTATTTTTAACACTTAAAATACAGGGGCCAAAAAAAATCCCTTTTTACAGTTGGGAAATCAATTTAATAATATTCATTACTTTACAAAAACTTTATCATCATCAATAATGATTAATGCTGAACTATAAGTAAGGAATAATTGACGACGGGCCATTGAATTATAAGAAAATAATGCACACCCAAGGTGCAATGCCTAATCACCTAATTGTGGTCACCCAACCGGAATCCACAAAGTTTTGCCAGTCTGTCCTTCCGGCAGAATCTCGAGCCTGGAAATATGTTCCATTTATTCTGTTGGCTGAAGGTTGGCGCCAAGGAGACTCGTCAGCATGATAAGGCTTAATTTTTCAGCAAATTTCTTGAAGGCCGCCGTCATATATCTCTGCGAAAACATAAAAACAAAAGAGAGGAAAACAAGAGAGCTCCATGGCCAAAAAACAACTTTGTAAAAACAATTTTGTTTGGAAATATCTTGTTTTGACTATTGCTAGGAAATAACTAGTTTTGACTCCCATAGAAACTAAAGAAAACAACTAGTTTTGATTCTCATAGAAACCTATAGAGAGTTTAATCCATAAACTAATTTAACTCAAACTTGAACGTTGACCTATGGGCAAGACGATCCAACGCACCCCAGACCTATCTAACTATCCATCGATCTAACTGATGGCTAGCTAGTCTTCGGAGTGTAGTAATGAGGAATTTTTACAGCATCCTGAACCTGATTTTGCTTTTTTGTAGTGCTTCAGTCAAAGCCAGTATTCCAAAAAGGAATCTGACATTAAATGTAGATTTACTTCTGCAAGGTCTGAAGTTTCTGGCAGCTATGCCATTGAATCCCCAAAAGCCTACAGACTTCCTGACATACCTGACCAGTAAAGTATTTACCCTGATCAGAATCAATAATGTTTCATTTCATCTGGAATGATTTCTCGAACCAGCATATTAGCCATGAAGGCAGCAAAGCCTTTCTTTGTGGGGGAAACCTTTACACCAAACAAAAAAATTATCAGTTAGAATTGTAAT
This sequence comes from Paramisgurnus dabryanus, assembly GCF_030506205.2. Taxonomy (NCBI): domain Eukaryota; kingdom Metazoa; phylum Chordata; class Actinopteri; order Cypriniformes; family Cobitidae; genus Paramisgurnus; species Paramisgurnus dabryanus. The sequence continues at coordinate 23,367,689 of NC_133338.1, read as the reverse complement.
ATCTTGATAACTCTCGCACTTAGGTAAGGTTATAAAGTCACACTGCAATTCACAAAACAGCCCTGAGGTGTTCTGCTTAGAATTGATAGAATTTGGGGGTGCCAAATCTCTCTGCTGCCAGTGCCAACCTGCTCGAGAGTTATGCACAGCTTCCCAGGCATAACAAAAAATATGTAGCGCACACAAACCAACCAAGATCTATGCCAACAAACCGGTATTTCTGAATGGACTGAGGCCGGGATTAAACGGATTTGAAGCTAAAGTATTTGATCAACGTAAAACATGCAAAGAGCATTCGGTTAATATCTCATTTTTGACGGGGTGGTGTTTAGCGGCTGTATATGTAGAACATGCACAATTAGTTGAAACACCATTATTTTACACATTCCTATATCAATACTTGAATAAGTATATTGAAATATTGTCCATAACAACCATTTGTCCAAGTGTAGAATTCTCCAGTTTATAATCTAGTCAAGGCCTCATTAAGCCAATTGTGAATTTGCTAGAGAAGTCAATTAATAAGCAAATGGAGGTACTTATGCAATAAAAAATTATATTTAGACAGTCTTTTTAAAGGTCTCCAATTAAAGCTTTTATTTATATATATTTTTAAGTGTTTGTGTGTGTGAGAGGGCTTTAAAGGTTATGTGGTTGTTCAGTTGTCATTGCAGTTGAAGGTTTTTCTTTTTCAGCTATATGAGTCACTGCTCCTCTGATGTCCTATAATGCTCCTGGACACATTCATCTTTAATCAAAAGGTTTTAAGAAAATAGCAAGTCAATTTCATTCATTTTATTTTAATATTAGTATACTGTATCTGTGTTCAGATCAGCTTATCTTCCACTGTCCACAATCGTCCACAGCATAATAGTTCCTGGAGACCAGTGTAGCAGTGCAGCTTTTTATTTGCACTTTAAAGGTAATAATAGATTTGACTGGATATATGACCCACGTTCTGACCTGGCAATTAGGTTCCACACAATGTTTTAAATGAATGAACAGATGTCTCAGGGACATAGGGCTCTATCTTGCACCCAGCGCAATTGACTTTGTCAGTGACGCATGTATCATTTCGTATTTTGCACCGGCGCACAGCGGGTTTTTCCCGTCACAGACGCACGTCGGCAAACTAGGGAATGAACTTGCGCTCCCTGGGCGGTTCAGCGCAAAAAAGAGGCGTGTTCCGGCGCAAACCATCCCTGATGCTATTTTGCAGTTTCAAAAAACAATTGCGCCACTGACCAGAAAAAAAAAGTTTAAAGTCAGTGGCGCGTTGCGCGTTGTTCATTATGCTATTTTAAGGGCGCATGCTTGACCATAATGTATAGGGTGCACAACGCGCATACACTTTGCATCTAATCTACACAGATGCAACAGTTATTTTTGCAAATCATAAATTGTTACACTTAAAAATATTAATACACGAGATAAGGGGAATCATAGTGGTGAGCATTGTGGTGATAGTTTTTATTTATTGTGTGGCTGCGTTAAAAGATTCTCATGCAAATAACGATTAAAATATTTTCATAAGTTTGTTGTGTGGCTGTATTACGTTTATTTTATGTAAATAATAATTAAAATGTTTTCATAAGAAACCTTAATGTATATGAACTTGATTTGTAAGTGTACTTTGGGGTTGGACCTTGCTTGCGTTTCTTGAGTCCGATTTCAAAGCCCCCAAACCCTTTCAGCGGTGAGGGTGGACGCAGCGATGCCCTTACGAAAAAGAAGTATACTTCAAGTTCATTTTATTAAGTATACTTAAGTAATGTTGGAGTATAGTTTAAAGTATACTTTATGTAGTAAGTGTACTAACATTTATGTTCTAGGAGTATACTTGTAAGTGTACTGCTTGAATACCGCTTGGGACTAAATTGGCCCACTTTTAGTATATAAAAGTATACTACTAAGTGTACTATAAGTGTAAGAGTAGTCAACTTTAAGTGTACAACTAGTGCACAATTAGTTCTTCATTTGTACTGCAAGTGAACTCATGAGTATACTAGTAGTTTTCTAGACTTATACTTCAAGTGTACATGCAAATGTTTTGTTAGTGTACTCTTAGTAAACTAGTAGGTTACTAATTTTGTGCTGCAGGTATACTTCCAAGTGTTCTTTTAATATACTTTTATTTAACTAGTAGTTTACTAGTCATACACTGAAAGTGTACATGCAAGTGTTCTGTTAGTGTACTCTTAGTAAACTAGCAGGTTACTTATTGTGTGCTGCGGGTACTTCCAAGTGTTCTTTTAATATACTTTTAGTTAACTAGTAGTTAACTAGTCATACACTGAAAGTGTACATGCAAGTGTTCTGTTAGTGTACTCTTAGTAAACTAGTAGGTTACTTGTAGTATTCTGCTTGTGTAACAAAGCACTTTGACACTGAGGATCCATCTGCAGGTTTTTATTAAACACACTAATATTCCAACAGGCAAGGTCAAACAACAGAAAACACAGCAATGTAGGGCAGGCAAATCTCGTAGTCATGAAATAGGCTAAAGGGTCAGGGCAGGCAACAAACATACTCATAAACCGGGTAAAACAGATTAAGATCAATAAATACAGATAGATATATAGACAGGCAAACCGCTCAGCAATGACAGCTGGTACAAATCAAGACTTTGCACTGACTGAATGTTTCCAGAGAGTTTATATAGACTGTCCAATGAGTTTCAGGTGGCAGAGTAATCAGTCCAGGTATGCGGGATTATGGGAAATGGAGTCCAGAACAAAAGTTAATATTCAGGGGATTCAGCCATATATATAGATATATATACAACCTCAAATCAGAAAAGGTTGGGACATTGTAGAAATTGTGAGTAAAAAAGGAATGGAATAATTTACAAATCTCATAAACTTATATTTTATTCACATTAGAATATAGATAACATATCAAATTTAGAAAGTGAGACATTTTGAAATTATTTATTTATTTATTATTTTTGTTTGATTAGCTCACTGATAGCATACGAAATATTTAGCTTCAAATTGAAAGTACAATTAAAATGTATATGTCAAGTAAAAAAATTAATACACAGGAACATTGTATTGTACTTTAAGTGCAATATATATATATATATATAAATATATATATAGTATGATGTTAAGTTCACTTAAAGTTAAGTTGAGTAGTAAACTACTAGTTAACTAAAAGTATAGTAAAAGAATACTTGCAAGTATACCTGCAGCACACAATTAGTAACTTACTAGTTTACTAAGAGTACACTAACAGAACACTTGCATGTACACTTTCAGTATGAGTACACTAGTTAACTAAAAGTATAGTAAAAGAATACTTGCAAGTATACCTGCAGCACAAAATTAATAACCTACTAGTTTACCAACACTAAAGATTCTCCATAAAGATAATGTACATTTGTACACTACATTTACTTTCAAAATTTACTTAAAATATACTGTTTCTAAAGGATGCTAAATAATGTATTGGTAGCACTTTATTTTACAGTACGTGTATTTACCTTGTACATATATGGTAAATAAGTTGTACTTACCCACAGATGTGTGGAACTTACTTTTAGGTATCTACATGGTAATTCATTGGTATCATTACTGTACTTACTAGTGGTACATACTTGGTAGTTATTATGTAACTTTAGATAAGTACTGGGTAATAACAGATACATACATAGTGTATGTATACTGTAACTAACCAGAAACACTACTGTACTTACAAATTGTATATACATGATAAGTGTGTGGTACCTGTAGGCCAGTGTAAGCTAATGACCGGCACATATGGTGTATGTATACTGTAACTAACAAGAAACACTACTGTACTTACAAATAAGTGTGTGGTAAGTTATACTTATACCATACTAATACCATACGTATATTATAACTAAGAACAAACATTACTGATATGCCATTTTGGTACTCAATATATTTGTTCTTTTAACCAAGCATTAAATAACCGTATGCATTAACTACTGGTTACATTCAGTAGTATGTCCATGGTTACTTCATGGAAACAGGACTGTAAAATAAAGTGTTGCTTTTTACACAGTTATTACATAGGACCTACCACCTAAGATATAACATCATAAACATGTCACTGTGAGGCAAACCCAACTATTGTCTACAATACGCATAAAAACTGGGTACATTCACTAGTACATCCATGGTACCTGCATGGATACAGGACTGTAAAATAAAGTGTTGCTTTTTAAACAGTTATTACATAGGACCTATCACCTAAGATATAGCATCATATACATGTCACTGTGAGGCAAACCCAACCATTGACTATAATACGCATTAACTACTGGGTACATTCACTAGTACATCCATGGTAACTGCATGGAAACAGGACTGTAAAATAAAGTGTTGCTTTTTACACAGTTATTACTAGGGGTGGCACGGTCCATGAAAAAAATCCGAACCGTTCGGTTCGCTTGTCTCGGTTCGGAGCGCGTGTGTACCGCACGGTTCAACGGTTCATGGCATGCGCAATGTAGTCTCATGCCCTGTATGTGACCTCAGATAGCGTGTTTCCCTTTCGCGCGAAAGAAGAGGTGACTGGTTTGGAGTATAAGTACTGCAGGTTATGTTACGTGTAGAAATGGCAAGTGGGAGAGAAAAGGAAGTCTGCCCGCAGTTGGAGGATGCGCCAGCGTCGTATAAGTTTGGTGTGTGGAAACATATTTTTATTTCATGTTACTTATGATGACAGCGGAAATAAAACAATAGATAGAACTGCAGTCTATGGGTTGAATGTGCTCGAACAGCCACAGGAGATCGCCTTCTCTCCGACCATTTATCTAATCTGAGGTACTGACAACAATGTTTTACGTCTTTTCGTATTCAGCGCTATTTTTAGCCTTTCATTGATAAAATTAAAGCGGCTGATTTCCGCGTAGTTTCATTTTGCTAGCGTGTGAAAGTTGCGCGATCTTATTTCAGAAATTGCCCCTCAAAGTAAGGACAGAAGTGGTCAAAAGTGGACAAAAGAGACTTAAAGAGATTTAAATATTACAGGTGCAAAGGTTATGTTTCTCTCTCGTCCACATATACTCTCTGCAGTATTAAAGCAGCCTCTCAGTGATAAATCTAAGAGCTACACTGAAGTTGGCATTTTAATAAATGCAAGTTATCTTTGTGTGCTAAAAATGCACATAAAGTTTATGTAGATGGCAATACACATTCTCTTTTTTGCCAATTAAATGAAAAGCATGTTGAAATCATCAATGTCTTCCCTCTTGCTGTATCAAAATCTCATCTGGCTTTCCTCAGAGATGGTCCAATGTGCTTAAAGTCAAATTCAGTTTGTGCATGATTACATGATATAACTTTTTTTAATACTGTATCCTAAATTATGGATAATTAATACATTAATAAGATAATACATTTCTGGAGTGTTAAAAATGTAAAGAAAAAATAACAAGAACCGTACTGAACCGTGACCATAGAACCGTGATACGAACCGAACCGAGGGTTTTGTGAACCGTGCCACCCCTAGTTATTACATAGGACCTACCACCTTAGATATAGCATCATATACATGTCACTGTGAGGCAAACCCAACTATTGACTATCATATGCATTAACTACTGGGTACATTCACTAGTACACACTTATTGTGTATATACAATTTTTAAGTACAGAAGTGTTTGATATTAGTTATCATATATGTACACTATAAATATCTGTCATTTACCCTAGCTTGCCTGTAAATACTAAATACTTATATTGTACATTTATTTGTAAGTACAGTAATGTTCCCGTTAGTTACAGTATACCTACACTATAAGTATGTATCTGTTATTATTACCCAGTACTTATCTAGATTTACATAATAACTACCAAGTATGTACCACTGGTAAGTACAGTAATGATACCAATTAATTACCATGTAGATACCTAAAAGTAAGTACCACACATTTGTCGGTAAGTACAACTTATTTACCATATATGTACAAGGTAAGTACACGTACTGTAAATTTTATAAATATGCTGTCAGTGCATTATTATAATGATAACTTAAACAGATAAACTTTAAAATTATTTCAAATTAGTATACTTTAAAAATTGCACAGAACTTTAACTCCAAGTTTATTTTTTTAAAGTATACTTTTAGAAAACATAATAAATTATAAATATTTTGAAATATGTTAAAAGTTTAATTGTAAGCAAATATGTTGTATGCATACTTTCAATTATTCAAAGATTATTTCTTTTTAAGTATATTTGTAATGTACTATTGCAAAGTTAAATATACTTGAAACAAATATAGGCCAAATATACTTAGACATTTCGGTCAGTATAGGTCAAGTATACTTTAGGTTTTCATTTTTCATTTATCATTATTCAAACAAAACAGGGTAGGCCTGAGGTGGGAACTATCCTGTGGGACCATGAGGGGCTGCTCCTTGGGCCCGATGCCACATCTGTCCCCAATACTTCAAAACACACAAGGCTAGGTGCTTGTGGTGTATGTATTTTCCTCATCTTTCAACCCCTCTGTTTGTGCTACCTCCCCCCATTTTATTTATTGGTATATATATATATATATATATATATATATATATATATATATATATATACTTTCTTTCTTCCTCTATTCTAACCGTATGAATATATCTAAATGTATCTATTAATTGGATTACCTACTGTTAAACGTGTATGCATTACTCTAAATATCCCCTATTCTTTACACACACATATACTTACAACATGATATGTATGGGCAATGGCTGTATTTATTATTTGTTTGTCTTATGTTTTTTTTTTTTTTTCTGTTTTCCGTTTTGTTCTATTCATTGTTATTTACCACATGTAAATAGTCACGTGTCACTTTCTGTGTTTGCACTATATAAAAAAAATAAAAATAATAAAGTATACTTTAGTACAATTTAAGTATATTTTTGAGAAGTACCTAAAGTACATTTTAGAGAAGTACATAAAAAAGTAAACTGAAAGTATACTTTCTTATTTTAAGTTTAAACGAAGTATACTTATAGCACACTTGAATAAACTTTTTCGTAAGGGTGTCCTCTGCTGGCGTCTGTGTAGAGGCAGATCCACCTCCCGTTACACGGCGTGCCCGATTTATGCTGGCAAGCTTGGGATTCCCCCGTCTCCTGACATCATTGTAGCGCTTTGCGCAACGATGGGGATGCCAGCTGATGAGACTGGGTCTATTTCCTCTCACGCCTGTTTAACCTACGCTGATTTGGGCGGGTTTCTCCTATCCCCATACAAAACAACTTCTCTGTCTTTGAGTGCTCTTACAAGAACGTCGGTCTCCTCGACTGTAAACCGCTCCTGGCGTGCGCCTGGTAAATCCGTCATAATAATAGCAACCCGCCATGGAACTTGCGCCCTTGCGCTTAAATGGAATGTTGGATAGCGTTCTGATTGGTTTATTTGACGTTACGCCCAAACCACACCTATGAATAATGAACCTACTTCTGACCAACCCCTTATTGATTTGCGCCCGGCGCATGAGTTATTTTTCACGCCGGGAAAATAGCAACAGCGCCCAAGATCCGCCCACAAACTCACTTGCGCGTTGCGCTTCGCACTTGCGTTTCAGATCGTTAAAATAGGGCCCATAACCTGTGAATGTGATCCACGCTGCTGTGTGTTGAAGTGTTTAGATGTCAAGCATAATGACATTAAGAAAAAATAAAGAAGTAAAATTAGAACACTGTAAATTATGTAAGGAATAATTGTCGAAAGGCTGTAGAATTATAAGAAAATAATGCACACCCAAGGTGGTTATGCGGTGTTACACCACGGGCGTGCATTATTTTCAAATAATTCAAAGGACCGGAGTCAATTATTTATATTTATATATTATAACACGGTTACCACAAACATTGCTCTGGTGCCTATTTTTAGTGCTTCTATCAACCTAGAAAATGTGGGAAAAAAACCAGTAACTTAGTTTTGGTAAACCATTCACTGGAAAAATAGGTCATAGAAATTTGTCTCCCCTTGTGATGTCAGAAAGGCTTAATGCCACCCCTTAATCTGCACTATCCAACCACGGCACTGCCATTTAGTGCAGAGATCAGCTCATTTGCATTTAAAGTGACACACCCTAAACAGCACATTTTTGCTCACACCTAAAAAGTGGCAATTTTAACATTTTATAATTAATTATTTATATGGTATTCTGAGCTAAAACTTTACATACGTACCCTGGAAAGACCAAAGATTTATTTTACGTCTTAAAAAAGTCTTGTGAAATGTCCCCTTTAAGATATTTGAAAGTTTAGGTGTGCGGTTTACAGAAAAATAATCAACACCCATGGAACATTTCTCAGCCAATCAGAATAAAGCATTCGACAGGGCCGTGGTATAATTGCACATAAACGTGTACAGTATTATTTTGTTTATTTTTTTATTTTTATTATTTTTTTTTTTTTTTTTGATAGGGACAATGCTCATTGATCAACAGACAAAATTAATTGCTGTAAACAAGCCAGAGTTAGCTACAAGTGCTAGTTTCCATCTGTAGTCCCTAGCCAGATCTTAACAGGCACCCTAAAATACAAAAGCGATAAAAATACAGTACAAATATGATAAATACAATAGCAATATAACAGATCCACCAGCACTCAACAAATAGTATTGCTTACCTCACATAACCCTCCATTCAATTAATTCCAATACAATTCCAATATAAGTAAGTAAAGTCTAAATACACACACATACAACAACAACAAAAAAAAAACAAAAAAAAATAATAATATATATATACCGTCACAGACTTAGTTACTAGATGTATGATTACAATTGTAATTGTCATGAAACCAAGATTTCAAATGATTTTTAAAAGTGGAGAGACTGTTACACTCCCTTAATTATCATCATTGCCATTATGCCTTTTAAACACCTAAAAGCAATGCTTTGTAATGTGTCTGGGGGACCTTCAGCCCATATCGCAGCTCAATGTGTTTTTTCCCTCTTTGCCGTTTAAGCATCTGCTTCTTTTCATGTGTAATTATTTAATTCCTGACACTACAGTCATGAGCTGCTCTGAATACTAAGTCAGAGATCCAGCTTTCATAAGCAGCACATCTCCTCCCTCTCTCTTTCTCTCACATCCTCCTGATATTTAATCTTCTCCCTTCATCAAACACTGCTTGACAGATGCAATGTTCTCTACATTTTTATCGCTTTCTACTTCTTTACCTCGCCATTATCTCTCTCTCTCTCTCTCTCTCTCTCTCTCTCTCTCTCTCTCTCTCTCTCTCCTTCTGTCTGGCCTGTTTCTCTCTTACTATCACTTTGTTCCTGTGAGATATCGAAAACCATCCACTTTTGTATACGCCCACTAATTTCTTTCTTGTTTTCTCTCTCTTCATGTTTAAGTTCCTCATTCCCCAGTACAATGTTTCCCGTTTCATAATCTGCTTTATTGGTATGAAAAATGATTGGATTTTTTGTACTGCCAAGAATGTAGCAGTTTAGACAATAAACTCCCTTGCATTATTCTTTCTTTATTTAATATTCACACCATTCCAGCATCTATAGCTATATTCATGGTGAGAAATTAAAGCTGTAGCGTAAGTTCTACCAGTAAGACTAAATCCCACGTCATTCATTACAATTTGATCTAGCCAATAATCATCTGACTTTTGGTGTATATAAATTCCCTAACTTCTTTTGCGTGTGCAGATACTGACGCTGATGTTCAGAGAAAACCAGAGTACCCCAGAGTAAACCCAAGCTGACGCAGGGAGAACATGCAAACTCCACACAGAATGGCCACCTAGCCAGGGTTAAAACCCGGGACCTTCTTGCTGTGAGGCAACAGTACCCACTGAGCCACTTTGCCGCCCCTACCTTGCATTATTCATTCATTATTTCTATGGATAAACCGATTTTTTTGGGCGGATACCGATTTAAACAGACAACTTCTGGCTGATACCGATATTAAACACTTGTATACAATACTACACAGTTGGTCTATTAGCTAGTTTATTTCTGAATCAAATGATTTTTACTGAACATGGATTGGATCTAATTAACATTCAACTGACTAACATAATAAGAGAGGCACAAATTAAGCTAAAACAAATATAATTAGACAACATGACAACCTTCAAAGGTGGTTTTTGCTACATTAACACACAAGCAACTCATTGCCTTAGTTTGGTTAATTAACAAACAATCGGTATCGGCCTTTCTCGTGCTATTGCCGATATGCCGATGGTTTCAAATTCATCAAAAATCGGCCGATAAATATCAGCGGCCGATACATCGGTGCATCACTAATTATTTCCATTACTTCCGAGTCCTATAAGACCTAAAACATTTGGAGGTTAAACTTCCAGCTCCTGCTGAGCTGAGGTGAACATGGTGGGGATTTGTTTTGCTGTAGGACACTTATCAGACACATTAGCTCTGTTGTAAAATATAGTGAACTTTATTATTTACTCTTGAGCCTAATTTGCCATTCTCTTTACTTTAGCCAGAGAATCTTTTACAATTGAGAATTGTTAACAGAGAATTGTTCCCTGTTGAAAAGATCAGCATTGCTGGTCCCTTGCATTCAATAATATGCTTCTTGCTGTTCTTTCAGGCTTCCTTTAGTCAGCCAGCAAAAAGATTATGTTGACTGACCAGCATTTATTGCTAGTAAACAACATGGCTGCCAGCTAGACCAGCCTCAAGCCTGAATAAACCAGAGCTATTATGGATTTTTTTTGAAGGGATGAGATGTTTAAAAATAACTCTTTATTTTTCCACATCTCTAGACACACACATGCATGTGTTCTTCCATTTGCTTTTGTAGCATTGTTGTGCTCTGCTCTCCATTGCAATTTTTAAACCTTTGTGCTATCATATAAATACAATTTAATTGAAATCAATAAAATCCCTATTTCTATTTTTATATTTATGATGTGTGTGTACATGTTGTCTCAGAAATTTGGAGCACCGGCACAGTGGTGTCGCACCAGACTTGCTGACGTCATTGTTTAGAAACGTTTGGTCTTTTTTGCCATAGAAGAACATAACATTCAATCACTTCTATATATTTCAATTCTTGGTAACCCACCTACATGGGTTTTTGAAGATAAAGCTCTTTTTAATGTCATATATCAAATAACTAGGCCTTGCTGGCTGCATTTAAAAAAGATTGCCAGGAACAAAATGAAACAAAAAAACACCAGACATAAGAATGCTTAGGGTGGATGTTAGCACTAGCAGCCTGGCTCAATTCATAAATTTTGTACATTACATCATCTCTCTTTCTTTCTCTCTCTCTCTCTCTGTCTCTATCTCAATTAATATTGCAGCTATAAACAAATAAATGTATACTAAATCACTAAATGATGACATGAGAAGGCAGTTTTTTTCTCAGAACTGGATATTTTATAATAAGACACGTACAAGTCACTTCAACCATTGTGCTCACAGTGAAGAGAACAACACTTCCTTGCACTCCACTAGAACTGAACTACAGGTAACACACACACACACGGACACACGCTCACATTCGCCCACATATACGCGCACTGCATGCGGTCTTCAGTTCAGTTCGTGCAGTTGTTCTGCAATATTACATCAGCCTCTGCTCGTGTGTGCCAAATGTAGGATCCGTCCTCCCCACTTATGAAATGCATTCAGGCAAAAACATGAAAACAAGTCAAGAAATCAAGTATAAAAGGAAGAGAAATTAATACATTTCCACATCTGAATAAATAAGAGATTAAAGCATCTTTTTAAAAAATAAAACGCAATTCAGCTATTTTACATCATCACATTACCAGGATTTTCTTTAATTGTATCGCATGATGGGCTATTATTAACAATGAGTAGAGAAGAACAGCAATAGCGACATTAATGACATTCGGTACTGCACAAGGTGGCAATCAATCAGGTTTTGAATGAAGCAAGCATCATTGGGCATCAGAGACTGTCTTTGGAATCATTAATTGGCCGGGATCAGCTGGCGCCTCCCCCTCAGAAGAAGCCCCGCCCCAATGATATGACTCATATGACTGTTGCTTGACAGAGGATATAACTGCGACAAGTTCGACTCCCACCCACTCATCCATGGATTTTAATGACAGTTTCTGCGCTCCTGTCGGCATGGTAACCAACAAAGCTAGTCTTCAGACAGCACGTGCCACTTAGCGATCTGTCGCCGCGGGTGGTCGCATATCTCGCGCCAGTGTTCGCCGGCGGTGCCAGGGGAGGAGGTGCCAAGGAGAAGCCGGCCAATGACGGGTGTACGGGACGTCCTGTCGGAGTCAAGCAGGAGGAGCTCCACGCTGGTGTCTCGCAGACCATCCTCCGAGGGTAAGTCGAAAACAAAGAGCTCGTTGAAGACAGGGTTGGGAGCACATTTTTTCACATGCGTCTTCTTCTTACACACTCGCTTCTTCCCCTGGTACAAGTTCACCTTTACGTAAGGGTCTAGAAACGGAGAAATCGATACTTGAATCAATACACAGGAAATGATAAATGAGAGCGTCATCTGAACTGACAGCTTTACCAACTGTTTTAGTTACAGTTGGCACATTTGCATTTCCTCAGCCTAAAAAATAAAACGATGTACAAATACGTCCAAGTTATGTAAATGTTGACCGAGCCATAACACTTGGGTTTCCGACAATTGCCACTCTTATCCTATACACAGTGCTCACCTGATGGTCCATTGGAGTCGGCCTTGGGCAGGTGTCGAGCTTTCAGTACCACCACGGTCAGGGTGCTTGTGGTGGATTGATAGCACAGAGATAGAAGCAGCTCTCCTCGACCTGCACTCCTCTGTAGGTATAAAGATAAAGACATTTTTGCATTCAGTTTAGGACCCTTATCTCTCACATCAGTGAAGAATATAATATCTATCCTAATGCACTGCATTAACGTCAGTGTGTGTATTGTTTAAATGAGGCATTTTAAAGAGAGCAACTTCTAAATGTTAATGTTACGAGAAACTGACTGTGAATCATTCCCTTGGCAAAACACCAATGTATGACTCCAATTATGTGTGAACACGGCAGCAAGTTGCCTTGGCAACCCATCAGCAGGGTTCTGCCGCTGCCACAGCAATGACTCTGAATATCTCTCTGCCAATGAGGCACAATTATCTGTGTTTAACTGCACACAGCCAGTAACCAATGAAAGATAAGAGCTGTCCTTTCAGCTCAAATGGAGTGAATTCTTCGGTGCATAACAGTAAAGTCATGTCGTCAAAACTAAACTTTAAAAGTCATCAAGGGCAATGACTTCAGCTTTATGTTTTGATGATATCTCATGAAAACTGATGGATGCAATCATGGGCCTTTCAGTCTCCAACAATGCTAATTTTCTGCATAGAGTGCAAGTAAATGGATACCTCTAAATATTTACATAGACTAGACTCTTCTTTAACACTTTAGTCGTGTTATGTGTTGTAGACTCTTCTTTAACACTTTAGTCATGTTATGTGTTGTCCATTACAGTGTACTTAATAATTTAGAACCTGTGAACAATCAATGCCTTACAATGGGTGGAAGGTGTTTTTATTGATCCAGTTGGACAAACACACACCCACATCCCAATAATTGACTGCTCATTAAGAAAACATGCAAGTTATTGCATGAGTTGGTAATTGAATATGAAGGGGAAGTTTTAAAGGCTTTTAAAGGCACATAAAACCTTCATTAAACAAGCAATAGTAACATCTGAGAGTCAACACAAACTCAATCTCTAATACTGTTACAAAATCACCACACAACAAACCATTATATGAATTTGCATAGTCTCATTAACATACATATGTACTGTTCATTAAAGCATTTGTAACAATTGTGACAATGAAGGCAACTTACCCTGACATTCCTCTTAATAATGTCCCGGCTCATGAGGACCCGCCCTTCGGTGAGGTCGATGTCAGCCAGAGGAACAAGGGTCTCTCCGATAACTTCGTCGCGTGAAAATCGATCAAAACTCAGCACCATGAAGTGCAGAGCCAGCTGGGACACACGTGCGTACGGGATTCCATAGAAGCTGAAGGTCTCGTCGAAAGCTGGATCCAGAGTCTTCCTCAGGACACGTGTCTTCACCTTATGCTTCTTCTCAGGCAGCAAGGTCAGCTTAATGTAGGGGTCAGAGGTCAGCGATTGTTCATCAGTGGGAGACAATCCATGGGCCTCTTTGATGTGAACCACGAATGCCTTCTTCTCAAAGTTGTACTCAACGGAAAAGAACAGCGTCCCCAGGCCACCCTCCTTATCCTGGGATTTTTCCACGGCCGGGGTTGGTGCCTGACTTGAAAGGTTGCTTTCAGGAGTACCAGCCTCTTGATTACCACTCTGCCTAAAACCTGCTTGAAGGGATGGGATATCCAGGTCTGGGGAACTACGCACTTTCATTTGGAAGTTTCCATTAAGATCTCTTTTTTCCAGGTCGAGATGGAGATCCGGTCGCCCATTTGTGGGACTGGTGGTTTGTTTTTCATTGGTATGGTCTGGTGTCTTATCTTCGCCAAACTTTTTCTTTCCATTTAGGCCCTCGGGATAGATGTCGACTCCCTTCAGCATGTGGACAAACTTGTAGGGTGGGGTCTTGTTACTGGTCTTGCTGTCTTTGCGCTGACAGCAAATCCATGCAAAGATAGACACACTGAAGACCAGGCCGAACACACTCACTACAGCCACACTCACAGGAACCTCCGCTATGTAGAAAAGAGGAAATTCAGAATGCCAAAAACATAATCAAAATACCAATCACATTTTCTTTCACTTGATATGTATATAGTCTTTTAGTTGTATTAAATTAATAATAACATATATGAGGAGGACCTTTACAATTAAAATATCAACCAGAAGAATAATGGCTCTGTTTCACACCAAACAAGGTCACCAGAAATCAGTGTGGGAACTTTAAATTAAATAGGGTACTAATAATAAAAATGAATCAGGAAAACTAATAATACACCATTTAAATTGCTGTAAACCATGTATATATACTTATCGTGGTTGTCAAAACCAGTGAAACTATATTAATGTTGTGTGCACTAGTGTCTGGGTATCTGGAAATTTCCGTTTTCATAATGGGTGCAGCACCCCACTGAATTTGCCAAGGCGCTATGTCAGCCTTTCTGTCTTTTTTCTGTTACTGACTATTAATCTTTAAACGCTTTTGACAGCGTTGCTGCCACGCGTCGTTTCAAACATTTTCATTCACCGGTGATGTCATCGGCTAACAGGCCACGCACCTAGTTATGACGATGCCAGCGCATCAGGCGTTTCCATTACTGAGTCACATTTAAAAAATAAAATTACGGTTAAATAAGCATGTGTACACCAAATTGTGAAGTAAATCAAATTTACTTACCGAAATGAGCGTCCTCTAACTCCACTGGTGCCATTGTAAACGCGCGCACTGTCCAAGGTACTGAAAAGATGCCGCCGCGCACGACTCTTTACTGCACGCTTTCGCCTTTCGCTTCAGACGGATAAATACTTTTAGTTCTTAATTGATTTAAAAACCTAAGCTTGTTTATTGTTGCTCCCCAAAATACAATACGCACAATAACCCCTTTCCGAGAGGTTTCCTCACACCCACCCAGTGCTGATACTCGCTGCGCTATGAATGTGCCTGAAAACCGACGCCACCCCAATTCCCCTCCTCCTTCCCTCCAGTGAGTTCATCGCTTCTGACGCAGTTCTGACGAACAACTGTGCCTGAAATCACTGCCCTGCGCACTCATGTCAGCACAACAGGTCAGTATATCATTGAGATTGCTCAAGGTTTACGGCCTGTTTGTCTCAGTGTTTTCAAACATGTCCGAGGAGGTGCAGGTGAAATGGCTTTTGTTACAGATCTAGGAGAGTGAACTGGTAACTAATTTCATTTGACAAATTCAGAGCAATTTACAAAGCACAGACAACTGTCTGTAATGACTAGGCCTGATAATGGAAATAATGGCTCTAATGTCTTCCAGGAATGCATGTTTGTTCTTAAATAGCTTACCACTTTAAATGTAATTAAAATGTCAAAATGTAACAATAAACGCAGTTTCCTTTTGTTTTACTGGCATGGTTTGACTTCTTTTGGGTCAAATGATTATGCTCAGTTTATCTGTTTACATAAGTTTGGTTGGTTACACCCATAATCTATTATTGGTGTGGATCAAATGTCTGCGACAATATAAATGGAGATCTTTAATTGAACTTTAAAAGGATAAAACAGTAATAGCTCATTTTTCACAGACTTGAACCAGTGACCAACTGTTTACCAGACCTGAGCTTTAGCGTTTATAGACACAGTAACAAAAACAAACGGCTTTCGTGGAAATTTAGTCAAAGAATCAATAACAATAATATCAATAACAGAACTAGAGCTTCAACGCATGTGCATCCGATATAACCATCAACACCAATGTTTCCCAACCGAGGGGGCCAAGATGACTTAAAATTATAAAAATTGGACAAAACAAGCTTTAAAATAAGCTAAAACAAGCAAAAATCAAGATGTTTCTTATTTATTTGGCCATTTTAGTAGCGAATGTATCTATACAGTCATTCCAAGATCTAGATAATTTAAATTGGAAAAAAATGAGTGAGTTGTCTACACCACATCACCCAGCTAATAAAAAAAGGCCTACCAGGGACCCGTTTCAGTAAGGAGGTTCAACCTACTTTGAGTTAAAAAGTAAAAAAAGATGCAAAACTCAGAGTTTTCGGTTAAAGAACAGATAAAATATGTTTGTTCAATCTGGGAACAAATCTGAAACAGAAAACCCAGAGTTTTCCTCATTTCAGGGTTAACACACTCAGACTTTGCACTAAACCTCTTTTCTGAAACGGGCCCCTGTATACCCCATAACCTACACCTTTCATTCACTACTTTTATGGACCTAACTCATTTACATTTGCATTTATTTGTTTAGCAGCCGATTTTATATATCGTACAGTGTACAATTTCTTGCTGTACTAAAATTTTTACTTTTAATCAACTTGAATTTACAATAGTTTCAACTTTGTTGACTAGTGAGCAGTTGTTATAATCAAATAAAGTTGAATTAGCTTAAGTTATTAATTTTATTTTCATAATTTATAGCAACTCCCCACTAGTAAATAAAGTTGAAATTAATTGTAATTTCAAATTCATTCAACTTGCAACAATAATTTTTACAGTCTATTAATAGTGAAATGATAGCAGGTAAATTGTCATGTGACATTCATTTGATCAAAAATGTAGAACCCCAAACAACTGTCTGATAATCAATAGCCTTGTGTCGCTCGTCGTGTTGTTTGAATGCAACGCGACATCTGCTGGTTAAATCCGAAGTTGCAAGGCTTAAAAAACATAAGGCGACTGCATTGAATTTGAACATAAGGAATTAACCCCTCTTGATAAAAAATTCACTGTTAAGACATCGTTGAAGCAATACAATTCAACACTCGCTTGACGTTAATACAATACGCGTGTACTTTTATTATGCAGTCAACGCCCATACGTAAGAGCAGCAGGCGCGTGCGTAAAGAGGAAGAGCCGTAAAGTCTCTCCAAAATGGCGACGACCATAGAGAGTAGCAATGCAGGAGCTGCGAATAAGAAAAAACACCTTGGTATACCCGAAGCAATATTTGTGGTCAGTGGGAATATGACACATGATTATATTTCAAGTCTGTACTGTCGGTAGTTTTCAGAGAAGGCTGTACGATGGTCTGTTCTTTATTTAAACGGCTTTCTTAAGGAGAAAGCGCCCTCCTCGTCTCCTTATAAGGCTGCAGGCTTGTCTTAAACGTGCAATGCTGCCTTGGACGCATTATCAGGACTCCTTTCATAAACAGTGCTTGAATCCTCAATAAACTTTAAAGGGTTAGATGTTGTTGGTTTGATATAAAACATTGTTATTGTGATTGTGCAGGAAGATGTGGACGCCTTCATGAAACAGCCCGGCAATGACACAGCAGACGCCGTACTGAGAAAGCTGGATGAACAATATCAGAAATATAAATATATGGAGCTCAATCTGACCCAAAAGAAACTCAGGTTTGTGTTTTTGGGTACCAGTGTTTACTTCCATTTTCCCTGTGTAGGTTATATCATAATCAAATAATTATACTACTAAAAGTCTGACAAATAATGAGGAAATAATATTATTTTGATACCTTAAAGCTAACAATTTTATTTTTCAGGTTGAAAAGTCAAATTCCACAAATTAAACAGACGTTAGAAATTCTACGGCATATGCAGAAAAAGAAGGTATACCGATCAGTCACTTTAAGATTGATTTTTAAGTCCCATATCTTATGCATACATTTGAAAAGTGGTACAGGATCTAAGATCAGCTTCCTAATGCTTTCGAATGATGCACGATTGTTTTGTTCACTGTCTTTTATTTTCCTTGCTCTCTCATATTTTGTTTGTTTGTCCAATCACAGGACACTACAGATCCCATGGAGACACATTTTCTGTTGGCTGATAATGTCTATTGCAAGGCCTCTGTCCCACCCACAGATAAAGTGTGTTTGTGGCTTGGGGTAAGTGTTGATGGTTTTTTGTTGCATTAACATCTGAAATAAATTGATCACATTTACCTTTTTGAAACATTCCTAGTCTTATTTTGAGGGAGAGATAATAATATTTATCATAAGTAAATTAATCGGTCACAGCTGATATCTCCAAGCCTTTCTCTAATGTCACTTGTTTAGATCTTCTTATTACTGATGGATTAAGTCCAACTCTACTTTGGTCTCCTGGGTTGCTTATAATAAAAACATTTTCGTTTAGTTTTATAAAACAGTTTGTTAGAGTCCTCGATTCTGATTGGTCAATAGCTGTGTTTTATTAATGATATAATAAAGCACAGTTATGACTGCTGTACCCAATGATTCAGTGTATCACTGCGCAGCACCCTTAGCAATGTAAACATATGTGAAACATTCTTATTCTGTTCACAGCTGGTCATGGACTATTTTTTTATAAAGGAAGGAAGGCTTTTATTGATTTTAGTTAATGAAAATTGCATATTTTTTATTTTAATATTTGTGTGGTAACCATTTTTTAAAAGCTGTATAAGGTACTTAAGGCTAGTGCTGTATCACAAATAAATCATAGGGTGTCGGCAACCCGTTCAGCCCAGCCTCTCATACCCTATTGCTTACATTTAAAGCAGAATGTGAGTATTGTTTTGAAATGTTACAACTTACTGTAGTTTTGCATTCTGTTTTTAACTGTGGTGTAAGTTAGTTAGTTAAACTTTCGCACGCTCAACTGCTTTTTTGACAATTTTCCTTTGTTTAGCATGAGGAACACTTTAACTGTTAATTCAGAATGCATGAAATAGCTTTAATAAATACATTTTTTTTATCATTATCTGTTTACCCTTACGTCAGTATATACCTGTATCCTGTTATATTTCAGTGGAACCGTGGCATTTTTTTCCATACAAGAGCTGTTCATAGTATCTCGATTGTGATGCTCCATTAAAGCACTATAAAAATCAATAGAACTTGTTTTTCCAAATTTCTGCCATGTGAGAAACAGACTGAAAATTGTCGTTATTGATTTACTTCTCTTAACATCAGCTCCTAAATCAAATGTTGCACATAAGTTTGTCACAGGATGGGAGAGCCAATGGTGTAGGTGGACCTTGGTTTGTACAGACGACTTGTGTAGTCTTTTAAAGTGCTTTGTAAACACTGTAGCTTATGACCTGTGTTTAGTTTTGATTGCCAAACAGAACTACTTTGTGACTTATGAACTAAAACTGTGCTTTTAAAGCACATCTTTTATTTCTTTATGCGTAACTTTAAAGGTGTGGTATGAGCTGTTAATGGCTGTGTAAAGATTTCCCTGTTGTGCTCTTTTTTTTGTGTTTATTGCTTATCTCTCTTGTCTTTAATTGCTATTCTGGAAAGGGAGTTTGTGGTTTAATTGTAATTTAAGTTAAATTTTTCTTCTTGCATACCAGGCTAATGTCATGTTAGAGTATGACATTGATGAGGCTCAGGCGCTGTTAGAGAAAAACTTGGCGACAGCTTCTCGGAATCTAGACGGTCTGGAAGAGGACCTGGACTTTCTCCGAGACCAGTTCACAACCACTGAAGTCAGTATCCTTAAACAAGGCCAGCTGTGGAAACGGGACTCTTTATTTTTTTTATTTTTCATAATAATGGGCACTTTATTTTTTATTGTCTAACAAAACATTCCTTCATAAATATTTTACAACTACAAAAGATATTAAGTTTTTTACCATATGCACTATGTCCTTGTCATACATGTAATGTGATATTAATTCCTATTTATCAGTGACGCTGTTCGCACATGCATCAGTGGCTAAAAGGAATTTTGTACATGAAAATTCAACAATTCACATCACATATGCTAATGTCACCAAATCAACAGAAATTTTATATTTTCCAAAAAGAATATATAAAATTGATGTTTGCATTGTGAAACCTGTTTCATGATAAATAAGCACATTTAACTTCTTTGAGATCCACCTTAACTGTTCCTCCAACAGACATGGCACGGGTTTACAATTGGGATGTCAAGAGAAGGAGCAAAGACAATCTCCTCAAATCTGCTGAGCGGCCTTAGAAGAGGAGACATCATTTGGTCACACCCCCAAATCCTTCCCTATCTGAAAATTCAGCCTCATGTGTCTGTTTGCACCAATAACAACTGTTATCTATTGATTTATTACTTTTTAAAGTATTTTTTTTTTCAAGTAAAAAGGTGAAAAACAAAACAAAATGAAAAAATGTTTTCTTGTTTTCTTTGAAAAATTAGCTGTGTTTCAGAAGGTGATACTTCACAGGGTCTTCACATTTGTCTTCCTCTGTGTCACTCTCATTTGTTTTTCAATATGCATCTGAGATTTCAGTTCTCTTAAGGTAAACTGCTCTAACTTCAATTGCCCCTGTGTCTTTCTGTGGACTTTTACTTGCTATGTTTTGGTGAAAATGCCATCTTGATACATGCATGAAAATATAAAGGGGATTTCTTACCTCAGTTATCAGCCTCCTGCAATTCCCTTTCCTTCACTGTTCCTCATCTGATGCCTGTTTTTCACCTTGTCTTTCATCTTATTTGTTATATTGTATCCATGAAACGCTGAACACAGAACTAATAATGAAGTGATTTGGAAAAGGTACAAAATCATTGAGATGGTCTGTGTTGTTATTAATTGCAGTTTTTCTTAATAACTCCTGATTGAGGTTCTGGTGGTGAACGAAATCAATTTGCTTCGATGGGTGCAACTTATTAAATATGTGGCTGCATTTCTATCTTTTTTTGTTCCAGTCATAAGCAATCATAAACTGTAAAAATTAAAAGTTGGGTCAACTTAAAAATTACTTCAATTGGCAATACGTAACGTTTTTTCCACATAGAAGTTGAAAAATCTTTTTTGGTAGAGCAGCTTTCACTTTTTATGGGAAACTGTGGAATCGTTAAATCTTTTTTCGTGGGTGCACAATGCGAAGCTCATCACAACATGTATTTAGCCCTTCATTTGTGTGGCTCTTCATGTCAAAATATGTGTTTGACGCGTCATGTAAACTTATTTGCATCATGCATTATGTCAAAATATGTGTCTGCTGCAGAAGCTTCGAAAGGGTTTATGGTTAAAGAGTTGCTCATGTTTTCCAGATACTAGTTTTAGTGATAAATAAGTGTCTTGCGAGTATTATTATATATTTTTTAATGTGAGCATCGCTTTTATCATAAACCGTTTCGACGTGTGTGTGCAGCAGGCACATATTTTAACATGATGCCCATGGTTGACATGACGCAACAAACACATTTTGAAATTACAAGCAACACATGACACTCCAAACACATATTTTGAATTTGCGCCCCTTGGAAGAGAACTCACCGCCTGCCACTGATCTTAAACTGATGCTGTCTATACAATTACTTTCACTTGGACGCAACAACCATAGGGCTGGAAAGATATGCCGTGACTCTGGGTGAGAGCTTGGCAAGTGATGACACACAAGAACAACATTTTTGACATTAAGTTTAATCTTGATGTATATTTTAAGTTCCCTTGATAAAGACATACCAGGTGTCTCAAATTATTTGAAACCGTAGCAATTGTACTCACAGTCTTTGCAAATCCAATCCGTACCTGGATCCAAAAGCTAGTTGGGACAGTGAATGGTAAACCCAGTCCAAAATCCTATGGTCCTTCCCTGAGATCTCCTCATTCACTTGATAAAATGGCAATTATCATCTAGTATTGTGACTGACTAACTGCTCAGCCAATCATGTTATCATTATGGATGATATTAACACATCTTGTCCAAACAGATTTTTGGAGGCAGATTTACTTTGTCGGACCTGAAATAAAGACTCACTTTAAACGGTACTGATGAACAAAGTGATTTGATAAATACATGGAAATGCAAGGTCTGGAAACATGTCTTGTGTGTTAATATGTAAAAGCAATGGTACAATCATCTGCTAACATTTTTTGGGATAAAAGGTGAAAAAGATGTAACTTGGTGCAATATGTTTATGTTTTTTATAATTCTAGAGTGAGTAATGAGTCATTTTAGAGGCCTTTTATGATAATTTGTGGTATAGATATGTTATAGGTTTGTTACAGTAAAACAATGACCCCAAATTGAATAATTTTTGGCTTTCATACATTTGACTTCCAGTACAAACCGCAATAAAAACACACCTTGCTAATAAATATACTCACAGAAAAAAAGGTACCTAAAGGTACAAAACCGTTGTCACTGGGGCAGTCCCTTTTCAAAAAGTACACTTTTTTTATCTAAAAGGCACATATTGGTACCTCGAAGGTACCAGTGAGTGGTTCTCAAACTTTTCAGCATGCATCCCTTAGAAACTGTATGACATAAAACAATCCAAGAATTAACATTTGAATTAAACGAACCATTAAATTATACCATGGGGCTGTTAAATGCTTTTTTTTTGATTGGTTGAGAAATGTTCCATGGGTGTTGATTATTTTTCTGTAAAAGGCACACCTAACCAATTTCTTAATATAACCATTAAGAGCAATGTCATAGCAATTTCTGTGGTATATGTGGAATAATTGACACCAGTCCTTTAAAATAAAAGAAAATAATGCACACCCAGTGTAACTTCACGTGGTATTACAACCTTGGTTTTGCATTATTTTTAAATAATTAAACAGCCAGTTGTCAATTATTCCTTACATGTTTAATGTATTGCTGTTGGTTAGTAGCCTTATTTTTCTGAAATTTGATTACACAGAATTTATGTTTAATTTATCGATTATATAAGATGTCATATAACTGGGGCCCCTGGCTCCATTTCGGGGGCCCCCAGTTTGAGAACCCTTACCTTAGAGGTACATACTGGTACCTTAAAGCTACATATCTGCACCTAAATGGTATGTATTGGCCTTTTTAAAAGGTACCATCCCAGTGACCAAAAGGTACAACTTCTGTACCTTTAATTTCTGAGCATATATTGAAAATGTTCTACCTCTTGAGTTTATACGATTCACTACACTTAAAAAAAAAGAGTTTCTGAAAAGGTGCTTTCCATTTTTGGTTCCTCAAAGAACATTTTAGTCAACGTTTCACAAAAGAAGGATTTCTTTCTTAGCTTAACTAGTACCATTTGTGCATGTTGTGGATGTTAAAGGTACCTTTTGGACCGTATCAACAAAGAACATTTTAGGAACTATCATACAACGTGTGTGACAATTTTCTAAACCATTTTGAGAGCTGAAGATTTAAGTTGTGTAACCATGGGAATATATATAAAAAAATTACAGGTCAGATGTTTGTACAGTTCTTTATATTGCATTTTTTTGTCCTTAAAGTCAATAATCAGACAGATCACACATCAAGCAATCAAAGTGTTCATGGCTGAGATCTTCAAGTCAACATGAATAAGTATCCCAGCCTTGTCAGTGAACTCATTAAGTACAACTCCCCTGAAGACACCTGGAACAGATTCAGTCCCAGATACAAGTTTTGTCTGAAGCAAACATCTTCACTTTGGAAAGTTTATCTTTCGTGGCTTAATAGAATAATAACGGATGGGCAGATACAGTTAAAGTGCAGATATAGTTCTGTTTGGCCCTTCCTTATGTGGGCGTCAAAAAGAAAATGTATTAACCGTTCAGACTACAGAGTTCTGTTTGGCCATACGTGAAGTTATGTGATTAGGGGTATAAGCTAAATAGTACAGAAGAGTGAAGGATGAATAGAGCATGGTGGATCTTTAGGCATTCAACAGGCATAAAAGGGGCAATGATGAAGACTGATCCTGTGATTGGAGGAAGCGGTTGAAGGCTAACGCGACGGTGATTGTTGACTCAACAGAAGCAACGGCGGTCACCCTTTGTAACTTCTTCTGAAGAATGCACCACATTTGGTACAAACCCACTCTTCACTCCTTCCCAGCCTTCCTGGATGGTAATCTCCCCATTCTTTACCAACTCAAATATATCCCTTGTTAGCTCTGTGAATGCTCTCTCCACGTTAATAGAATCACGTGCCGAAGTCTCCACGTAGCGCATGCCGTACGCTGATGCAAGCTTCTCTGCTTCTTGGCGGCTCACCTGCCGCTGTGGTTCCAAATCGCATTTGTGGCCGACCAACAAAAAGACGATGTTGTGGGGCTGAACGTGGCTACGTGCCTCTTCTAGCCACTCGTGAACATTCTGGAACGAACGCCGGTTTGTTATGTCAAAGAGCAGCAAACCTCCAACAGAGTTACGGTAGTAAGCTCTAGTAATAGACCTAAAGAGGACATAACAAAACCGGAAACATGAATAATATAGAAAAGGTCTGTTTGTAGTGTGAATTGTTTTAGATGGTTACATGGGAGGGATTTTCATGGACTTTTATGGAGATTGCTTGAATTGAAGGATAGAAATGGAAAGAAACTGTAGAGCCATAGAACAGAAGGCTAAGATAAAAACAAGACAAAAAATATTTTAAATAAATGGTGAAGGAGCAGTGAAAAATGAGAGGGGGCCTCTGAATTAAATTAATTAAATGTAATTAAATTTAATTTAATTTAATTTAATTTAATTTAAAAAGACATCTAGGAAATGTTTGATATTGTAGAAATTACAAATTTAAGTCACTAAAACTGTGTCTTAAAGTAAAATATCTCCATAAGTCTGTCAAAAATGCCATTTAATCCAAAATATATATATGAGGGATGCATCACTGCTACCATGGTGAATGAGAGATTCTAGCTCATGGTCAGCAAAGCCCGATGATTTAACTTAACCGAATAAAGTAAACATTTCTTTTTACAGCCAACATAATGACCCCATCAGCTAAATATATTCCAAAACTGATAAACATAATCAGTAAATATATTATATGGGCTAAATATTTAATGAGATTCAGTACTGTATTTTGTCCACATAAGGTTTCATGTGATATAATTCAGGTGCTTGGCCTTTCAATACATACCTGAAGCGCTCCTGTCCCGCTGTATCCCAAATTTGCAATTTAACCCGCTTCCCAGGTTCGATCTCCACCAACCGAGAGAAAAAATCCACCCCGACAGTCGGATCTGACACCTGTGCAAAGCGGCCCTCTGTGAATCGTCTTATTAAACATGATTTTCCAACAGTGGAGTCCCCAATGACAATCAGTCGAAACTGGTAAAGCCAAATTGCCTCCATGACTACTCCAGTCTGTTAAAGGAAAAAAAGTACATTTTAAAAGTTGTCACTGCGATGGTACTTTTTAAAAAGGTCCTAAAATATGTACCATTCTGGTACAGGTATGTACCAGTATGCACCTTTTAGGTAAAAAAGCCCCAGTGACAACTTTTGTATTTTCTTGTACCTTTATTTCTGAGAGTGTGGGTAACACTTTACAATGAGATTGTACAGTATGTTAACAATGCTAACATAAAATAACAATGAGCAATAAAGTTTTATAGCATTTATTAATGTTAGTTAATGCTAATACCCGTTTATGTTGCATTATAAAGTTAACAGTTAGCTTTTTTATTTTTAAAAATTTAATAGTAAATGCTGAAATTAATTAATTAATTTAGTAAAAGAGATGATGATGTTACTGCCCGCAAAGGTTGAAGTGCTGCAAACTAAGTGCTCTTACGCCATACAATATAGTTCTCATTTTTTATATGCTTAAAAATCACCATGCTTTATTTTGTGCCATCATACTTACTCGTGTATTTACTCATGTAACAGTCTTTAAATAGGGAAAACATGGAAGTGTTTGGTGGCTTCTAAATTCATCCCTGTTTGGATCCTAAGGAATGAATGGGGCTATGCTAAATGCTAACACATTCACGACACGCTGTACAAAGATTAAGTGCACGCATTGAAAAAAGATAGGTATGTATTAATTCGTTTAAGTTGACCTAAGAACACAGTAAAATATTGAAAAACGGTGGTGTGTTCCTTTAACAAATGAAATAAACTTTATTGCGTCCATGGCTTGCAAACTGGCTTACTGTAAATTATACATACTACATGCTGGAATCTAAAGGTTTATATTTTATTAGATGCAAAGTTATATAATTCAATGAGCCTCTTAGGATGTAAGGTATACTGATGGTTATTATATACACATCCCTTATTGTTATTTAAAGGCATCCCTGAAAGAGTAGTATCACATTCTTTCTTTAATCATAATAAATAATTTTCTTTTATGCATTTTCTGTGTATATGTTCTTATACATATGCAATTTAATGATAATAAAGGAATTATGGCAGTTTTCACGATTCATTATGTCTGTTCGATTTTATTGATGCTTTCTTGATTTTAGGAGGGTAGCCTATGGCTATCGACTATTTTTGCAATCAGACTGCTTGTTTTCTTTTCTAAATTAACAAAATATTATTAAGTAAACATTCTCTATTCTGTCTATACAGGCGCAACCACCACGCTTTATGAGTATATGCAGATCCTTTATTCGGTACTCTACTTACATTGTTGTTTGTTCGGCTCAGTTGTGGCAAACAGCAGATTCCATAGTCGTATAAGGGTTTAAACTTCTTAAGAAAGCGATGGACGAAATGGCAGACGTAACAATTCACATAATAAATCAAACTAGCCGAATTATAACATAAACATCCGTCTTAAGACAAAAACAAACAGGTGCAAACTGCGCCGCGTAGGCGGTCTCTTTTCCTTGAACGCTATGTTGTATCAGATGAGTCGGCTTGAAGTTGAAATTGTCAGTGTCTGGATTAAAGTCGCACAAAAGTCAAAGACTCTTTATGTCTGACATGTTTACATCCACCTCTAAAAGATTGAGAAATGTTTGGATATTTTGTGCTGATGAAATGCAGTGGCGGCGTTTCACGAAAACCTAGGGTATGGCAAAAAATCTTCGTACAAGAAGGCCATTTTAAAATAACGAATCTATGAAACCACATAATATGTGTACTACATACTCCACCAACCTGTACAAAATCATACTACGATTGCTCTAATGTAACTTTACACTTACTGAAAACAATACGGAAGCAATACAAATGAAAAACAAAAATAGAAATCATGGTTGTTTAAAATGCTTTTCAAATGTTGTCATTCTTAACTAAGTGCAACTCAGCAACAGATAAACTAAAACAAGATAATATCAAAACATACTGTAACATCCGTTCACAAATCTTGTCATGACAACCACCAATAAACACTTAATAAACACACAATAAAGACTTTTAAATGATGTGACAGAGCACACGTAGTTAACCGACTAAAACACTAAATAAAACTCTCAGTAAAACAGGGCTAAATGTAAAAACAAGTCTTACCTTTGTCGTCGTGCAGTTTTTATTCCACAAGTGACCATATTCAAAAATGCGCGCAAATAATTAATACAATTCACTTCGACTGCGCTACACTTTCCCAGTACAGAACATGTTTATTTATTCATAGAGAACAAATCATATTACTTCTGAAATAATGTATGCAATAGGCATAGCGCGAGTGTGGGGATGAGCCGTGAGTCTGTTTGATTGTTAAAACAAAAAGATTTTACTTGCGAAAATAAAGATTATAACAGCAGTGGTTATCATGAGACGTCCTGCAGAGACTTCAAGCTTCGCTGCAAGAACGAGAGGCTGATGACATCAAAGTACCGCGAGGGTGAGGCGAGGAATCATCGGAAGAGTTTGCTTTCAAACCGCTCTCGCGGCATGTAAATGTCATCCGCATGTCGGTTCCTGTATTATAGCATGAAGTCGAGCAAACGTGTAAATTGTCCATTTTAGTGATGTACCAATGTTCAGAAATGTTCTACTGAAAATTTTTAAAATAATCTTTAATGTTCATCATTATTGCCTGTTGATTTCTGGTGTTTTGTCTGAATGCTAGGGTATGGCAACTGCCATACCCTGCCATACGCAAACGCCGCCCCTGATGAAATGGAAGCGACACGAGCAGCATCATATAACCTGACTCATCCCGCATCAGCACCAGTACTACAATCATCCTAATAGAAGCGACAAACAAACGCGCGTGATCATTATAAAGGCAAGTTAAGCTAAAACATCAAATATTTTCTTTATTTGACATTTAGTTTAGATTGTACAATGCAGCAACTAGTTAAACAAATCGACTACTTTTGTCTTTAGGCTACTTCCAAATTAACTGTTTGTCATCACGCAGCGCATAATAGTGTTCATGTATCCACTTGTGAAAGATATTATGATTATTAAGTTAACCATTTTTGGTTCCCAGAACAGTTTAAAAAAAAAAAAAAGAATACTGAGAACGTTGTTATTGAAGTTCCTAAAAATAACCAAACGGAAACTGAATGCTAACGTTTGTGTTAATTTCTGTGCGTGCGCTCTATATTAGAAGTTTTACGAGCAGACAACCGGATATGGGAGTTGTAGTTTATTCTCTGTCTATGCCTATCCTGCAACGCAATCTCCGTTTATGCATAAAAGTTCAGATCAGTGATGCAGTGGACTTTTTAAGCATGTTGCGTTGTTTGGTTTAAAAGCCATTGTATTCACGGCGTGACGAAGAGTTGTCAACAGGCAAATTGCGAAGCTTCTCACCTCAGAAGAAACCGCTTAGGCTATGAAAACTCAGAGCTGCAAAACTTGACAGCATTCAGACACGCACCCACAATACCACATTGTATGTTTGACAGTTTAGATTGTATCTGAGACAACCAAAATGTAGAAAATTCTGCGTATAGGCCCCGTTTAGCAGAAACATCTTTATTGTTTGATAAAGACTTATACTTAAATCTATTCATAGACAGCTAAAATGCAGCAGGAGCGGTTACTCAAAGTCCTTGTCATTGGAGATCTAGGTGTGGGGAAAACGTCGATTATAAAGCGTTACGTCCATCAGGTTTTTTCTCAACATTACCGCGCTACTATCGGTGTTGACTTTGCTCTCAAAGTCTTGAATTGGGATCACCAGACCGTCATACGACTGCAGCTGTGGGACATTGCTGGTGAGTATTCAGAACTTTTCTTGCAGTTGCAATTTGTAGGCTACAATTATGTGTCTGTAAATTTTTGAAAATTACAAAACAAAATTATTGAGTTCTAACTTTATTAAATATAATGTTTCTAAAAAGGGTTCTTCAAAGTGATGCTACAGCATAATTGAGACCAATAACCCATTTTTGTAGCCAATTTGGTACCCTTTCTTTTTTTACCTTTTCATAGTCCAACAAAGCTTTTGGACACTTTATATTTTAAGGTATCACTTTAGATAAATAACCTCATGAGCATATAGACTTACAGAGATGACATGTAATAATCATACTTTCAAAAATAAATTTGTCACCATTTCATTGAACTTTATAAAAGGTTTAGGGCAGTGGTCTCCAACCTTTTTGTGAGCAAGGGATACCACAATGGATAAAACAATCTGGAGGGCTTCTTTTTTGATGTAGTCTACTGAAAACTTTTTGTTTTATTTTGTTTTACTTGTTGATCTGTTTTGTAATTGTAACAATGTTATACTTAAAAAAATATAATAATAATACTTGAGCCTGTTGGAGACCACTGGTAGGGGTAACCCCCCCCCCCCCCCCTAAATGAGTCATCATCACCTAATGTTGTTCTAAACCTGTACAAGTTCTGTTGAACACAAAAGAAGATATTTTGATAAATGATGGTAACCACACAGTTGCCGGTATACATTGACTGCCATAGTAGGAAAAACAAATACTATGGAAATGAATGCTGTCAACTGTGTGCTCATCATTTATCAAAAATCTTCTTTTGTGTTTATCAGAATAAAGAAACACATACAGGTTTAGAGGGTGAGTAAATGATGACAGAATTTTCATATTTGTGTGGACTATCCCTTAAAGTAAACTTTTAATATAATATTTTTTCCTATGTTATTATAAGCTTCCTTTATGTACATTTATGGAAGCCTAATTTGATAGATTGGTTCAATTTTATAGCACTGACACGATTGACAATTTACAGCAGAAATAACCCTGCATCAAAATGGCATTTTTGTTGTCCTTAACCAAAAAAGTAATAACATCTGCAGAGAAACAGAAACAGATTTACAATTTTACTAGAGTTATGTCTTTCTCTGCATGCATACCCGTGGTAATGTCATTAAATACACTCCTTGGGGTGCTTTGTTCAGGATTTTTCCTGTTCACGGACGATGTGGTTGTGAGCTCACAATGGTATGAATCACTCTCTGTGTTTATGCTCAGATTAAACTAAAGCACAGGGATAGGAATGTGTGTCTCGTGTTAAAATTCACAAATCACGTGCTTGTTGGACTCATGTGAGAGACCTCACATCGCCTGGCGGCAGCATATAAAAATACTTTTCTAACAGCACAAACACAAAATACACACCAGCTCCAAGAAATAAAGATTCTCAAACAGCATTTAATATGAGTGATAGATTGGGAAATTTAGCATACATGCTAACTCCAGTAATTCTGTGAAAAGTAGTATGTAAGTGTTTGTAGAAATGCTATCTTGATAAGATTAAATATGACTGGAATAAATATTTATGTCAGCGAAGTTACTAAATACAATATCATTATTAATATAATTTCCCCCTAACTTGGATGTAGCTCAGGAAACTGGAGGAAATAGTCTCATCTCTTAATACAATAAAGAGAAGCAATTAATTTGCAGTATGTGACAAATTACACTAAAACTCTTATCCATCACCCTTTTTTTCTTAGGACAAGAGAGGTATGGCAACATGACACGTGTGTATTACAGAGAGGCTGTAGGTGCGCTGGTGGTTTTCGACATGACGCGTTCCTCCACCTTTCAAGCTGTATTAAAATGGAAAAAGGATCTTGATTCCAAAGTTGCACTTGGCAACGGACGGCCTCTGCCAGCTGTTCTGTTGGCCAACAAGTTTGACCAGCATTCATATGGTTTATGTTCAAAATTGCCAAAACTTGATAGTTTTTCAAAGGACCATGGTTTTGTAGGTTGGTTTGAGACATCTGCCAAGGTACATATTATAAACCATAACTTTTTATCATTTTCATGAGCCACTATTCAACTAGCTGCACATTTTTACTCATGCTCTCCCTTCTTCTCTTTTTCACAGGACAACACAAACATTGATGCAGCCATCATGTGTCTTGTAAAAAATATCATGGCGATTGACGTGGAGGACATTTCTGGGGAATCAGACAACAGTGTACTGGTCCTGCCTGCCTTTGATTATAACCTGCGAGAGCGCAGTAGCCCTAGCTGCTCTGTCTGCACCAGATTCAACTCGAGTAGAAAACCCCACAGTGAATTATAGAGAGAGACAGTTATAGAGAAAACAGAAAAAGAGAAAACGGTCACACCCTTTGTTCGGCCTAGTTTTTGCTGAACTAAGCCTTTGTGGGAAAGACAAGACCTAACATTCAACGTTACATCCTAACATTTCCTGAGCCAGCCCAAAACCAAGATACAAAATTCCATATTACTTATTGCTTTTGATGTTTTTAAAGGCGGGGTGCATGAGCTCTGAAAGACAATGTTGGCATTTGAAATCACCTAAACAAACACACCCCTACCCCAATAGAATCTGGACCTTCTTTTGATATCCCCGCCCCACACATACGCAACCCAGGCAACGATGTCGGTTAGTAGATATGCCCAAGTTACATGCTACAAGTGTGTTTTGGGAATCGGCGCAACTCCCTTTTCCAAAGTGTTTTTCAAAAATTATGCACCCCACCTTTAAAGGGACAGTTCACCAAAAAATGCAAATTCTGTAATAATTTACTAACTCTCATTATGTTACAAATTTCTTTGTTTTGATAAACAGAAAGGAAGATATTTTGAGAAATGTCTGTATCCAAACCATTCGAGGACCCCATTTACTTTCATAGTATTCTTTTTTC
This sequence comes from Paramisgurnus dabryanus, assembly GCF_030506205.2. Taxonomy (NCBI): domain Eukaryota; kingdom Metazoa; phylum Chordata; class Actinopteri; order Cypriniformes; family Cobitidae; genus Paramisgurnus; species Paramisgurnus dabryanus. The sequence continues at coordinate 23,335,451 of NC_133338.1, read as the reverse complement.
CTACTATGGAAGTGAATGGGGTCCACGAATGGTTTGGTTACAAACATTTCTTGAAATATCTTCTTTGTGTTCATTAAAGCAAAGAAATTAATATGGGTTTGTAACAACATGAGAGTGAGTACATGATGAAAGAATTTTCATTTTTGGGTAAACTATCCCTTTAAATGTAAAAACCACGTAAATGTCATAAGCAGTGGCGGCTCGTGACTGCTCATCCGAGGGGCGCAAATTCAAAATAAGTGTTCGGAGTGTCATGTGTGTTGCTTGCGTCTTCAAAATATTTGTTTTTTTGCGTCATGTGTACCATGTGCATCACGTGTTTTGTCAAAATAAGTGCCTGCTGCACACGCGTCAAAACCGTTTATGATAAAAGAGACGCTCACGTTCACAAAATACACACTAGACAATCCCTTAACTGTAAACTGATTACGCATGAGATTATTTGAGTATCTGGCAAACGCGAGCATCTCTTTTATCAAACCCATCTACAGCAGGCACTTATTTTGACAAAACACAAGATGCACACAGGATCACAGATGCGCAGAACATTTTGAAATAAGGAACCACACACATGACGGGCTATTTACATGTCGTGACGAACTTCGCATCGAGCGCCCTCGAAAAAAGAAGTCACCGGTCACCACTGGTCATAAGTAGACCTCAGACAACAGTATAAAACAATAAAAACGCAGATTCATTTACATGTGCCAAAACGAATGATGTTTTAAATACTTTTAGTTTTAGACTAAAAATAGTAGTCTTAGACAAAAAAATTTAAGGGTTCTTGTGGTTTACTTTTCAAGAACAGCAATGTGGGCACATTTGCCTCAGATTTGTGTGACTTTATTTTAAATAGCTTTAATGTTGTCCCTGACAAGATCAACTTATCAGATATAGAGTGTCCGGGGTAAATTGTAACAGAAGTTGTCTGTATTAACCAGAATATGTGGAGCCATAATTCCAATAACACAATTTCCTATTACTTATTTTCTCTTGAGATATTTTGTTTCTTTATTTTGAAACCTAACACAGCCTTATAATAGAAGATTGTTTTTTTGTTTTTGTTTTTTTGGTGTAGTCTTGGCTAAACAAGACAATATTCTCTGATAAAAGAAACCAAACGGTTGCATGATTCAACTTTGATAAAGTTTTATATACAGTGTATGTGATAATGCTTCCACTTTGTTTTTAAATTATGCAATAGTGATGTAAATGTTAGAAGATTTTTTAGCCAAGACTTTAAGTGAAATCCAGTAAACAATAACAGTAGTCTCATAAAGACGGCCATGCTTTTCAACCAGAGTTACTGTATGTAATTTTTTTAGGACATATTGGCTGCAGAACGAGGCCTTTCTGTACCACCTGCAGCAAACATATATATATATATTGTTAATTCTGAGATGGTGGGGATGATCATAAATAAAATTCAACTATCAGGCCTCACGTGCCAACAATTTATTTGATTAAAGAGTTAGCAGGGAACTGCATGTGAAATTGTGAAATTCACAGGCAAAGGCCAAGTGTTCTGTGTGCGTCCGTGCCTATGCAAAAATTAAAGAAGCATTAATAAGTGTCTTGACTGAATGCGCGTGACGGGTATGTAAATATGTCCATGCAGTTGCGCGCGCGTTTTATCATGACCCATGCTTACTGTCTGCCCGCAGAGCAAATTTTCACTAATTTTCCCTGCCTGTTACTCGCTAGGATATTTCTCCAGCTCCGCCCATTCATGCTTCATTGCCCATAATTTAGGCATCCTCACAGCTGCTTTCCATTAATAGGCTAAAGCAGGGATGGGCAACTTCGGTCCTGGAGGGCCAGTGTCCTGCAGAGTTTAGCTCCAACCATAATTAAACACACCTGAAGCAGCCAATTAAGGTCTTACGAGGCATACTAGAAACTTTTTGGCATGTGCGCTGAGGCAAGTTGGAGCTAAACTCTGCAGGACACCGGCCCTCCAGGACCGAAGTTGCCCATCCCTGGGCTAAAGCATCGCTACTGACACGAGGCATGTTAAAGATGTTTTCAACCACTTCTGCTTGCATATTATAGCCACATAATGTTTATTATCTCACAGAACAATAACAATAATTTTCTTTTTTTATCATTTGGATTGGTATTATACCCACAATCTCATCTAGTTCTGCTTCTCCCATATAAGCAGGGCCGGCGCTAGCTATAGGCAGAGTAGGCAAATGCCTAGGGCCTCAAGCTTGGAAGGGGGGCCTCCATAACTGCTAAGTCCATGTGCGCTGGTTCGAAAATCACTACTGACAGCATTAAATAAAGTTTTAAGGCGAGTTCAACTTTATGCGGCACGGCCACTGCAAGAATTAAGTTTGTATTTAAAAAAGTTTGTATTTAAAGTCGAACAGCAAACAAAACTGGCGTTACCTAAAGTAAACTGTCTGTATATCTTGTAAGTTCTGTACACTTTATTTTAGTTTTCAAAAAGTAGTTTGTCTGTTTAACTACCAGTGGCAGCTGACTTGTATGGATATTTAAGGTAGTTTATAAAAAGGTATTGCAATAGTCTGATAGATAACTTTATACTGTATATTGGTTAAGTAAGAGGGAAATTCTTCTTTATACCAAGTAAAAAAAAAAAAAAACAATAAAAGTTTTCTAGGAGGTGTTCACCTATAATTTTTTTAAGGTTGGGTTTTTGCAATGCACTGTTGTCTTTTTAATTTTACTCTTGGGAGAAAGCAAAACTGTTATCCTGTGTTATCCCAAAAAGGTGGTGTTTTTAATAAATGTGACTGCCTTAAAATTTGGTTTTGCATAATTTCTAATTACATTTTAGCATAAAGTTAATCAATTTGTTGATAAAACTTAATAAGAAGTAAAAGTAATGGGGAAAAACATGTTTATTAGTAGTGCTCATCTGATTTCTTATGCAGTAGAAAAACACATTCTCACATTATTCTGAAAATTAGAGGGGTGTGAGGTAGCCTGGTATAACCAGACTCTCGTACATTCATTTCATTTGTACAGAGAGTCTGGCCACGCTCCATTGCAAAGCGTTACTTCCATTAAGGAGGGTCCATTGTTGAAGTTTAAAACTATTGGATATGCCCAGAGTCACTCAGGATCAGCCAAAGCCAATCGCTAACATGTGGTCGTGACGTATATCATGCACCGAAACCGGACGGAAACAACAAGTCAGAATAATCAGACAAACAAAACTTAGCAAACCTGGTTCTTGCTCCGGCTTTCATTTCTGTATATTCGGCAGTTTTGCAACAACGGACCGAATAGCTTTTCTCACGTCTTTCTCCGCTGCCATTACTGAACTACAACTCAAACTGACGCACGACCTCAACGTCATCGTTCTTAGCCACCCCCATCGGATCGCTGATTGGTCCTGCAGATTTTTGCAGGAGAAAACGAAACTCTATAGAGCCATCCCAGACGTACTGCTGAAGCGAAATGAAAAATAAGCGGAAGCACGTAGGAGGGCGGAGCCAGGCTAGGTGTGAGGGGCCTCCAACATAAATTTTGCCTAGGGCCTCCAAATATCTAGAACCGGCCCTGCATATAAGTATGTCTAAACGTGACATTTTCTAAACCTACTTTAGTTAAGGCATGGGGCTAAAGTAATTTGTGTAAATTTATGTGTGATATTTAAATATCACTGACCCCCCCCCCCCCCCCAAAAAAAGAAAACCAAATAGAAATGCCATTAGTTATATACTAAAACCAAAGTTATTTTTCTTAAGTTAAGATTTTAAGTGTAAAATCTTGAAGCATTTGAGAGAGAGAGAGAGAGAGAGAGAGAGAGAGACAATGGCACATTTTATCGTTTGAAATAAATGGGAGTGAGTTGCAGGCGATAATGATAGAACATCGCATTCAACCTCGACTTCATCTCACACAGTACAGAAGTGCCGTACATTCAGCCTTGTGCAATAATTGTAGGTCTGTGAGCATCAGGATATATTGCACAGTATAGCAACGCGAATAAAGGACAAATATTGTGATATTTGCTTAGTTGTCTACAGCAGAAGGTGACAGCGTTACGTTGTCTTTACCGTGTGATCAAAGCTCTTAAAGTGCGAGTTGGACAGAAAATTGTTACTATCTTTTCACTGTTGTTAAGGATAGTGGCAGAATAATGACCGGAGAGACCAATCGTCATTTAGAAATAACTGAGAGAGGACGGTGAAGATGGTTTACAGAAAATCAGGTTCCTAGTGAGAGTTGGTAAGAGAATAATGGCTTCGTTTTGTCTATGTGAGCAATCAGAAATGGGTCATCAGAGTTAATTTTAGATTATCAAAAGGAACATTTATTTTTTATTTTGAAAGGAGTAGCTGTATCTATTTTTAAAGGTCACTTCTGTTTTCTTTGGAAAGGCTACAGCATCAGTGAACTTCACACTATGGAGTGGATAGGGGCAGAATTGCTGCTGCTTTAAATTTTCCCGTGGAATTCAGGTAAGAGACTATCCTGTGTTCAAGATACTGTATATGTTTATCTTTTATGTTTTTTTATGTGAAACAGAAAATGCTGCCAGGCTCTCCATTTCTTTTTTTTAAACAATTTAATATTATGAATAATTAGTGTCTTGTATCTGTTTATTAATGAGCTAGAGCTAATGTTTCTTTTTTTAGTTATTTAGCTATAGTACACTCTAAAAAAGTGGTGCTGAATAGCACTAAAAACTCATAGGGGAAACATTTTTTAGTGCTATACAGTAGCATCTATATGGCACCTATGAAGAACCATCTGAGGGTGATATAGCACCACTATAGCAGCACATACGTACTGTATGGATCTACATAGCGCAATATGCTTCTACACAGGTGCTACATAGATGCTATATGGCACTTAAAACGGTTCCCCTATATGATTACGAGCCATTGAACCACTTTTAGTGCTATTTTAGTGCGTTTGTTTTTAGAGTGTAGAAGGTTATCCTAGAACAGGGGTTCTCAAAGTTTACATTCAAAGGTCCAAATCTGAATTCCCATAATTTTCATAGGTCCGGAAAAACTTTATGTGAATAATTTGTTTATATAACAAATCAACACAAATAGTTTGGGGAAAACATAAGTGTATTTTGCATTTAAAGTAAAAAAAAATAAACACAAGAAATATGCCAAAAGTAATCAGGTGCAAAATACAGAGCAACCTAATTAGAGAAATGGCACAGTATGTTCTCCATCATAAACCATGGCAAAAAAGTGTGGTTGGTAGGCAGAGACTGACCAAAATTAGGGGTGCAACTATAAATTGGCTGATGATGCTTGCTGTGCTTCTCAATGAATTACGGTGAAATGCCGCTACATCCAAGCCTGCGCTGCAGACGAAGAACCAGACACACGGAGCTCCAGGAAATGGCTTAAGGATATATTTATATTACTGTTCTTCAAACCTTTTCAGGTATTTTCATGATAATAAAGAATATGTTTAAGATTATGTTTGACGAGTGTTGCTTTTTTAAATGCATGTTTTAAACGACTCAAACCAACAGTGATTGGTAAGGACTGATCAAAAGCCGTAGTACATGAAGTAGCTGTGCATAATATGTGGGTGTGATGGCTACAGCGTCACACAGGAAATTTTTAAATAACTCGTTTTATATTATGACCAGGAATACTCTTAAATCTAAAAAGAAAACAACTAAACGAATGGTTTACAAGTTTAATATGCATTTGTAAAATAGCAAATGCACACATTTAATCAATCACATAGAAATTAATGCACTTGTAATATGAAGTGGACGCGGGTCCGGATCGGGACCGGAGTCCGGACTTTGAGAACCCCGTCCTAGAATAATAAAAAGGTCACAATAATGTATATGATATGCAAATACAGAAAACCTATGAAAATTATGACCATAGAATCAATGTATGTTTTAATGTATATGTAATAAATATATGGCTTAGTATGAACACTAAAGTATAAATTGACAACATGTCTCTTCTAAATGTTCCAGCCCAGAACTCTGAACTTCCTGCAGTAATGGAGAGTGACATGTTTCCTGACTTTGCATATCAACCTGAGCAATCATACCTGAGTCTCATTCTTTTGGCTCTTACTGTGGGTCTGTCTGGCAGTGTCTACCTTTGTTTGTTGCGGTACATTTGCACAGGCTGTTGTCAGCCTGTAGTCGTCAGGCCTGAGGATGACAGCATGTCAGGAGTGGTGTAAAAGCCTTTACCTTGTGTGTGTGTGTGTTTGGGGGGGGTGCAGTCGTTCAGTTAATTGTTACACAAGGCTTTGCTGTAAATATTTAAGATCCTACATTCTTGGAAACTATGGTACAATAACTTCAAAAGTCGTTACTGGGGGTTATTTTAAAAAAAATAAGCATATTGTTACCTAAAAGCTACACATTGGTACCATGCTGGTACCTCAAAGGTACATATCTGTACCAATATTGTACATATTAGGACCTTTTAATAGGTACTGTCCCAGTGCCAACTTTTGTACCCTTTTTTTACTGTCTTTTAGTTTGGGTTTTTATATTTTCAAGAAAATGCTGTGTATCATTTGTAATATCATTACCAAGTAATCATTCTTTTTTGTGGGTAACAAGTTGAAGCCTCCTCTGAAGGACACAGAATGTCTAGTTTTATAGTTATAAAACATGAGTAATAGTTAAGGTTGATGTAGTTAACTATTATAAATACATTTAATTTTATTAAAAAAATAGTAATATACATTTCACAAGATTCATGTAAACATACCCTGTTTATTCAACTAGTATGCTCTCAGAAGAAGTGATGATTTCGTTCTAGCAACTGTTGCCAAGGAGCAGCCTGAATCTAGTTGCTATGGTGTTAGTTCCATTTTTATACCTCTAGATGGGGCTGTTACATAAGCTGTTTACACCAATGAGCCATTACATTATGACCACCCTCATTCTAGGCGTACAGCAATGGGCGAACCTGGCAACTAAACAATGGCACAGGTATAGTTCATAGAGCAGTGTTTATACCACCCAATGAGTGTGATGATACCAGAGGGGTGTAGAGATGGATACCCATTATTGACAGTGGCCGTCTCCATTGTAACTGCACGCCATCACCAACAATGCATGAAATGGGTTTAAGATTATTGTGATTGGGCAGTGGATGGTTGAAATAAATAAATAGGCTTGTCTGATAACTTAAGACTCCTGGTGCATCATGTTGATGGTTGAAGTCAGATACGCTTATTACCAACAGAGGCTATGGCTCCTGGATAAACTGTTGAACGAACAGGGGGTGGGCAATGTTTTCTTGGGACAATTTAGGACCCGTTATCACAATTGCACCATTACTGACAGGCATCTGAACATCGTTGTGGACCAAGTGCCCACGTTCATTGCAACTGTGATCCCTGCCAGTGATGGCCATTACCAAAGCACCATGATTATCAACGCGCCATGCCACACTGCCAGAATCATCAAGGAGTGGTTCGAAGAACATGATGGTGAATTTCTGTTAATGCCTTGGCCTCCAAATTCACCTGACTTCAACCAAATTGAACATAGTGCTTAGACTTGGAAAAACTGGTTTGCGCTACAGGATATTAGGCTGGTGGTTATAATGTATTGGTTTATCAGTGTACATCACCTACATGCTACAAACGGTAGATGTTATGGAAATACTCTTGTAGATGACTGCATTGCAATTTAAACATATTATTAAAACATATGAAATGTGTTAACTTTGTTATATGGCCTTTTGTTGTTTACAACACTTATTAACCATATTCTTACAATATTTAAATTTAAACAACCAATTTTAAAACAACCAAAGTTGACCAAATATTAAAATCAATACATAGAAAGCCAATATAAAATTGATGAGACAGAATTAAACAACACACAAACATTCATTTCATTAGTGATGTGAGAAGCAACAACAAGCAATACAAAGGTTACTAAAAATAATTTTCATCTTTGTTAAGGTTTACGTCTGAGTTCACTGTGATTACAAAAAGGTTTTAATTTTAGGATTAATTATAATTTTATATCACGCTTGAGTCACGGATGAACCATGAGAAAGGAAACTCTTAAAGTTGACAGATCCTAAAATGAGAAGTGTTCTGATGCTCCTCCCAAATGAAGTCAAGATTGTGGTTTTGCTTAAACCACTTCCTCATCAAGAGAGGTGTGCTGTTATTCCCCTATAGAAACATATTTTTCTCTTGCTTACCTCATCCTTTTGACAAGGAGTTTATTTCTTTGGACAAAGTCACCTCATTTTTTATCTGACATAATATAACAAAGTGGTTTATAAATTGTACAAATAAAAACATAATGTCAAAATATGTTATATTTTTGATCTATTGCCCACTGTTTTCCAGCATATGATGGCACTTAAATGTAAATTATAATTAATGATTATATATTTAGATTATATTTAACCCAAAACACATCTCTTATTGCACTTAATGGACACAAAAGAAGATGGATACTTAAAAAAACATTGTTTCCACAGTTGTGCTCTGCTTCATTTAATAGATGCCACAAAACCGAAAGTTATTGTAGTCATTCATTGTAATTCATAAAAACACAAAGTTCTCAACTCCGTTCCTGGAGCTCCACTGCTCTGCACATTTTGTATGTCTCTTTTATCTAACAGACTCAGTTCAGTTCATGGAGATCTCTACTAATGAGCTGATGATTGGTATGTTAAATAAGGGAGACAAACAAAATGTGCAGAGCAGTGGGCCTCAAGGAATAATGTTGAGAACTGCACTGCTGGAGGGCATCTGACAGAGCTGGAGCAAAAGTGATGTAGTACACAAACTAACACCAGTAAATCTATCCGGTTCTATAACAAGCAGCTAGATGTAGATTATCCTGCAAATTACACTGCCACTTGCCACATGAGTAAATAAGTGGACAAAATATTGAATTTAAATACTTTATTAGCTAATTTGTATAGAGACCGCAGAGTGATACATTTAAGTAGTACCGGTCATGGAGGACTCGGTGTACCCCGGATGAGCGGTGTGTTTTCAGTTTAGCCGTTATCTGGGAATAACCACAAAATTCCATTACTGACTATTGAGAACCAAATTGAGAACCAAGTATTCCAGAAAGCAATGTTTGAGTATAATCCTTTAGTGGCTCATGATGGAACTGCAGATGGTTAAAGAAATTTTGATTGTCAAAAACTGACATGACATGATACAAGATTTTAAATAAGATTTTTTTTAAAGTAAATAAAATATATTATTTCTTGTCTTATATTTAAATATGTCTAGGTGTTAAAGGTTTTACTAATTATTATTAACCCTTTTACTGTCGCCCGGCACTACCATTTTTGAATGGGGGGTGAAAAGGTAATGTGCACCTTCAAATTATTATGGCTCTGGCATTCTTTGGACAAGAAGCCTAAATTTTAGTCTCTTTTTAAAAAATACACTGTAAAGTTTTTCCACTGTGTGTAGTTGTTAATATAAAAAAAAAAAAAATAGTTTTAGCAGTTTAAGTTTATTTTAATAAATACGGTATATATTTTATATTTAAAAACAGTAAAATTGAACTGTCTCATGCTCTAAATTATTATTTTTTATACAAATTTCAAGTTAAAATTACAAAAAATAGGTTTATGTGAAACATTTAGTGGTTTTACCAACCAAGGCCACTAGGTGTCATTGGTTTGCCGCATACTATTGTCACAAATTAATAAATAACTGTCACTGCATTATTATTAATGCAAATGAAATATAAAAACTAGATTCTCAAGCTTTCCAATGATTTATAGTTTGTCAATATTATTTTAGGTTAAGAATGGGATATGCGTGTTATAAATATGTAAAAACAATGTGTGATCGTATCATTTTAGAAATTACTCTCACTACTTACGCAAAACAGTAATTCAAATTTGAAAACTAGACACTTAGAGCTTTCCAACGATGTATAGTTTGTCAAGATGATTTTAGTTTTGGAGTAGGATATTAACGGTTAAATTGGTAAGATAAGGGGTTAAAGTGAAAATAAATATATTTGAAATATCAGACAGTACTTTAAGTAGCTAATTTAGGTCATACAGAAGCGTCAAAGATATTTCGAAACAGCAACGAGCGTACATGCAGAGTGGCAATGCTATTTCCCACGAACGGCTGCACTGAAGAACGCAACTCTCTGCCGTCCAATCAGAATCCAGCTCTTTGGTCACCTGACCGCAGCGAAGCCATTTTGTCCTGAGCGGCTCCGCCAGCGCATTCTTCACCAAACCGGAATAACAGAGATCTGACAGGACGAACCACAGCGACAGAGACAGCGCCAGACAGGGGGTTTACACCTACACCACCCCTCAACCAGTCCCGATACACTCGGCGTCTCCCAGTGTCTCCACAAACGGGAACGTGTCGTGTTGGCGAACTTAACGGAGACTTTAAGCGGGACGGAAGGGTAGAGAAGCAGGCATCCGGTTAGACGCGCTGGCTCAGCGGGCTGGAGTCCAACTTGAGCTGGACACTTTCGCTCATTTTCGTCGGGATGCGCCCTGGACTTTTTTAAACTAAATTTACGTCTTTTTTTGAGATGGTGTATGAACAATGAATATTTGGTAACTCTTTGCCTCGCGCTTGTTTGTTTTTGGTTAGCAACGTAGTAAATTCTAATACAGGAAACCTGGAGCAGTAACTAAACCTCAGATGTGATTTATCTACTCAGCTGGCTGGGCAAATAGTTTAGTTTGTTTACTGATCACATCAGTCCATTGTATAGATTGGCTGCACAATTTTAAAACCAGTTTCGTTTTGTTGCTAGTGTAGTTAAACTGAGCTTTGCTGCGGTTTTAAAAGCTCTTGGCCAAGTCTCTCATAGGGTTTGGTTTATGTCTATGCATATTTCTTGCCAGCAAACCTGTCTGAGTTCCTGACTGGTTAGATCATAGTGCCAGTGTAATAACAGATTTATAAAGGGAGATAAAAACAACAGAACAGATTTGATCTCAAGCTGTTCTGCTTTGCTTTTGTATATATATATAAATATAGGCTGCATTTCTTATGATAGGTCTATATTGGTGAGGCTCAGTCTGGCTGCCAGGTGATATTTTCTGCCTGAAACCTTTGAGCTAAGCTGACAGATAGCGATGACATTTCCCAAAAGTTGTTTTGTATCTTCAGACTTTATTATCAGTACTTGTTCTTGTTGCAAATGCTGCATCAGTAATATTAGCTAACAAAAGCTCAGTTTACCCCAAAAATCAGTCACGGCATCTTCAATTGTGACAACATTTTTACTAGATATTTTTGTTAGCAGATTTCCTTTTTTTTTGCTACACTTAATGCCAGTTGACTAGATAAGTCACGTTACAGTCTCAAGCTCGTTCATTAATCTGAGTTGGTCAGGTGTATTTTTTTAAAGTCATATACAAGGTGCTGGTGAATACACACACCAGGTGAGACAAGGTCAAGTTTAGTAGTCGTTAACGGATATCACAGCTGAATAAAAATGTCAGGACAGTCCATCACGGATCGCATCGCTGCGGCCCAACACAGCATGACTGGATCGGCCATCAGCAAAGCTGTCTGCAAGGCCTCAACGCATGAAGTCAGTGGACCCAAAAAGAAACACCTTGATTGTAAGTATGTCCGAAATGCTTGTCGTGACTTTACGAAAAAGCTTAAAGTCTTGCCATGCCCATCTTAAGCTGTCTGCACACCAGTGATGAATTAAGACATGTTCATGGTGGGAATGCTGATCTGTCTCAGTTCAAAAAGCTGATGCGTCTGTAATGTGCTGTACATTCGTTCAATGGCTTTGCTTTCCTCTGAGCGTTTAAGCAGTCTTTCTTCTATTATGATATGTATGTGGTATTGCAGCATTGTTGAGGAGGTTAGGTCATTCTGCAATCAGCTTGATCTATTAATATCCAGTAGCCGCTCCTTCCTGTTTTTGTGAATGCTATATGTCAAACTTGTCCGTCAATCTCTGGTGCATCATGTGGCGGACGTAAGCACGCCTCTTTTTACGTCTTTTGAATGATCTCTCTTTGACAGTCATGCTGAAGACGTTTTTGGTGTGGGTGCGTTGAAGGTCAGTACAGGGAAGTGTTCTGTCTGCTGAACGTTGAGTCATTGATTCTTTTGAATACAACAGCATTAATTCAGAATGCAGCACATCAGTTTCATCCTTCAAGAGCATCCAGAGCAAGATAGAGGTTACAAACAGAAGGGTGTGAAGTTCATGTTCAAGTTATTTCTGTGACTGGACATTCAGCCATCTGCTGTCTTTTACTATGATTGAATGAGGGAGGCTGCTGGTGCACCTGTCATCAGGTTACATATCAAAACCTAGCCTCTGTCTGTTCCAATTGTGAATCTTTACAAAATTCGCAAAAAATTAAAACAAACAAATATGAATTTGGTGCATTTCCATCAAGTTGTTAGAGTGAATGACGGTGGTATTTGTAACCTAGTAACTAACATGAAATAAAACAAGGCACGCTTAGAAAATACAGAAGAAGAAATGCAGAATTTTGTTTGCAAGCACAAATACGGCTAGATGCTCAGTCACATGAGTTTAATTTTCCCTACGTCAGATTAGAATTTATTTGGCGGATGTGTTTTCATCTATCATTATTCACATTACTCTTAAAAGTGCACCTATTTCATTGCTAAAAAACAACGTTATTTTGTGTATTTGGTATAATACAATGTGTTCACTTGGTTTATGGTTAAAAGACACATTATCCACACACCATACATTTTTTTTAGCTCCGGATTTTACACTCGTGCTGAAACGCACAGATTTGAAAAGCTCTGTCCCTGATTGGCCAGCTAATCTGTACGTTGTGATTGGCCTGTATACCTCTGACATCAGCCGGAAATGTGACACTCCTTACCATGTTTGACAGATTTGGTTGCTAACAGAAGTTAACTTATAGGCTGTGAGTCCAAAGCGGGAGGAATGATGATAATGTCGGTCTTTACTACATCACCAATCCCAGGAAGTAAACTGTTGCCTAGAACCTTAGTGTTTGTTGTAGTCCAAGAAAAGAGATTTACGTTGGAGACGATAACTCCCATCATCATTTACTTTGGGGTTTGTACCTTTTGCATATCATTAACATGTACTAATACACACTTAGGGGTTGTGTACACCAAAACTTTTACGCCCGCGGCCGGCGCATGTTTTCAATTGTTTCCAATGGAAGCTCTGCGTTTTTCAAATAAGCCAGCAGCCAGCGGTTTTCTTCCGCGCTGAAAACCGGCGCCCAGCAGTTTTTCCGCGCTCAGCACTGAGCACCGAGAGTTGAAAAATTTTCAACTTTGGATGAAAAGCTCCGCTTGTCAATGTCAGTTCTCACGCGGCCGTCCAATCACAGTGGAGGTGGGGCGGGACAAGTATCACAGCAACCAACCGTCTCACAGCTGACGTATCAGAGCTACCAAAGCGCTTAGCTGAAGAAAGCTGGCACTCAGCTGAAAAACAGCTGGCATTTGGCGTTGTCCAGGCGTTTTCAGCCGCGTTTAAAAGTTTTGGTGTACACAACCCCTTACACACCAAAGGAAATGTAAAAACTTGAATCGGACAATAGGTGCTGTTTAAGTCAAAAACTTTTTTGCAAAATAAGGGATTTTTATTTGACATTTGGCGTTTCCAACACTCGTTTCTTATGTGATACTTTAAAATGTGCATAAAATGGGGGGGGATGGACACCCTGCTATTGTGGAAACACGCAGTGAAGAGCTTTTTCCTCATTTGTTTAATGCCCTGATGTGAGAAATATGCAGTTATAGAGGAAAAACATTCAACATCCTACAAAAATCTCTGATGGCAAATTTCTCTGAGGTTAAAGTTGTAGGGAAGATGTGTAAAAGCAGAATATTTTCTTTAATAGTTTGATTAAAATTTGATTTTAACCACACTTAATTTTGGGTTTCTAATAAAGTTACTGCCAACTGGCAAATAGCTCTGCTTTATTTACTCATTAAAGTCATTTTTACTCTCATTTGGTGCTTGACAAATGTTAATTTTGGTCTCTGCCTGTTGTGTTGTAAAACTCAGAAATTACTGCAGCCTTGAAGACGATAAACTCTGACTTGTTGTCTGATTCATCAATGTTTGCAGAACACAGCTTCATGTTTAGTCTGGATTTTAAATTTTGTGGCTGCCACCTGTTATATAGCATAGCATCTACTGTAAGTGTGTTGAGTTTTACATTTATTAATTCTTACTGGCCATTTTGCTTGTGTTTTCGTTTTGTACGCAGACAGCACTAAGACTTTTACCGAGTCAACAAACACAAATATTGCACCCTGACCTGTATGGGAGCAGTGAGTGGAGTGGGTTTATGTGCTCGGCCTTGCGCTGAAACCAATAAGCTTACAGTGGAGCTGTTCCCAGATTGGCTCAAAAATTATCCTGTTACAAATCTCAGCATCAGATGGTGGATCTTTGAACCGTTTTGTGGTGCTTCAGGATGTGCAATGCACATAAAATTTATCCTGATTATAATGTTGTAGCTTAAGTGTGTGTTTGTAGCTTTATAAACTCCCTTTATTCTTTCATTGAATGCACTTTGTTGTGAAAGCTATCTGAAATCAGCAGATGCAGTTAAATTGGCAAACCTCTGTGCATTTTCCAAAAGCCAGAATGCATACTTTAGGTTTTTATAAGTCTACTGGAAAACAAAGTTGTGTTGATGAATACTGTACTTCTACATTGAGTGCTTCAAAAAACAAAAACAAATCCTGTATTGACATAGTTTACGATGAGAGATGCAGAGACAGTAAGATATCCTACTGGGTATTCAAACATCAGTGTTTTTTCCTAATTAAACCTGCTGTCATGCTAGACTGGACATCTCAACAAACAGGACATGACCACATGCTTTAGGACTTCTGTTTTGTAAACTGTTTCATTGGACACACATGCGGTGATGCAATTACGAGCGGAACTTTACTTCCGGTCTCCGTTTGTTTAATGGTTGGAGTAGTTGCTTAACTGAACTCCGGAACAACTTCTTGAAAATAATAAATATTTTGTTTTCCTGAAGACGGCGATCATGGAGTACCGCTATTTGAAGGGAGGTTTGGCAGCCAATTTTGTAGTTAAGATTGCATACATTATATAGTACACATTTTACACACTAACGTTAGCTAAGTGTAGTTTTTGATACTCTTTAGCCATGGTTTCAACTAAGGTAATCTACGTGTTGTTTATTTTGCTTGTAATCAGAAATAAACCACTCTAAACGGACTTCGTTGTTATTGACTCTTTACGAAGTTTACTAGTGATAGGCCGTGCAGAATAAAATGTGACACTGAATTTGAAACCGCTTATTGTAATTTCTGTATCCATTATTAAAGTAATTATTAGTAATACAGTGCAAATTAGTTGATTTGGTTTGCATGGTGATTTACGGTGTGCGCCCCTAAATTTTCTGGTTGTGCCCCTAAAATTTTCAGTTGGGGGCCACTGTGCTCCTAATAAAAAATGTTAGTCTGGAGCCCTGTACAACAATTTACGATTAACTTAATATAATAGTAAACGTTATAATTGTTAATATTGTGTAATAAAAATAATAATGTCTTATGAAGTATGCAGTCTACAAATGCGACCTCCAAAGGATCCACTTTTTTTTTTTAGAAAAGGCCAGCAATTCACCTTCACAAGAAATCTGGTGACATAATAAATTTCGCGATACATATTTAATCTCGCGAGATCTCTTCACACCCCTAGTTGTTGTTACTGCTGAAATTGTCTATAAAAAATAAATCACAATAAGAAATTAGAATTTAAAACCCTTTGTTTTTCAATACTGCAGAACTGAACCTAAAACTGGCTATGATTATTTATTGGTTACATGACGTGTTCACCAAGCTATCTGCATAACAGAATATTTCACACAGCGCATTGATCCCAGAAAATTTCGTTGCCGCAACATTCCCGAAACGTGTCCTGTTTGAACAAAAGGCAGGAAAAATGTCAGAAACGGGAACATCAATTAATTATAGAAAATCAATTAACAAAACTCAAATAATCCAAGGACAAATCCTGGACACAATATTCCATAATCTGTGTGTGAATATTGCTAATGTTTTGAGGAATTTTCTTTTGTTCAGGGGTTTGCTCTTTTATAGCTAAGGAGATTTGATGCAGTTCTCAGTTATGTTAAATTTAAGTTTAACCTTAGTCTAGTTTTGGGTGAAATTCTCCATAGTGAGATTGTCCTACTGTTAGCCGTGAGATTGGCAGTACACAATAGACCCTTTTACTGTTTGTACACAATGATGACGTGGCAGTATGTACGCGCAGTTTGGCAAAAGAAGTATGGCAAGAATCAGCAGTTGAAGCAACACAGACAGAGAAAGTTATTTTAAAAAGTTGACTTATCAACTTTTTCAACACAGCTACCAGATCTGTGTACTATAGTGGAGTGGATAGAAGATGTTAGCAGATGGCCAAATATAAAGTGGCCAGATACATATCAGAAATGCAGAGAAGTTTATGAGCTTGAGTCCAAGTCAAGTCTCAAGTCTCGTTGTAACAAATAAAACTCTAATAACAAATAAAGATATTACAAACATTTATAAAAAAGAACAAAGTTGCACATTATAAGGTCTGAAATTAGCATTAGGTACAGAAATTAAATTAAATGGATCATAACAGTGTCTTTATTGTACAAATTAAATATTATTATTATTATTATTTTTAGAGCAATAGAAGTGATTTTCTGTTTGGGTTGTTTGATTAAAATAAATGACACAGATTTAAGTAGGTTAATTGAGGTTACTGTCTCTTTAAGAACAAATAAGCCCAGACTGGTTTCTGACTGGTTTCTTAAGACATAAACAAATGTTTTTATTAGAAAAAGAATACTGTGAGATCATTGTGTGTATGTGCCCTGTCAAGAACAGAAAGATTTTATGTTGGCTTAACTTTTGAAACACTTCTCTCTGTATGTGCACTACTGTCAGTAGTCTACTGTGGGCACTTAAACGCGTGCTCAAACACAGGCGGAGGGTGAATTCCAAACAGCGCTTCAGGAAAAAGATGCAGGCAGTCGCTTCACATAAAAACGTTACGTTGTTTTTCATTGCTCTATTCAGCAAATGTATGTAAATGGACTACAGTATGACGCGAAGTAGCGCAACTCTGGACCTGACTGGAGCTGGACCGGACACACTTAACCGCTTGTGCGTACAGAAATCTGCTCACTTGAGCGCCTTTTTGCAGTTAAATTGTTTAACCATTTAAACAATTGCAGGCCTTAGAAACACGTTAATGATAAACTTACCCTATTTAAATTGCATATTAATCTGTGAATCGCATGCGAGCCGAACCGCGGATCCGTCACAGCACCACCCAAAGCTTCAGATGAATGGAACAGCAGCGGCCGGTGCAGTCGACATGTATGGTCGCGGCAGCGCGCGCGGAGCAGATACGTCACGTGTTACGTCGTGGGCAGGTTGTAGGCAACGGAGGGAGGGGAATAACAGCGAGCTCATCAGACGTTTCCTAAAAATAAACATTGTTCATGAGTCGTGCGGCTCGAGTCCGAATCGAGTCTGAAGTCTTTGAGGACGAGTCTCAAGTCGAGTCTGAAGTCACTGTGTGTGCGACTTAAGTCGCACTCGAGTCAGAGTCTCAAACTCGAGTCCTCATCTCTGATATATATATATATATATAAGTATATTAGTATATTATAGACAACTAGACATTTTGATGCTAGGAAACCGTTTTAATAAACTTTCTGAGTTGCTAACACGTTACAACCACTGGGGAACAACGCCACTTCCGTTGCCAAAATGCGCGCACAGGCTATTTTTTTAACTCATTTATCTATGACAAGCTAGTGGATTGGTTGACAAAAACTGAAGCTTTTTTCTTTAAGGGCAGCTGGCAACACTGTCACGACCGCAACCTTCTTAAACATAATGCCATTAATCTGAGCGCGTCATTGATGCATGGGCGCGCTGTAAATTACTTGGGTGGCAGAGAACGGTTTCAAGTCTCACTGGTTTAAAGCCCTGTGTGCATAGGATTTTTTGGGGCCGATACCGATTTAAACAGACAACTTCTGGCCGATGCTGATACCGATATTAAACACTTGTATACAATACTATACAGTTGGTCTATTAGCTAGTTTATTTCTGCATTAAATTATTTTTTCTGAACATGGATTGGATCTAATTAACATTCAACTGACCAACATAATAAGAGAGGCAAAAATTAAGCTAAAACAAATATAATAAGACAGCTTGAAAACCTTCAAAGGTGGTTTTTGCTATTCAGCATTTATTTTATTAACAACATTAACTAAATTTTTACATATAATAGATTTCTTTATGCAGTTAATTAATAAACAATCGGTATCGGCCTTTCTCGTGCTATTGCCGATATGCCGATGGTTTTACATTCATTAAAAATCGGCCAATAAATATCGGCGGCCGATACATCGGTGCATCACTAGAAACAACTACATTTTGTTATAGAGATCTCTGATTTTACTTTCTTATTGGGCCAGCCAAAATGGCCCATGCAGGCAACATGGCCCAGACTTTATGTTGGGCCTACATCTTTCTGAAAGTCTAATTCTAGAGTGTGTCAGCATTGAACATTTTGACGTGGATTGCTAAATTAATGTTATGGAGCAAAGATGAAATAACCATTCTCATAAACTGCACCCAGCCGTTCAGAATACAAATTACCCTCAGGATGCAGTGTCCACTGTTTACAGCCATCTCTAAAAGGGCAAACTGCTCCAGAGATAAATCCCCTTTACTTATGAAATCATTGTAATTTGTGTATGATGAATGTATAGGATTACTTGAAATGCTTCGAAATTAGTAGAAATGTACTCATGATCTGCCAAAATTGATAAAGGAGAAACTCCTTGAGGAACATGAGTAAAGTAGTTTTTTTAAGAGGGCTAAGCAGCTGATAAATGTTATTTGAACATCATTCAGTGCGAACACGCAACTGCACCACTTAGACATATTGTTTGTGGCAAGCTTGTAGTGCTGATGTGGACTATTTATAGCTGATGTGAGGGCCTTTGGCTCTTTTTGATAGCTTGTTTTTTTGGACCTTTAAGAAGAGCCCTTGGCTCCATTTCTGACATCCCCTCTGCCAGATTATGAATACTCGCATCTTGTACATCTAAACTAGAGATGTGCAAAACAACACTTTTTAAAATTAGCAAAATATAATTAATTAATTCCTATTTATAAAGTAGTCCACTAAATTGCATAAACTAGCTGTTATCACAGATGCGTAATAACAGGAAGCATAGCTCAAAGCAGACGATTTTAAGTCTACACAGTAATTATCATGAGATTTAGCATTAAGGGTGCCCCGGGCAGAGATTTTAACGTTTTTAGCTCACTGGTGCTTTAAATAATGAAATATATAATAGAAAGACAGTATAGTTAAACTTCCTATTAAGTGTGATTTATAGTTCTGTGTTGGACCTGTGTCGTAGCTATGCTGTAGCACTTAGTAGCCTGACGGGCACTTCTTTCAAACTGTAATGACGCGTCATTTCTACGCGGACTGCAAGCGTTGTGATTGGTCTGCTAGAATCGCTCCCTCGGGCCAAATGTTTTATGTTGATGAAAATAAAATGTGTTGTGTCCAAGTTGATGTTTGTATACTCAGACATTTGAAAATGATACATTTTAGTGGTGCAATGGCAATACCGCAACACCGAATCCGTGGTATTTTTGCTTAAAGTTATCATACCGCCAAATTCTGTACATTTATTTATATGTTAGCATTCATGAAACCGTACATTCCGATGAATTCGGACATACTACTGTACTTGCCTCATCTACTGCTTTTCGCCAACTATAGTAAGTGGTTTTGGACAGAGCCGGGTGATTCTCACGAAATCCAGATTTAGAAAGTGTCCAGCATAAGAGTTTTTTAAAAAGCCATTGAAGCCAATTTTTTTGCACATATAAGATTAAGGTCTAAACTTACATTAACCATTATTTTTAGAGGATTTAAAAAAGAATTCCTATAGAATTATTAAATTTTTTTTAGATTATCTTTATAAAAAAATTATCATTACCGCAACATTATATTCAATTAAATATATGCATTTACAAACTAATGTTTTGGTAATAAGAACTAAAAAGTTGTCTAGGTCATATCATGACAAACAAAATTTCAACTTTTACCTGGAGAGAAAAAATAAGAACTGCTTACCTGGTAGCCATCTTGAGTGTCACAGTCAATTATGTCCCTTTTTTTAAATGTTAGTCCTTGAGGGCTTAAACAATGATTGAAAATTGTTGTGGAGGATGAGAAAATTGGTCTTGGACACATTTATATTCCATATTATTGTCTCTACATTTACCAATGATCACCAAATACCACATGTTTCTTTAAATGTTTATAGTATGCACTGAAGCTTTTTATTTTGTTGATTTCTTTTAATTATAAATATTTCCATAACAAAGAACCCAAATCCAGTCATGGACACGTTGCAATAATGAAAATTTCCCCCTTAAATGTGGAAAAAAACTAAATTGGTTTGTATGATGTCATGAAATCATGTGCAAAATAAAATAGTGATACAGAAGTAAAGAATTTTGTTAGGTAATAACCAATGGGTGTTTCTCAAATGCGAGGATGCGCCTTAGGAAGGCAATTTTACTTTCTATACAGTCCTTCTGAGAGTTCAAGACTTTGAATGAGTCGGTCTAATTAATAAGTGTCCATGGCAATGTCATAAAGGTTCCCGCCCCCGTGGTCTTGTCATATAAACTTTAAAGTGAGAAGTTAAAGATAATGCAGTGTATCAGTATCACCACAAAAAGTAATTACAATTTCCATTAATTCAGTACTGTGAATGAAAATTGTATATATCAACCGTTTGTGGTCTTCCAGTGTTATACAGAATTTGCAGTTTAACATTGTGATTCATTTACAAAAAATCATATCGATGTTTTTGTTGTCTTTGTGTGTAAAACATGTTTTTGTTTTACATTTCATACTACAATTGCTTGAGCTCTGTGCCCACTCGGTTCCGACCAATGTTTGGCTTATATTTTAGAATGAAATTGTGACGAAACGAAAGTGCCAATTTCATTCTTGCGATGTTTTTTTTTTTGAGTGTTTGCAAAGGATTGTGGGTGATTTGAGAGAACGAAGGATACAGTTCATGCCGAATGAAGTGCATGAGACAGATGCTGCCTTCGAAGCATCCTTTGGAATTAGATGACAACCCCCGCATGGGCATCAATTAGTGTGCTCGCTTTTTAGTGGCATAGAATTGCCGCCATAAAAATGATTTATAACAGCAATAAGTTATAAAGAGTTTACTTGATGTCTTGTCTTCACCCACAATGTGTATGTTATTTTGGTCTGTACTTAACTGCATCAGAGGTAGTGCCTTTGAACATAAGTTATTTTAATTTATGTGACTTCATGTGCAATATTTATTTAGTATTGTATTGTAATTTTTATGTTGTATAAATGATTGTACATTTTAGTTGTTGTGTCTAAGACATGGCAATCCTCCAAACCAAATTTCCTCTTGAAGACAATAACATGCTCTGTACTGTCTCGCTCTCTATTGTGCCCAGGAAAACCCTTCATCATTTTTATTACAAAAAAAAACTTTCATAGAGTTGTCATACTGTACAGAATTGTTTGTTTTCTCTAATCTGAATTTTATTGAATGTTTTATTAATATCTGTATACAAACTCGCAATTAAAAATGACTAATATTAATAATTAATTAATTAATACGTTGGTGTTCTTCCTACAGACTGAACATGGACGGTACATTCATGTTGATTCCAGTTGTAAATAGACTTTCAACATCTGTTTTTCCCGGGTCTTAATTAAGTGAATAAGAAGCTGAATGATATTAAAGGGGCAATTTCACAAGACTTTTTTAAGATGTCAAATAAAGCTGTGGTTGTAATAAAAGGTGAAAAGAGGCAGAGACAAAATAATGCAAGGAATGTAATGCATAGAAAGACTGGTATTTCAAAGAACTGTGTCACTGAACTCACTGTTCAAGAATCGCATCTAGGCCTTTTACAAAAATGTCCCTGTCATCAAATATATGGTCCCAAAGTTGATATAAGACCAGCCTCGTCTCTCTCTACACCATCCACCAGGCCGACCCCAGATAAACGCTGTTTCCTTTTCTAGCACACAATTCACAATCACAGCAACGAGGCCATCAACGCACAGCTGGGAAGGAAATGGAGGGAGATATTTAGACATAGCAAACAAGCTCTGAAAGAGAAATTCAGCTATTTTTAATAGAGGACACAGGTTCTCCAGACAGAGGGTTTATTTGAAGAAGATCTTCTCCTTCAAACTAGCTAAAGCAAGCAGCTGATTAAAGACTGTGTGCTCATTAAATGCAAAACATTTTCCCTGCTCTTATCTGCAGGTGATGAGGGTTAGCTTTTTAAGATTAGCTTTTGAGCATATAGAAAGCTCAACGGGTCTGAAAGTCTATATTTTTATGCTGTTTGTAACAATTCCAGAGTATGTTTGGAAAAATAATGCAAAAAGGGAAATACAGTGACAAAACAAATAGCTTGGTTGCTTTACATTTGACTAATTTCCACTTAAAAATAATAGTTAAAGGGACACTCCACTTTTTTGAGAATGTGAAATAATTTGAAATGTGAAATTTTCCAGCTCCCCTAGAGTGAAACATTTGATTTTTACCATTTTGGAATCCATTCAGCTGATCTCCGGGTCTGGCGGTACCACTTTTAGCATAGCTTAGCATAATTGATTGAATTTGATTAGACCATTAGCATTGCGCTAAAAAGTAACCAGAGATTTTCAATATTTTTCCTATTTAAAACTTGACTTTTCTGTAGTGACATTGTGTACTAAGACCGACGGAAAATTAAAAGCGATTTTTCTTGGCAGATATGGCTGGGAACTATACTCTCATTTTGGCGTAATAATCAAGGACTTTGCTGCCGTAACATGGCTACAGGAGGTGCAATGATTTTACGCAGTGCCCGAAAATAGTCCCCTTCTATATTTAAAGTTACTAGGTATAATATTAAAACTCTTTGGTTATTTTTTTTAGCGTGAGGCTAATGGTCTAATCAGATTCAATGGATTATGCTAAGCTATGCTAAAAGTGGTACCGCCAGACCCGGAGATCAGCTGAATTGATTCCAAAACGGTAAAAATCAAATGTTTAACTTTAGGGGAGCTGGAAAATGACCATATTTTCAAAAAAGTGGAATGTCCCTTTAACCTTAAAGTTGTGAATTTTTTGTCAACTAATATTTTTAAGTTGAACAACTTAAAAAAGGCAACTGGGTAACTTATTTTTTAAGTTGAACTTTTTTATGGTGTTGATAAAACAATAAATGTTGACCAGCCTCAACATCTAGTGCATTATGTGATACTTCTGTGGTGCTGGAAGCAAGGGGGAAAGGTTGTGGCTAGAAGTGATTTAGGTAAAGCCAACATTTCGTGAAATCTTGCCGTTTTAATCCCAATCCTACCCCCAAACTTAACCCTAAACCCAATATTTCATGAAATTTAGGCCATAGCTGTATCTTCTCTAACCAAAACTGCTGCTTTCATCCTAATCCTACCACCAAACCTAACCCTAAACCCAACGTCTTTCGAGACTTGTCCCTAGCTGTATCCCCTCTAGCCAGAACCGAGGGCCAAGGAGAACGAACTTGGTATCAGTGATTACAACATTAGCATGACAGCTGTGATGGTTCAGAGGTGAGCACCAGCTATGGTCTACTGGCTTACAGCTGGACAGACTGTTAGGCCACCTGGTGAATTTATATCCTCGTACATACAGCACAGGCTTCCTGCCAAACTTCCCGTACCTCATCAAAGCTCAATCCTGATTAATTTGTTAGCCCAGCCGCCGCTGAGAATAATCATGCTTGGAATCAAAAGCGCATTCATTTGTAATTTCACAAATTTTTCACTTTTGCATCTTGCTTGCTTCAAGTCCAAGGCACTCTTTGCCAAGCAGTTATTGTGGTAGTGTGTATGTTGGAGCGAAAACCCATGGATATTTTAAGCTTCTGTCATCTGTGACTGGTGACAGGCTCGGTCTGGCGTGGAACGTTCCAAAGGCTTTGTTGTGTGTCAGGCTAACAATAAGACAAGAGGATGACCTCATCACTCGGTGGCCGTTCATTTGCTGTGCTGCGATGACATCACTGGGTCATGGGTTTCTGTCACACTATGGATTTGTTTCTCACTGCTGCAGCTCATTTCATGAATCGGTGTGCACACCATATAGAAGTGTGCAGGTGTATGCATGTAGAGGAAAACGTGAAAACCGATTGTCTGTCTTTGGTGAAAGAGTGTCAGACGGTTTATTTAAAGGCTGCGGTGTGAAAAGCAGTCTTTTCTCTGGGGATTTTTGGGAATCTGTGTGCTGAGTAAGTACACACAGAAGCAGCGTAATGGAGATAATCTGAGATTTGAGTAATGTGCATTGGTGCTTGGTTTTTGCAATGGCCATATTATAACACATAACAGATTTTGATGCAGTATGAATGATTTAAATTGAGGCTGCGAAGCATCTTTGACCACACATAGTCTTCATTAGGGAAAGAAAACGAAGTGTAAAAATCAATACAACAATTTAAAGTGTCAACGCACAAAGTCTGAGTATAAAAAATAAGGACGGTTGTATTGGCATAGCCCCTAATGTGCAATGTGTGAAGCCTCTGCTCCATGGTGTTGTGTATTTGCAGGTTTATAATCATCCTTAGATTCCCTGTACTATGCATTGTCAGCTGTTGATGCACAAGAATGGCGAGTTTCGCTTTTTCTCTTCTGTTATTTGCACCTCCCTCATTCTCTCACCGTTTAAGACAATGGACTTTCTGATCAATACCGTCCAAATGTGTTCTGCTCAATCTGATTAAATCAGCACATATCCTTTCTTCAGAACCCGATGAATTTCTCTCTTTCTCCCCCTCCCTCCCAATGGAGCCAGTCAGATCACATGCTTTCCTCCTGACCGTCGCTGAAAACAAGCAAGAGCGAGAATAGAGCAAGAGAGCTGCCGTGGTACAGTCCAAGGCAGTTTTAAATCTTTAATAAAACAAAAACATTTTAATTAAATTAGATAAAAATTAAATGAAACTATAATTGATCTATATGATTCTAAAACAATATAAAACTAAATGTAGACGAGCTGCTGTTTTTATGATAGTAGCCTGAGCATGTGCAGATTTAATAAGCTCAGAAAAGGGATAATGGGTCAGTTGAGTTTACAGTATTGCTCGTATTTTGGGTTAAAGATTTAAATATCTACCATAACTCACATCATAATGGAATAAAAGTTAAAAGGGCCTAATATTGAGATTAAATGTAAGGGGGTGTGTACACCAAGGCGTTTACATCTGAGGCCAGTATATGTTTTTAATTGTTTCCAATGAAAGCCCTGTGCTTTTAAAGGGACACTCCACTTTTTTTGGAAATATGCTAATTTTCCAGCTCCCCTAGAGTTAAACAATTTATATTTACTGTTTTGGAATTCGTTCCACTGATCTACGGGTCTCGCGCTACCACTTTTAGAATAGCTTAGCATAATCCATTGAATCTGATTAGACAATTAGCATTGCGCTAAAAAATAACCAAAGAGTTTCGATATTTAAAACTTGACTCTTCTGTGGTAAAATCGTGTACTAAGACTGAAGGAAAATTACAAGTTATGATTTTGTAGGCAGATATGGCTAGGAACTGTACTCTCATTCTGGGGTAATAATCAAGGACTTTGCTGCCGTACCATGGCTGCACAAGGCGCAATGATATTATGCAGCACCCGAAAGTAGTCCTTGATTTTTACGCCAGAATGAGAGTACAGTTCTTAGCCATATCTGCCTTGAAAATCGTTACTTTTTTATTTTTCCGTTATTTTTAGTATACATTGTAACTATAGAAGAGTAAAGTTTTAAATCGAAAAAATATCAAAGCTCTTTGTTTATTTAGCGCAATGCTAATGGTCTAATCAGATTCAATAGATTATGCTAAGCTATGCTAAAAGTTGTACTGGCAGACCCGGAGTTCAGATGAATGGATTACACAACGGTAAAAATAAAATATTTAACTCTATAGGAGCTGGAAAATGAGAATATATTCAAAAAAGTGGAGTGTCCTTTTAAAAATGGCAGCAGCTGGCAGGTTTTGTCTGCGCTGAGCTCCGGCGCTCTGCTTTTTTCAAGAGTTTAAAAAAATTCAACTTTGGGTGAAGCGCTCAACTCGTCAATGTCACTTTTCACTCAGCCGTCCGATCACAGTGGAGGAGTGGTGGGATGAACGTCCTGGCGCATCTTACAATGACTGATAAACAAAACTGAAGTATCATAGCAACCAAAACCCTTAGCTTGTTGTCAAGCGCCCACAGTTGGCATCTGCCTGCCGCTTTCAGCAGTGGTTAAACTGCCTTGGTGTAGACGCCCCCTAAGTGATCAATCTCACAATTTTTTTCTTCTAGCACAACTGATATTTTCTTTAGGAAAGTCTGATTCAAATACATCTGTGTATTCAAATGACAGTGCTAAGGCAGATTATCCACACAAAGTCCTACTTCCAGACTTATGCTTTACATCCATGTACCAGTAGTACTTCACCGACACCCTATGAGTTTGTACTTCATAGACCTATAGCTCATAGTAGTGCGCAGTGTCTGTTTTGCTGGATTCTTGTGATTCATCATCAGACTCCTATAGGGAGCTGCACTAGTTTAGAGTTCCCTATTAGAACAACAGACAGACCCACAGGGCCAAAAACCGACAGATACTAAGTCGTCATCTCCCTCATTACCTGCTCTGTGTGTCTCGATGTGTGAAAAGATGTTTTTCTCAAGGGAAAGGAAAAAGAGGTTTGTCTTTGAAGAACAGAAAAGCATGCAGTGGGCTGTAAAGGGGGAATGTCTTCATTATGCAAACAGGACAGAACAGAAACGAAAGTTTTTGAGCCTCTGATAGGGTTTGAGAGAAGCTTACGGATTGCAATTCTGGGATGCTTCTGCATATTTTAAGAGGCGACTCTCTTTGGATCTTCCCTCCATGTGCGTGTTGCATAACCGAATGACGTTTAGAAGCCTGTCTAGCCGTCATCGTAGTGTGCAGAGAAATATTATTTGAGATCTTCTTCCATTAGCACTCACTGTAGATGTGTGCTAATGTGTGTTTCATGCAACCCGAGCATCTTCTCAGTATGCGCGTCCAATGTTGCGTTTATTGAAAAGAGACTTGAGACATCTTGTGTGGGAAGCACGGAATATAAGATATAGCGATTCAGCGACTGTAATATGTGTCATGTGTGTTTCAGATTTGATTCACTGCACCAATGAGATGAATGTGAACGTGCCCCAGCTGGCCGACACTTTGTTTGAACGAAGCGCCAACAACAGTTGGGTCGTGGTCTTCAAAGCTCTCATCACCACACACCATCTGATGATGTATGGAAATGAGGTGAGTATTCACAAACCCTCCCTGATCAGTTTCTTATAATTTAAATACGTTTTGGCGGTGCATGTCAAAGTGGCCAAAAGCAATTTTGACCCTTTAGTTGTGGCCAAAAGTAAACACAGGGCTAAATAGGCAATGCCCCCAAAAATTGTTTGTGGTTCATTCATAACAATGATGATCTCACATTGCAAAAATTCAGGTACATTGCAAATTTAACATACAGATTTGTGTCTTTTTTCCTATTATCTTTGGGGGCGGGTAGATAAAATATGTTTGTGCCTTCGTAAAAGTCTGTATCTGATGAGTACACTGTGAAACTGTTGAAGCACACACATGCTAATGATATATGATGTGCGAGTTTATAAGCGTGCACACTTTTTCGTGCATGCCAGCAGAAGACCTATATACATCCAAGCACATGCACACCATACTAATGACAAACAGCGGGTAGAAGTAGGTCCCCGAAATATAAAAATTGTGCAATTACAATAACTGTTGTCCCAAATCTCATACTTTAGAAGTAAAAAAATAACATGCAGGCTATTTTCCCCCATGCGGTGACAGTTCAGTGACCACATCTGTTATAAACAGACTGAATCTTCAGCTCTACAGTAGCTCTCGAAAATTGGTGCCTGTGGTGCAGGTTTTACATTATAATGTTTATCCACCAGACATTAGAACTAATGATGTTTGATGATGTTGTTTTTTAACTTGCGCCATATTTGATAGCTAAGGCAGAAAAGAAGATTTACTAAGAATAAAGACTTAAATTTTGGTTTGATTCTGACACGAAGCTATCGGATACAAAGACATTACATTACCAAAATGTATGGTTTCCTTTTACAATGCATTGTCTTTTTTAACTTTTTTAATGCAAGATTGACAGATGCATTTACTGTAAAGATGATGTATACAATATTACATGGGGAAGATACTATAAAATTATGAAATCTGTAAATTAACTGTAGGCATACTACACATCCAAACTCCTCACATGTGTCCTTGTGAATTCACTTTAGCTATAAACTAAAAAGCCCTTCACTATGTCCTGAGCTCACCAGTGTAGAGATATCGGGAATGCAGGACTGTCCTTCAACACACCCTGTTCTGCGGCATGACAATGCACTAATCAGCCAGGGGTGTTTTTTTGTTATCGGTGGTGAACGTCTGGTCCCGATTGGGTTTGGTCTTAATCCTTTACCCCATTATGGCTTCTAACAACAAATGTTCGATTATCACTGTTTGCCGACGAGGAGAGACGTTTGGAGGACATTTGTCTTGTCAGCAGTGGCCCTGCGAGAGGGCACAGGAAAGGCCACAGATAAGCTATTGCTGATAAGGGCGTGTTCGCGCGCACGCGTTTTGTGTGAATTGGAGAGAAAAAAAGACAATGTCAGTCACTGATGGACCAGATACCAACACCAGATTTGCTTTAGTGACATCACCAGGATTGTGGTTGTCTGGAGAAGAGATTAAGTAAAGGTGGCTTCGAAAGATGCTGCCGGTGAGGTGACTTAGGACTTGGGCGAGGGATAGTCGGAGGATGGTTTTGAATTTTAATCACCTGGTTCATGCCGGGTCACAATGGACAAATTGGTTGCAACGGGATACCACTTCACTTGCTGTTCATCATCTTCCGTTGCCGGGGAAAGACTAAGTGGGTGAGAAGACTGAGCTAATATTCAAGATAGAGAGGGTGTGTGTGTGTATAAGGGAAGTCCAGTGGGATCTGGTTAACAGTGGAGACTCTGATAAAGGTTTGTGTAATATAGATAAATAACCTCCCGCTGATATATTTAATGAGACTTGCCTCCGTCTGCTGAGAAATATAAGAACTTAAGTCTCTTTGGTTTCATCATTTACTTTCTGTCAATACTTTTTGAGCTGAGGCAATACACAAAACAAACAGTTGCTCAGCTTCAGAAAAACAGCCGTGTTTACCAGAAGATCAAACAGCCGTACTACGCAATAGGCTGCGGGAGTTTGATTTGTTAAATTTGTCATTTACTCTAGTTTTGAACTGCTAATAACATTAGTTTAGAACAGGGGTTCCCAAACATTTCACGACACACTTTCACAGGTGTAATCTTTTCAGGGACCCACCAATATATGTTTAAAAAGAAAAAATAAGGGAAAACATTTATTTTTAATTTTATAAGCGAGTAGTTTTCTTCATTCTATTAAGTCATTTTATTAATTTATTAATTAAATTAATGAGATTTATTGCAATATCTAAATGTATTATGGTGCCTCACATCAAAATCATTGTCATTGCTTGTCATTATTTTGACTTAACTGTTTTTGTGTCATTCACCACTAGATCCAAGTAAATTGCGACCCACCTTATTCCACTGTTAAAGTACTTTTGCACAATAAGGGCTGCACGTCATTTTGTAAGCAATTCATAGTAAAACTATTGTGCGCATTCAAAAAAATGAAGCGTGCGCTACTTTATTAGCTGCTCTCTTATAATACAGTAACGCATTTGGGAAGAAAGATGACAAAGAGCTGCACGTGAAAAGAAAAAATTAAGAGCTACTTCAAACTACAGCTGTCACATTAACAATGTGTTTTCTATAGAAAAATAGTATTTACGGTACATTCACACAGGGCGAAAGCGTTAAAGGACAAGTTCAGTATTTTACACTTAAAGCCCTGTTTTCAGATTGTTTATGATAAAATAGAACGGTTTTGACTGAAATTTCGACATATGCGGCTGCCCCGAGAATTTTTGGGTGTTTGTGTTTCAGCTCCTACCTTTACAATGGGTTTAATGGTGCACTGGAACAATCCTTCCTAAAATGCATTAAACTTTTGTTTACAAAGACGTGAAACTCACCGAGTGGTCAGGGGTGTTCACTGATATGCTCACACAAAAATCGCTGCAAAAGATGCTTTCCAACAGCTGTTTTAGCATTCGTTGTTAACTTGTGGACCTATTTTTCCAATCGCCTCACACCCGTACATTCTTCCGCATAGAGTTTGAATAATAGACACTCCAGCCCAGGTGGTGGCGCTAATCCGCCTTTGCCAATTGCAAGAATAGAAACAAAGTTCCCGGCGCGGAGTAATACCGTACCTCACAGCACAACTAATACAAGTCAATGGAGTTGGCAAAAACTACGATAAAACCTGTTGGAATGCGTATTTTGCAGCGATTTTTGTGTGAGCATATCAGTGAACACCCCTGACCACTCAGTGAGTTTCACGTCTTTGAGGAAGGATTGTTCCAGTGCACCATTAAACCCATTGTAGAGGTGGGAGCTGAAACACAAACACCCAAAAATTCTCGGAGCAGCCGCATATGTCGAAATTTCAGTCAAAACCGTTCTATTTCATCATAAACAATCTGAAAACAGGGCTTTAAGTGTAAAATACAGAACTTGTCCTTTAACGCATCTCATTTACCTTTAATTGGTGACGTCACTGCCGTTGCTGGTGGCAGAAGTTAAACATTTCTCAACTTTTCAAGTGCCAACGCATCCATCTGCCAATCAGATCGCCCTATGCAAATAACCTAATGCGAGCCAGCCAATTACGTTTATGTTAGTATATTTATACTTTTGTGTCGTCGTCCGCGTCGACGTGCAAACACGCGCAGACCGCTGGTTGGCAGTAACCACGCGTGTAACCACAGTAGCAGCGCGAACGTCAAAGAAGAAGAAGCTTAGCAAGTTAACCCACAAACGAAGAAGAAACAGCAACTGGTTGTGTATAATTTGAGAAGACCAGCAATGATGGAGGTACATGAACAATGACTTTTGATGCAGTTTGAGTTAAGTCACTCCTCAACTTGGCTCATCTTTGTTTTCACGTCACAAACGGAAGTACCAATGACGCAGTTTTTTTTACCTGACGGGAGGGGATCTGGTGGACCAATCACAGCGCTTGCGGTCCGCGTAGATCTGACGCGCTGTTAAAATTTTTGTGAGGTGCGCGTCAGGCTACGCAGAACTAAGCACAGGCTACGGATAGCCTACGGTGTAGAACCTACGCACAACTAGAAATCGGGCTTTAGTCTGACTGCATGTTTATACATATATTCATAGATAGAGAAGAAGAATATAATGCCTAGACTAGAGTATGGCATATTTGTAAAACTACTTTGAAACAAGATGAGTTAAGTACTGTAGCTCTAAAATTTTATGTCTTTTTATAAGTTGGCCTTGTTATTGGGATATTTATCATATTGCGAAATTGTTGGCGATATACAGCCCTGGTAGTCAGTGATTATATTGCCGACCAAATCAAACATGTCAGTGTTTTTCTCTGACCACCCATTCGAATGACCTACTGTACTGTTTTTTGGCCAGTTTGTTGATAGTTTTTAAAATGGGATCAATGCATAAGTCATTCAGCACACCTTTTTAGACCACTAAATGCACCATATGGTCATGCGCTTCACGTTCGTTCTGTACCAGTGAAGATATTTCTTTGCACACATTTAATACTTTAATATCTTTATGACTAAAATATGGGGAAGAATATTGGGACAGCGTTTCATCACTCTTCTACAGAGAGTGGGAGCTGATGTAAATAAAGAGAAGAAAATCACGAAAAATTTAAAATGACTATTATCATAGCAGCATCCTGATAAAGGCTTGTAAGCCGCAACACATGTATGTGTATATGTAACCGTTTTTTAATAAAAGATTAAGCCACGTAAATAAAGGCTTTTTTAACATTTTCTATATCATTTGAGTGCCTTGGAGATTCTTTATATATTGGGTTGAATTGTCCCTCGCATCCAAAGAGCACCGAGATCACCAATTCACACCTCGTGCAGCACTTCTTTTGCATTCTTTGCTTTGATTTCAAAGCAGCATGTTTTAAAAAAAGTATGTATGAAAAAACTTATTCAATTATACACACATACATTATACACGTATAAATATAAACCAAGTATCCAGGTCATTGAATGATCATGTAATTAATCACATACCGGTAAGCTTTATATCTGAACGGATGAGTTTTATCGCGAAGGAGACATGCAAATATATTATACAGAAACAAGTACCATCCGAGTATGGCTTTAGTATGACTTATGTGATGGAATGCAAATATTCCAAAGCATCCAACTGATTTAAAATTAAAATGATGTCAATATTCACTAAAACCCTTGCAAATATCAGCTTACACTTACACATGGTTATGGCTAATAAAACTAAATTTCATTGAAATAACATCATTCTAAATGTTGGTCTGTTAATTTATACAAAGCAAATATAAAAAAATAGCAAATATAAAAGTTGTAAAGATTCATTGTGCTTTTGACAGCCCCAACATTCTTTAAATGTTTTGCTTCAATTCAAAAAGTAAACCATATGTGGGACAAGATGAGGCTAATTCTGACAGCCCTCTTTAATTTCGAGTTGAAATATTATTCTAAGCTACCCATCCTCCAAATACTGTCCGTGCAGCTGTGTCTACTGAAATATGTATTAAAGTTTTATTTTTTTTTGACTGGACATTGGTGTGAAATGGGGGGAAAAAGTGGGGCTGTTTAACATTCTGGCTGCGTGCTGACTTTTGAGGTCTCTGCTGTGTCGGGTCTGTTTGCATAATGGATGTTGTTTGTGAGTGATGTGCACTAGCTTAGGTAATTATTACCTTTATGAAACATTCTCACACTCCCTTGACAACTCTTTCCTGCTCTACCCTGCAGGCAGGAACTGCAAATCTGGGCTCAAAGCAAACAGCTGGTGCTCAGTAATTCATAAGGAGGGAGTACGGATAAAGCTACTTGTGAGAATTGGTGACTCCACTTGTTGGATTGGACCATTCAGATTTTTCAGTTCGTGTTTGACGATGTGGCACCCATAATGCTTTGTCACTTTTCTTCTTCATGGTTGTAAAATGCCATAACCCGCATTCCCTGCCCATTTGATGTTCAAAGATTTTGCGAGCGTTAATATGTGTGTGCAGTCGTAAATTGTGGATTTCAGCACTTCATTAGCTTTGTTCAGCGCTTAAAGTTTATTTCTTTGATATGACAAGCGCTGGGTCGGTCACCCGTTTCTATTTAACATTCTGGCATGATTTGTTTTCATTTCTTCAGATATGACTCCAGCACTTTTACTCTTATGAAAAGAAAACGTTTTGTGTTCAGAAAAATAATTGCAGTCGAACCACACGCCTCCTCTCGAATCCCGTCATTATCTTTTTGTGCTCGCCGATTTTCTTTAAGCCATCGTTTTTTTAAACGGCAGCAATTGCTTAGGCTGTATCCATAGAAACATCAGATCACGTATGGAGCGAGAGAGCGAAGACCAGCAGTCTATGTGTTATCAGGGCATCATCACGCAGCCTATTTACACATGTTCCCTGTAGGGTTAGTGCTCTCTCTCTCTCTCTCTCTCCCTTTCACGTACAGGTTAAAAGTGTTCTCGACTACACACAGAAAACCATTGGCTAAACGCGAACGAACCCAATGCTAAAATCTTCCCTCTCCCTGAAATACTGCGTTAATAGCAGCTGGTCTGTTTAGGAGAAAAACTCTCTGCCGAAGAGCCTCCTGCCTTAATAATAAATGACGTCTCGCTCTGACACTGCTTGAGGTTTGTTCTCACATTAATTATTTGCTAACCAGAGAATGCGGGGTCCGTCCTGCCCTATCAATCTAAATTTAAATATGCCTTTCCATACCTCAGCAATGTAGAATAGCATTTCGTGCAGACAAACAGGCGATCGAGCGAGCGTGGATTCGCAGACTCCATTGAATTAGTAATCTATATTGATCTGTGCTCCGAAGTGGAACCGTATTCTTTGCATTTTGGTGCTCACGTGGTCTGCCATTTATTTTCCAGGAGGTTTCTGTACAAGGTTAAGCGACATTGCCAGAGAGATAGCTCACGCTCTGCACGTCTGCCATTCTGGGATTTTTGGTCATGGTCTGAATGTGTTACGCCTTACTATGAGTGTACTCGCATGCACTATCCAAACAAACCGTGCCCTAGCACGTTTGACCCCCAAAGCCTGGTTGGTTTGATTAGTGTGATTTCTCCGTACCCGGGCGCGGTTTGATTAATCAGGCCCTGGCCTGGTTGCAGAGGTGGGCACAGGTTACACACCCAGAGCCTGTTCAGAAGGTGAGCCGTCAAATGCGTGACAGTCATTCAACTTCATCTGCTTTCGTAGAAACATTCGGATGCGTGCAGCACAGTTAAGTGAAGCGCTGAATTAACTTAGCAATATGATTAGCATGGTGAGAGGGCTGTGTGTCATTGCGCCCCAAGCCACTCAAAATAGAAGCCACAAACTTAAAGGGATAGTTCACCCCAAAATGATAATTTTCTAATAAATCACTTACCAATGTGTTGTTCTAAGCCATCAAGTGCTTTGATTGTCTTCATAACACATTTTTGATATTTTTGTCTATCCTATTGACCAGTTAAATCCGTTTCTCAGAAAAGAACGAAAGACATCGCCAAAATGGTCCATGTTCCATCAGTCATTCAATAATAATATTAAGAAGCGATGAGAACACTTTTGTGCGCAAAGAAAACAAAACGAACGATTTTATTCAACAATTTCTTCTCCTCCATGGTTGTTCAAAGCGCGTTCACGACTAAACTATGGCGCATGCTGCTGACATCAACTGCTGACGTAGTTGGCAATGTTTTTTTCCGCTTTTTAAAAAAAGCATTATGCAAACATTGTAAACAATACTTAAAGGAACAGTACGTAAGAAATGTATATCAATTAATCATAAAATGGCCCTGATATGTCACTAGACATTAAGAAATAATTTTCATTTAAAATATTTATATCACTGACAACAGTGGTCCGGCCAGGATATTAAAGTGGAGTTGCAGCCCTCAACTGATGTTTATGTTGTCATGTTGTGTATTGGCCACCAGCTGTGTGATTGCAGTACCAGTTTTAGCCACAAGGTTTGTGATTGCAATACCAGTTTTGGCCACAATCCTACATACTGTTCCTTTAAAAACCTTCTATAAATGCGCAAATTACTTGCTAGCGTATTTTGTGTTTGTACGCTGGCAACTACATCAGCACGTGACATCAGCAGCCTGCGCCGTAGTCTGCTCGTGAACGCGCACTGAATGCACACTGAACAACCAAGGACGATAAGAAATTGTTGAATAAAATCGTTCATTTTGTTTTCTTTGCGCACATAAGTGTTCTCGTCGCTTCATAATATTATTATTGAATTACTAATGGAACATAGACCTTTTTGGGATGTCTTTCATTCTTTTCTGGGAAACGGATTGTAAGTCAATGGGACAGACAAAACCCTTCCGGTTTTCAAAAAAATATCGAAAAATGTGTTATGAAGACAATTGAAGCACTTGGTGGTTTAGAACGACACTAATTTGATTAGTGATTGATGATAAAATTAACCTTTTGCGGTAAACTATCTCTTTAATATTACAAAAAAATCCAAGTGTTGAGAAAGCACTTAACTTCCTCTTTTCTTCAAAACATTTGCATCGTAATGACAACAGCATGCTCGGGCACGGATAGCTACAAGTACATTGTGAATGCAAGCGTGTGCGGGAGGGGGGGAATCGCTGGCACAGTTCACGGTAACCGTGCCTAGTAACAGTGCACCGTAAGCCTCTTGTCTGATCCCAAGGGGTTTTGAGGCAGAGGGATGTAAAGCAAAAGTATGTCAGTAGCTTTTTTGAAGGGTCGGAAATACTAAGCTAAGCGTGCTGCTGTAAAGATTGACTGCACATGTTTGATCCATATTCATTGCATACTTGTTTCATTTAGCATCGGACTGTCTTATCCAGAATAATAATGCGAAGGTTGAGTGACCTTACTTAAAGCCCCGATAAGATGACCAGGGCCACCACAGGCACCATAAGCTCCTTTGAGATTACAGTTCATTGTTTAGTCTCTAGTAAAGCGTGTGTGGCCTCTTTCCTCTTTATACACCTGCTGTCAGACTGTTGTTTGGCTGAACCACCACTTTTAATCTCCCAAACTTTAGCACAGTAATGCAGCATTTTTAGCCTCATGTCCCCACAATCAACCTTTTGAATACTTATGCCACAGGCAGAAAACGGCCCCTGCCAGGACCATTACACTGTGCCAAGCACATTTTGGTGGCTGAAGGTCCTCATGTTGTTTCTACCTGGGGTAAAAATGCTTAAGGCTCCATCCCAGTACCTAAAAACTGTTTCCTCTAATGCGCCGATCTACAAAATAAGAACAAGGTTACATACTGTAGCTCTAACTGCTTTCTAGTTTCTATGTTTAAAAGAATCAATGGCATTGGCAGTTTCTCTACGTCGTGGACATGCAATTTATTTTATACACAGCTTTCCCATTAATCATTGGTTGACATACTAGAATGTTTTCTCTTGTTCCTCAGTCTTAGAATAGTGTTTAGGCACTACAAAGATTTAAAGGGTCCATTTAGGGTACATGGCACTTCATCATGTATGCTACATGCACGAATGGTGTCGGAATGCATCCTATCTTGGCTTGTATCTGCTGCGTTCCCAAACATCTGAACATGCACGGTCCCATCACGACGAAACCCGGAACACTGTGTAATCTTCTCTCCTTTTCCCAAACCCACAGCTACTAGAGCTGATGGGACAGGGCTGGGTGGAGTAGGAGAATAGCGGTAGACACGCCTGGCAACTGGGAGACAGCTCAGAGGAGTCTGGTCTTGCACATAGTTTTGCATTTCACAGTGTACTGTAAATTCAGGGAGTTTCTATTTGTCTGGGATGTACGTGCTTCTGCATACTTCATACAGATGAATAAGTGCAGGAGCACATGGAGAATATAAAAATGCTTTAATGTCTGTTTTGATTATGCTGTACTTTCTACCCGCAGCGTTTCATTCAGTATCTGGCCTCGAGAAACACACTCTTCAATCTCAACAATTTCCTCGATAAAGGTGCATTGCAAGGTACGTAACGTGAGCACGTCTTCTTTATCCGAAGCATTGTATACAGTACATATGCAATGATGATTTACCCCTCGACTTTTGTCCTCAGGCTATGACATGTCCACATTCATCAGGCGATACAGCAGATATCTGAACGAGAAAGCGCTTTCTTATAGATTGGTAGCCGTGGACTTCACCAAGATGAAGAGAGGGTGGGTAACCTCAGTAGTGTCTTCTGCCTACTGTAGAGTCATTTCAGTATTCAAACACACTGCCTCAGCAGGACACAATCTAATCAGACTAGCTCATTACTCTCGTAATTAAGTTGTTTTTAAAAGCTTGTTAAGTAGCTGATATTTTTAAAAGCCTAAGTAAGATCGAGAGCAAGTGGTGTGGAGCTCTGATTGTTTGTTTGTTTGCCTCTCAGTATCGACGGAGTCATGCGCACCATGAACACAGAGAAGCTGATCAAAACTTTGCCCATCATTCAAAACCAGCTGGACGCACTGCTGGACTTCCAGGTAGTGTTTGCGTTGGCGCTGTTGAACCTTTTAAAACAACAATAATTCAATCCAAGTGATTCGGTATGATATATACATATACCTTCTCTTTTATATAATGTGTGGGCGCGTGTCCGTAGGCCAACCCGAATGAGCTGACTAATGGTGTGATCAACGCTGCCTTCATGTTGCTCTTCAAAGACTCCATCCGTCTGTTTGCTGCCTATAATGAGGGCGTCATCAACCTGCTGGGTAAGAGTTATCCACACCACCTTCACACCGCAGTGTGCTCTTATCTGATGATCTGCTTTAGGGGTTAAAAGAAACAAGTTCATTGTACTTACTGCAAATCGGGTCATTTTTTTTTCAAAGCAACTTATTGCACAAACAACGTTTGGACTTTGTGTAGTTGTTTCAACTTAATGTAGTGTTCTAGTGAATTTGTTATTGGCTCATGTTGATAAATAGAGAGCTGGGCATTTGCCACTGATGCATACAGCTGCCCTGATGATACAGTTTTTCGAAACTTAAAGGTATTACGGAGGATTTTCTTTTTCCGGGTGTATCATCAAGATGCTTGCGGTTGTGTTAGCGGTGGGGCCATGCACGTGGCTTAAGTGTGTCATCGAGCCACTGTTTTTTGGCCGCCTAAAAATCTTTAAAGGTACCATTTGTAAGCAGTGATGGGGGTAGCGCATTACAAGTAACGTGCATTACGTAATAATATTACTTTTCTGAAGTAACGAGTACACATAATAGACCTTTTGCGAGTCGACGTCACAGTTACGTCACGCGCGCATGTGGTGGCAGAAAAACAGTGGAAATGAATGAGACACGAGTGAAACGAACAATATAACTCACTAGAAAATGTTTTGTTGTGCTGTTGAGTGTCAGAATAGGAATGCCAAAATAGATGACCTTCATTTTTATAGTATATCGTCGTCGAAGACACCATTTGAAGATAAACGTAGGTGTTTATGGTTGCAATAAAAGCCCTCAACCAGACAGACTGGAGTGATGAAATCATCTGAAAATCTTTTAATTATTTGAATAGAAAATAATTAGAGAAGATATCCGGTGTTCTGTCGAAGTCTGATCCCTCTATGTGTTTCTTATAGCGTTTTCATCACGTTACGTTTATAATTTATTTAGAAAGATTAAAGATTTTAATTAGTTCATAATATCAATAATATTACCATTTATTAAAGTTTTCGTATTTTTTTTTTCATTTTCTATTATTTCTTTTTACCATATATCTTAGCCTATGTCTTCTTCCTGTTTGTTCTAAATTATGATGTTTACTAATAAATATATAAACATAGCACACACACACACACACACACACACACACACACACACACACACACACACATTCTGGTTTCCATGTTTTGTGGGGACATTCCATAGACGTAATGCATTTTATACTGCACAAACTGTATATTCTATTCCCCTTACCTACCCCAATCCCTAACCCCAACCATCACAGAAACCATTCTGCTACTTCACATTTTCAAGAAACATCATTCTGTTTGATTTATAAGCTTGTTTCCTCATGGGGACATCAAAATGCCCCCACAAGGTCACAAAAACACTGGTATTCCCATCTTTGTGGGGACAATTGGTCCCCACAACGTGATAATTACCAGGTACACACACACACACACACACACACACACACGATGTAAAGTGTTAATAATATATAAACAGGCCTATACAAATTAGTTTGTATGTAAACATAATAGTTTTAGATCAAACATGTAGGATAAAAATATAAGGAAGAAATTGAAAACAGGAAATGATTAAATGTTTAATAAATGATATTATACAGAATACATGATAGTATTGCTCTTATAAGTACTTCAGAGATTCACAAAAATAATGGATTTACCAATAAAGAACAATACATATACATTACATACATGCAAGCATATCAGTGGCCAAGCCATTAAAACTTTTAATTTATTTAAAAAATAAACGTAACTTGGTGAAAACGTTATAAGAAACATTACACTTAAGAGAAATATAGGGGAAACAGACTTTTACAGAACACCGGATCCTTAAAAATCACAGTTTAATGCTAAAACACTTCACACAGCTATTGAGAAGCATTCACTTTCTGCCACCAGTTGGGCTCCGCCCACAAAAAACGTCATCTCTGTTTGCAAACACGCAAAAGGTCTATAGTTAAGTTACTTTTTTAAAAAGTAATGCAAGTTACTTTTTTAGTTTCATTTATTCTACTACTAATTATAATTTAATTCGTTTAACATAATTCGAAAAAATTATGTACTGAATTAAACTAAACGTAGACACATTATGCACTCTATGCGTACACACCTGCGTGGATACCGTTTAAGTCAGAAACTGAGATAGCAAGCCAGAGCTTTACATTTTTGTGTCAAAATATGCAATTTCTGAATGCAGAACTTTTCAATCATAAAAACACCTGCAAGGCCTGAAAGAGATCAAGTCTCAGCCAAGAAAAAGTAACGCAAAAGTAACTTAAAAGTAACGTAAGCATTACTTTCTATTAAAAGTAACTAAGTAACGCAATTTTTTTGGGAGTAACTTAATATTGTAATGCATTACTTTTAAAAGTAACTTTCCCCAACACTGATTGTAAGATTTTGTAAGAGTAAAAATCCAAAAACCACTAGGCCAGTGTTATATGTTTTGTCCAGCTGATTACTAACATATCTCTAATGTTTTCAACTACTTGTAAATTATGAGAAAATTGCCATTCTAAACAGTGACACAGGGCAGTACAGTCGCCTGTCAATGACGTTAATATCCACGTTACCCTTTGTTACCGCCTTTACTGACGTAGAAACCACATGACAACAGTGTCGTGGACAAATGCGGAAGTATGCGTTAGTGTTTAGCGTCTGTCAGGCTACTTGCTTGTTTATGGTAAGTTTGTTCATATGAACACTTAATTCTGTGCTGTGTTCACACACCATTGAATTGGACTAATACTGTAACATCTATAGCTAAGTTTCCATCCACTTGTCAATCGAATTATCTGAAGTTCGGTAAAAAAAACTTATGCGAATAAAGCGGGTGAAAGTGTGTTTCCACCCAACGGCTTTAAAGCGAATAAAAACCTGTACGTAATGACGTCACATGCTAGTTTGCGATCAAATTGGTATATCGAATTGATTTGAGACATTTGAAGGTGCTTCCATTCATTTTCGCACTAAATCGCACAATATTCAAGCAAACATTTGCGAACAAAGTTTTGCTAGACAAAATGGATTGCGCAATACCACAAGTTATAAGTGCTTATGTGCCAGCTGAGCTGATAGCGACAAATCAAGCTATAATAATAAGAAAATGACGTTAACATCAAATTGCTATGATGATGCAGATGCATGTAAATGCCCGACGACAACAGAGGCATTAACGTGAAATGATAGTCCGGATCAATGCTTAACGTAAATGAGAACGAAAAATATCTTTCCTGAGCTTCCTAACCTTAAAAGTTAGGCCTGAAATGACCGGAGCCCGACAGAATGCAGCCAGAACCCGAAAGCACATTTAGATTGACAGCTTTTTAAAAGCCCGAATCCGTTTACAGCCAGACATTATTTAAATGTGCGCACGCAAACAGCTTTTATCAAGAATGAGTCATTTACACATGTTTTAACATTATTTATTAATGACTAACTGGGCTACACGTCACTTGGAAGTTGAAACAAAGAAAAAAAATAAGTCATCTGTATTCTGTTACATCGTAACATCTCGTTCTAAATAGGCATATGCAATACATTATAAATAGGCCAACATGCCAATAAAAACAATT
The DNA here is from genome assembly GCF_030506205.2 of Paramisgurnus dabryanus. NCBI lineage: Eukaryota > Metazoa > Chordata > Actinopteri > Cypriniformes > Cobitidae > Paramisgurnus > Paramisgurnus dabryanus. The sequence continues at coordinate 23,293,915 of NC_133338.1, read as the reverse complement.
ATTTCTTAACGAATTAAATTAAGATAATACATTCTGAATAAGATGGTGGAATTTGGGAATAACGAAATTAAGATAAAGGTTCCGTGGAATTTGCTTCGCCACTTTCTTTAATGCCAACATTAGTCTATATCCTCTGTCTAAATTATGTATTTAGTTATACATTAAACCTTTACTTACCAAGATTAGGCTACATTTTTGTTGAGAAAATTATTAAATCCACTGTAAATGGCTTCAGCGTGGTCCTGCGCTTACTGATAGGGCATCCAGCAGCATTGAACTTGACCGCTCATTTACCGTGCAAAGGCGGAGCACGAGCCCGTGTAAAATGTTAGAAATGAAGCCCGAATCCGTCGGGTTCGGGCACAGATCTTCAGCTCTAAAATAGCCATTATTTTCTCTGATAAATTAAATTAAAAATGAATCTCGTCTCGTCGTTTGTCCACTTACATCTGACTTTGTTGACACACGCCATGTGTGCCACCAGAGCGGACCTAAAACTTTTTCTTCTTTGTTTTGTGTGTGGGTTGCAACCATAAAATGACCTAAACCTTAATCGCAAATCATTATTTATTCGGCAAATAACGTTTCCATCAGCGTTTATCGAATAAGCCATATATCGATCAAGATAAAATCCGATGAGATCGAACGTATTTCTTTTGAGACGATATTCATGAAATTCAATCGAATTTTACTGTTTCCATAAGGCATTTTTCATTCGATATCACTTAATTCGGATAAAAACATGTGGATGGAAACATGGCTTATGACTAACAATTTCGTTTTGAACATTATATGAAACCTTACATAATGAAATAAAACAATGTCATCAATTCAGTACTACATAGTTTTACAGTCTTTGTGGTGTGTTTCAGCAATTTTTAACATTTATAATGTGTTTAGAAACTATTTTCAAGATTGACTTCACAGGGACTTTAATCAACTGGAAACAATGTCCTTAGTCGCTGTTTATTATCTATGTACAATGCTATATTTTGAGAACTGACACAAAGGAGGGCTCCCACTTGTTTATCAGCCAAATGTGATTGTTATCGGTGGATGCAGATAATCTCCAAATGACCAATTTATCATCCTGTCATGATGATCTACTGACTTTAAAACACTAGGCTACAGCATCTTCAGTCATACAGGCATACAGTTTTATACATATGACCCTTGTTCTGAGTATACCGCAGAATCAACAAAACCCTGTCAGACACTTTAGCTCCTGCTGTTTTGACCTGCTGACTGCAGATATATTACGGTGGAGTTTAAGAAACCAGCGTGGAGCTGTTAGCACAGCCGAGGCTTTAATTCCCTGGCAGCCCTTGTTTCTTTTTGCTTCGAGTCGTTTCAGCTCTGATTATTCAACTATTAAGCCAGTTTGTGCCGTTTTCAAGAGAAGTGGCCATTAAATGCTTTTTATTTTTTAGCTTTTTATTCTTTAACGAGTGACGTTTAGGTTTACGGGCTGAAAATGCATTAGGGCGTCCTTGAGCGAGCCATTACAATAGGAGTTTAACCCCCCCCGTCGCTTCTGTCAAACAGCCTGAGAGCGTTTTGACAGGCCTCTGATGGATAATTGCAATTCGTTTGAGTCACTCCCCTAATCGTTTTGCCTCTCTCTCCCTTTATCTTTCTCTTTGTCCCACCATTTCAGAGAAATATTTTGATATGAAGAAAAATCAGTGTAAAGATGCCTTGGACATCTACAAGAAGTTTCTCTACAGGATGACCAAGCTGTCAGAGTTTCTCAAAGTGGCTGAGGTACCAACACCATCTCACACACATACACACACAGAATGGGGAGTGTTTGGCTAAAAACAGGTTTGAGGTTAGAAAGACTTTACCTTCCCCCCCAACTCTGCAACACCAGTCATTTTTTCCTCTCTCTGACCCATATTTCTCTGGCCTTCAGTATTACTTTTATGCATGGATGCCATGTATCAATTTGTTTTGGCATAGCATTGCCCCTCATGTACTGTCTGTACACATGTACAGTACATGTGCCACCTCTTCAGTTTAACAGTGACCCGGTATGAGATACAGTATAATTGAATTTTTTCCCAAAAAGCTCCAAGCTCATCTTAAGTCTAATTGTGGCATTCACACCAGACGCGGAAGAGGCGGCAAGCGCGAGTGATTTACAGGTTTAGTCAATGCAAAGACGCGAATAGGCATCCTGCGGCGCGGTATGCGCGAATGGTGTGATGACAGGGTTCCCGCGGGGTCTTAAAAAGTCTGAAATTTAGAAAGTTAAATTTAAGGCCATAAAAAGTCTTAAAAATGGCCAGATTTTCATCCTAGGTCTTAAATTTAATTAACCCAAGTCTTAAATTTCTTACCTCCATTTATTCCCGAAAAGAATTGTCCGAAAAAAAAAATAGTAAATTAAAATGCTGTAGAACTAATCAGTGACGGAGGAAGAAAGTATTTGATGGGTGGGCCTCTAAAAAGAAAAGTTCTGCACTTTGCGTGTCACTGAATGTTACTTCAATCCAGTTTTTAATCATTATTTTTTAAAGAGGATACGAATGTAGGCTATTATAATCCACGCAATTCATGCCATAAGCTATATTTTAGGTGTTGTGATCTGACTGTATGTGAATGCCGCGGAGCGTGCGCATGGTGCCGGACGCATGAATTGAGCGTTGTAAAATTAAGGAATTGAGAGTTGAAAAATCTGAACTTTGGCGGATATTTGCACCGCATGTTCTAGTAGTGAGGTGATTACAGGGAGGGAGCGGAGTCGCAGAAGCCCCTCCCATGACGCAAATTTCCGCGTTAATGTCTCGAATGACTATAATTTCACGTGTAAATGAAGTGAGTAAACTCCAAATGTTCAAGCGTCCAACTACATGCGAATAGCATGTTTTGCCGCCTCTTTCGCGTCTGGTGTGAATACCACATAAGATGTCTTTTACACTAATAAATACTTAATCCAGTACCTGCTTAAAAATCCAGGCGTTAAGTGGTTTTTAGTCCCAAAGTGGTACATACCCCTTATTTCATAGTCATGTAATCTGATCTGTCAGGTACCACAACGTTATGTAATGTTCAAATTAGGACCCGTCTAGTCAAACAAAGAATACCCATCACCATGTGAGGGTCTTGACCAATTTGCTTTTTGTAACCCCGTCCTTGTCTCATACAAAACTCATCATTTGTTGGTCTACCGCCAGTGTTTTCATATATTAAATGTTTTTATGATCGTTTTTAAATGTCAATCACCTCACAGCCATGATCGGCTGTGTGAGACATTATCAATGTGCGCATCCGTTCCCATTGGTCCTCCGTGACCCGCTGCATGCCACGCATCTGTTATTTTTGTTGTTTTTATTCGTTTCAATTTACAGTCACTGCATGAGGTAATGACCCTTTGTTATGTTTTCTTTATTCCTCCCCCCCTCGTTTGTTTGCCGTTTTTGTTTTATGACACAGCAAGTTGGGATTGATCAGGGTGACATCCCAGATCTCACTCAGGTCAGTGTACATTTCATCTTCACATTCTGTTTATTCCTCTTTTCCTCACCGCACTGCTACTGTGTTGTTTTTACCCTCTTAATCTTTTCTTCTTTCTCTATGTGTTCACCTGTCTTCGTCCTCTCTCTGCGTGTCTGACGTGTTGTTTCTGTACTCATGCTCACCGTGTTTGTCTCCTGTTTTCTCTGCAAGTGTTGGCTTTAGAAAGACCTAGAAAGTTCTGTCATTTGTTTATTCTCATGTTTTTTGTTTTTCCAAATAGGCCAAATGACAAAAAGCACCATAAAGATGGTCCATATGACTCCATATATATACCTTATATTCCCAGTCTTCTGCATAAGCATATGATCAGTTCTCCATGGTTTCTAAACAAATCTTTTATATTCACATAGAGAAATACGGATTAGTGATGCACAGGTCGAAGTTTTTTCTAACCCGCGGGTCCTGCTTTTATGAAATTATTTTTACAACCCACACCCGCTACCATTAAATAGACATAACAGTTACTAGGCATTGTTATGTAAATTAAAACAGGCTTGATTTTAGCCTAAAAGTGCTTGGAAAAATTAGATTACATCGCCATGTAATCTGGCAACAACATCTTATGAACCATAGAAACCAGCATGATAATATTAAAAACAAGATAGGGTAATGATGCACATTTACAAAGCAGCACTTGTATTCATCTGTAGAAAAACTATAAATACCTCTACATTAGATTTAGCAGCTTGACCTTTACTTTAATTGTGTAAATTCCTGACCTTAAAGGTCACATTTTCCCTGATCCCATTTTTCAAACTTTAGTTAGTGTGTAATGTTGCTGTAAGAGCATAAATAATACCTGCAAAATTATAAATCTCAAAGTTCACTGCTAGGCGATATATTTTCTTCAATAGAATTCCTCTTTTAAAGCCTACAGCGAACGGCCAGTTTGGACTACAGCCCTCTACTTCCCGATTGAATGACATCAATAAAACATTTTTTGACTAAACTCCGCCTACAGGAATACGTCAGTCGCCAGCTTTGGCTCAAACGGCTCTGCTAAACTAAGCTGCTGTCGAATCACAACACACTAATCAAACTACACAAGCAGAACTTTTTACATATTTCTGAAGGAGGGACTTCATAGAACAAGGAGATATCAGCCTGTTTTAAGGACAGTGAAAACAGCGCTATACAGATCAGTAAATTGTGTGAAAAATACTGTGTTTTTTTTACACGTGAAACATGAAAACATGTCCTATTGCACACTGTTAACACAATCAAAGCTTCAAAAACACAGAAAGAACGGGACCTTTAATTTTTCCGCTTGTTTTGTTGTTGTGGCTGGGGTCAGAAGCTGCTTGGCGCTTTTGTGATGTTAGGTCAAAGGTTTAAAGACATCACGCAAGTTACGTTGGTAGGTAGTAGAGCCCGACCGATAAAGGATTTTGAAGGCCGATACCGATACAAATGTTTGTTGGTTTTAAAATCCGATATATCGGCCAATATTTTTTTATTATTTCAGAAACACGCAACAAAAAATTAACAGATTTCCCTAACATTAGTTATTTGTAGTTATTTATGAGTTTTAACTAAAATAATATGATGATGCATTTTAAAAAGAAACTTTCTTTTATTTCTTTATTGTCTTGTGACCAACTCACCATGAACACCATTAACTGTTGTTCTCTCTGCCCGACTCACTGGATCAGCAGGTTGCAGGATGTGTGACGCGTTATACACGAGTGTTGCCAACAGGGAGGTTGTAGAGTGCCCTCTGGCAGACAAACTATACAACGGCAACACTTGAATCAAGAATGCCGATACGGATAGTTTGGGAAAATGCCTAATATCGGCCGATAATATCGGCCTGCCGATATATCGGTCGGGCTCTAGTACGTGGCCCTACGTATTGCATCCTTATCAAAGAACCTAATAAAATATGAAAATATATATTCCCAAATTTTTCATATAAGCTATAGGGCAGTGGTTCTCAAACTGGGGGCCCTGAGATGGTGCCAATTAAATTAATTGTAGGCTATTAACCAACAGTACATTGAATAATTTAATATGTTTTGTTTTATTCAAATTTTAAGTTTTGGAATACATTTTATGTCATACATTTTTTGGGGGGGCCTCAAAGGGATGCATCGTATACAAGGGGGGCCGTACGCTGAAAAAGTTTGAGAATCACTGCTATAGGTAGTGATGGTCGTTTTCGAAGCACTGCTTCATGAGGCTTCGAAACATTTACGTATCTTTTGTTTCGAATCATCAGTTCGGAACTTGTTTCAAACTGGCCCAAGTCACGTGATTTTAGCAAACGAGGCTTCATTACGTCATAACTGTTTAGAAACGTTTCGAAAATCCGATGGTTCACCACTAGGGGGAGTTGATCACATGACCAGTGTCTAATATGTTTAGGTGAACTCGGTTCAGTTTTATTATGCAAGTTCATAAAACATTTATCCTTCTGACTAACACTGCCATTTTGTCTACTTTTTGTTTATAGACAGATTAATGACAAAAATGGGCATAATTAAAAGGGTAGTTAGTTTTAATGATTTGTTTGTCCTAAATAAAACCTAAAACACATAATAGGCTTTTAACTATGTCTTTATTAAGTTAAATAATTTTTTTTACATATTTTTATACAAATCTTGCAATTATTTTGTTTAAAAAAAGTGTAAAATGTTTGGACATATCTGCTTTTACACTATTTTGACCAGCAGGGGTCGCCAGCCTGTGTGGTGTTTCGAACTGCTTCGAAAAACTGAATCAATTTTCGAAGCAATTGGTTCAATTGATTACGAAGCTTCGAAAAGCTTCATTTCTCCCATCACTAGCTATAGGGTATTGCACCCAACATACATGTTTTTTTATTTGGTTTTTAATAACCACCCCAACCCGCCACGCAAAACAAAGTGACAATTTCTTTACCCGTCCCAACCTGCTGGGTAACCCGCGGGGCCCGTGGGTTATGAGACAACCTGCGCATCACTGACACGTATGTATTGGGTGCCGATATTTATCATCCGGCTTTTATATTTAATTTTTGAATCAATTTTAAACCATTGGCCTATCAGCTATAGCATCAAAAGCCAAATATAACAGAATCTGCGCTTAGGGAATTTACTTTAGTGCTGCAGTAATACTGATGTAATAAGTTCACAGGTGTGCGTTTCTAGCATCATTTACAACAGGTTTAAACATGGCTCAACCAATCATAGTCAAAGAGTGGAACTATCAGTTTTATAATAAAAAGTATTTGAATACAGAAATAACATATGAGGGTTGTCGTGTTCTCTTAAAGTATTTGTATTTTGTTTTTTAATCTTCCAAAAATCAGCCTTAAAATCATATCGATGCATCCTGTCCCTTTTGACTGTACATTACATTGATGTATTTGGCAGTCTTTTTTATCCAAGGTGACTTGATGTGCATTCATGATACTGTATTAAAAGCGGGGCGCATGATTTTTTAAAAACACTTTGGAAGAGGGACTGACCTTGTGCCTGGGGTTGCGTATGTGTGGGGCGGGTCTATCAAAAGAAGGTTCAGATCTATTGGGGTAGGGGCGCGTTTGTTTAGGTAATTTCAAATGTCCACATTGGCTTTCAGAGATCATGCACCCCACCTTTAATGTGTGTTTCTTGGTAATCGAATTTGATCATCTGAAAGAAAAAACTTAAAATAGTACTTCTTAATTTGGACATCATTACACTTCTCATAAACTGTCAATGCAATAGAGCTAGGGTGGGTGTCTAGATTTTAAGTAAATAAGCATTTAAATTTCTGATTGTATGGCGTTCGATTCCAGGTTTTTATGGTGCTTTTGTCATTTTGGAGTTTAATACTGTAGCTTTAGTTATTTTATCTGTAATTTTTTCCTGTAGTATTTTTAAAAAAATATCTTACCATAGCACTTGATAGGAGGTTTCAAACACTGCTGTCTATCTAGTTCTTGTCAAATGTGTCTTATGATTATGATAGCGTTCAGCATGGCTTTGTTAAGCTGTACAGAGTGATGTCTCTGTTTGAGTATGCTGACACTACAGACTTGGGTTAACGCGCTATATTAAATCAAAGGCATTTACTTCTTGCAGTAACTGGTTGTTTATTGTTCCTTTCAGACGACTAGAGGATCTTACCTTGTAGGTGGTGGGTTATATGCACTGTCTGTATTTGACATTGATCTGCCACAAAGCCTGTTTGTACTAGCGCTGGGTGTTAAATCTGAGATTCAAAATGTATTTTTGTTGGTAATATAAAATGAATCTACATTCTGACTATTGCTATCATTTTAATATGGTTATTATTTGGCTATCATGTTTTTAACATGTCGTGCCACTCACTATTTGTGCCGCGGCCAAGGATGAATAATCTTAGACATGAATATTTAAATATAACATCTCTGATTTAAACTGAAATTGTAATAGATTTGACGTTTGATTCAAATCATTTAGCTATTTCAGTGACATTTGCGTCATTACAAATTGCTGCATTATATTACACAAAATGTTTATGAATGTTTCTGCATGCATTGCTTTAAATTCTTCTAGTAAAAATATATGAATATATTTTGCCGAAAACACAGGAAAGATTAAATAATATAATCTTCTCTTTATTTAATGCCAGACGTTTACATTGCTTTAAGCCACCGTATATCTCCCAGCCCTAGTTTGTTGCTGACTGCATGAGTGGATTCATGCCTTTTAAATCAGTCTAGATTCCTGAATGTGGCCCAAAGCACCATCCTCAGCCCACACTTTACTGGCATGGCTGCACATCGCCTTTTCTGCTGATCCGAGACCAGACGTAGGGTTGCCTCTAAATATATTGTTTGATCAGTTTGTTGGCTCAGATCAGCACGAAAGGAAATCTTCTGCTGAGTTGCATGGCAGTCGTACACTTGCAAACCTCCTGGCCATCAAAGCAGAAGGTGGAGCTCTTGAACACAGAACCAGGGAAATAGATTTTTACCTGATGTCCTGTTTCACCTTTACATGAAGAAACAGCCCCAGCGGCCCTGCGTTTGAGATGAAGTATTCATATAACCCTCACTTTGTCCTCTGCGTAGCCAACACTCGCATCTATAATGTAGTCATTTAATCAAAAGCCCATTCTCGCTCTCTGTTCTCCGAGGAAATCAAATCAGGCAAGAAAAAGCAAATTAGAAGATGTACTGTAACGCTTTCATCTTTCTTTTTATCTCCCTTCTCTGGAAGTGATGCATTTTCTCGCTTAATTGAAATATTCATTTTCTTTTCTATTAGAGTCGGAGCTACCGCATTAGTATTTTTTTCTTTATTGGCCTCTGGATTAAACTCAAACTCTCCTTTCATTTATGTACAGAAAAATGCCAGCCTAGATCAGATCCAGACATGCTGGCAAACGCTGGCAGGGTTCAGGCAGAGAGCTTACCTTTCTTTGACTGTATAAGTGTCGGGTAAATGCAAGATGTCAGCTTTGGAAACTTGGCACTAAGCACTTGTTTCATTTGCCCATCGTGAGGTCTGAGCTTGTGCTAACATTTACTCTCTGGTGAATGAAGCAGCGTGATGGTGTGTCTATTATGTTTGCTGATCTGGGATCAGCGTAACTTTATATAGCTATTATATGTTAACTTTTATCCATTTTAAGTAAAGGTTCAAAGGGCTAAAGGACATCCAAGCCAATATTCAAAATAAAAAAGCATCAAGGGTCCCAAACCCCAGGGGTTTCCATTCCCACATCCCACGTTACATATCGTATAAAACTGAGTGTTGTTTTTAAGGTCTGACCTATAAGAAGTGATGTATATGCATACTCTCTGATGCTTATGTACATACAAATATACTTAGTTTAAGGTTTGACTCTTGCATGTTACCTCTATAAATGAATTCTTCTCTTAATCGGTTTCCTGTTTCTGTGCTTGTATTTTCTTTGCCTGTTCGCCTTACTTCACTACTAGTAGCTTAAAGCATGTTCCTATTTGCTTAGACTTTGTGTGTCAAGCGGGTGTTACTATAGATGTGAATGTGTTTTCTTAAACTGCTGCTGCTGTCTGTTCATGCTCATCTCTCTCCTGCAGGCTCCCAGCAGTCTCCTGGAAGCTCTTGAGCAGCATCTGGCCTCTCTGGAGGGCAAGAAAACCAAGGAGCTCTCTGCAGACAACAGGTACAGAATCCTATACAGAATAATTTTAAATCCAAACAATTTATAGTAAATGCAACCAGAATTGTTTTTATAACCTAACTGCTGAAATTTAGCTATTGAAAGTCATTTAGCAGATTTATTCAGGTGTGATAACTGCATGTAAATGTGGGAATGAGTGAATCCCGCGAGTGATCATTGTATGTGGACTAACGCCAAGCATTAATTGCATCGCATTACTCGCTCAATATTACTTGCTGGATTTAATTCGCATGTTACCACATGATGTCACAATGAGATGCCGAGAGAAGTTTGTGCTCTTTTGCCAATTATGACAGAAACAGTTAATAGATATTGTAACATTCATGTTAACACATATTACGTGCTGTAAAAATAGTTTAAAGGCTGTGAAGGGCTAGTCGCCATCTTGTCCGTGATGTTAAATGACACGTCTTGCTGAGGTCGGAGAAGTCGGATACCCACTCAAGACATTTATTTTCAGGTTTGAGGTCGATAATATCCAACATCCCAGTTGTCTGGAACACAGCAATAGTACGCATAGTAACATTGCTGCTCAGGACTGTTTATGTGTCTGTAGCATGCCTAAAACAAAAAAAACTAAAATGATCACCCACAACAATAAACTTCATATTTACAGCTTTGATAATAAGTATTTGACACATCAGCATTTTTATCAGTAAGGGGATTTCTAAATGGGCCATTGACACAAATTTCCACCAGATATAGCCATCAAGCCAAATATTGAATTCATACAAAGAAATCAGAACATTTAAGTATACAAGTTGTGTCATAATAAATAAAGTGAAATGACACAGGGAATAAGTATTGAACACACTTTATTTAATATTTTGTAGAAAAGCCTTTGTTGGTGATTACAGCTTCTAGACGCCTCTTGTATGGAGAGACAAGTCTTCTGCATTGCTCCATTCTCCATTCATCCTGCCTTCAATAATATGTCTGCCAGTACCCCTTGCTGATGCGTCCACCCCCAAACTTAACTGTTCTCCATTTCTCCATTTCTTCTCCAAACATGGTGTGTAGAATCACTGCCAAAAAGTTCAATTTTGCTTTCATCTGACCATACTATAATCTCCCACTAATCCACAGGCTTCACTAAATGCTCTTTCACAAACTTTAACCGAGCCTCAACATCTTTTTGTTTAGTAATGGAGTCTTGCGTGGTGAGCGTGCATGGATGCTATGGTGATTCAGTGCATTGCTTATAGTACAACAGTACTTGCTGATGCAAGGTCTTCCTGAAGTTCTGCTTGAGTGGTTCTTGACTCTTTGAGAACTTGCCTGATTATTCTTTGGACTCCTCAGACAGGGATCTTAGGTGGAGCAACTGATCGTGGCCAGTTTATGGTGAAGTGATGCTCTTTCCTTTTCTGGATAATGGCCCCCACAGTGCTTACAGGAACATCCCATCGAAATGCTTTTCAACAATAAGATTACGAAGATCTTGGGAGAGCTATTTGCTTTTACCCATCATGAAGTCATTTGTGCCTCCTGTGTAATGAGAAGCCTTTATAGGGCATCAATTAGGACTAAAGCAGCTGATATCAATTAGTACTGATAGGGGGCAGGGTTTCTCTCTCAATACTGACAGATTTTAGGTGATCTCCTGGCTTTCTATGCCATTTTGCACCTTGTTCTCTTCATGTTCTTATTCCCTGTGTCATTTCCCTTTAATTATTATGACTCAACTTGTATACTTAAATGTTCGGATTTCTTTGTATGAATTCAATATTTGGCTTGATGGCTACATCTGGTGGAAATTTTGTGTCAATAGCCGACTAAGAAATCCCCTTACTGATAAAAATGCTGATGTCAAATACTTATTTTCTCCTCGCTGTACACCGCATATTGTCTGTAAACTCTTGTGTTACCACGGCAACGACTGACGCATTTGAGTTACAAAGGACGTTATCAGCCCCACAGTGAAAAACGAAACTATAACCGTACTGGCTCGGATGGATCGGCATGGAAAAGAACGATTATCCAATGAAAATCACTTGGCACATAATGGAAAGCGGCTATGAATGATGACTGTTTAAGTTGTTTACCAAATTTACAGCAAATGGAAACCTATTATTATTTTACAAACCACCTTTATTAGCCTATGACTTGTGTATGCGAGTGTATGGGTTACCTTGAGACAGAGTTCACTTTTGTAGATGTGGATTTAATGTAGGATGCCACTACCTGAATTTGTCAGCGGTTAATTATGATTGTGCCGGTCAGTAGAAACTCAATGTTTGTGTAGATTGTGATTAAGCACTAATGATAGGAGTTAAAGCCAAGTGTGTAATTGGCTATAGAGATTAATAAACATTAACAGATGTTTTATGTTTTGAACAGTTTTCAAATGGGCTTTTTTTAACGAACTGAAGTGGCAATTTTGTGCCTAGATTGTGTCAGTCTAGTAATAATTAATGTGGGTTTAGATTAATTCATGAACAATAATGTACTTTCGGTCCAGACAGAGGCATTAGAGAAGTAATCCCTTTACAATCTAAAAACAGCCATTTGTGAACATAATGGGGATGTTTTTGTCAAGTAACTTCCCCAAAGCTACTGTCAGCTTCAGCAACCATCATTACGATCGGGAATGATTCTCGGGTTAACACATTGGCGTCTTCTCCTCACGGCCTTATCTTTATCTGGTCACCTAAAAGTACCTTGAGTATCTACTGTAAGAGCAGAGCTTTGCAGTACTACTGTGTGGTATAAGAAAAAAAGACAGGCATTTGTTTTAGATCACATTGATGGCCACACTTCCCTGTTATCCCGAATGCATATAAAGGCCTTTGTTTCCTTATCTGTTAATATATCTGTTTCTACAGAGCAAACACTCTGTCCAATGCTGTGTCGTCCCTGTCCAACACGGGAATGTCCTTCAGCAGGATGGATGAGAAGGAGAAACAACAGGCCCTTGAAGAAGAACAAGCCCGTCTGCAGGCGCTCAAGGTTGGCCATCATCTTTCTCATAATCCCCTTCATCCAGAGGGCTCTCTAAAAGGCTTTTCACATTTAAAATTGTTAACTCTGGGTTTTTCTTAACCCTTAATAAGCCTAATCCTGTCCCATGTATCATAATGCTCAAAGGGTCTCTCTGTTTAACCGGGGCATTGCTACCCCCTAAACTGTAAACACAAAAGTTACACATAAGTAATGCAAGATGGTTACACATATCACCTTTTTTAGTTTGAAATAATAAAGTTTTATTAAAACTGAAAGCAGTCCCACATCTACCGTACTGTTCAAACAGCTGGCTATAAATGGCAGACATATACATAATGAGGGCTTAGAAACTGTGATAAAACTAAATCTACCATGGCCAGTGGCTACTGTTTTATCATCATGGCCTTGGGTAGCAAAGTCAAAGTTGTAAAACATATTTTATTTGTGAAGTAAAGGTTGATCTAGTGCTTGGGACAAATACATCAGGTGCCTGAGCCCCTGAAGCTCCCCTCATAACGTCACTGTTGTAAACCCCAGGTTTTATGTGCCTATTTGCATATTTATTACATTAAAGGTGTCACAGAAATGGAAACTGTAGGCATAGGTGAATAATAAGAGTTCTGTACATGCTAATGAAATATTGGGAGCCTCAAACACAATGGGTTTCTCCTCCTTATGTAAACCATGTGCATGCAATGCCAACCTCAACATAAAACAAACTGTGACGTTACAGTCGAAATGACACCCCCAACATGAAATCACACATTAAATTAAGTACAATGTTGTTACAATGCTAAACAAAGTAGTGACTGCTGATTTAGCGCTATATGCTAATTAATTTTATATGCTAGCGTCTAGGCTGAAGATCTACTATTGATGTTACAGCTTTGCAGGTCCATACTAAAAAACACAAACTTACCACTCAGAAATGTCCATTAACAATCTCCAAACAATTTATTATTTCTCAATTTCGTATTTTCATCTGGTACAGGCTCAGACATAAAATCTGTTTACACACACAGAGCTACTGAAGGAGCTGCTCTGTAAAACAGCAAATCAGAGCAAAGCTCAACATTATTATTAATGACCCTTTCAAATAAGTGAATAATAGACCGTTTCATTCTGTCGGCAAATCCTAGGGTTGTAAATAGACATGTAAAACCATCTCTGGGTAATTTTTACACTTCACATACCTTCTATGTAGATATCAGAAAACAATTTAACATATTATTTCAATGGCACCTTTAATTAGATAAATTTTACAGAATGTAAACTGCTGGTAAATCTATGAAAACGTCGCTTTGTAAAACCGCTGTGGTCGTTTTAATTTACATGTTAAATGTTTTCAGCTGCTTCCTACAGACATCGAAACTAAGCACGCTGTGTGAAAGTTTCTGCAACATGAATATTTAATGATTTAAGCACAGAGGCAGGTGGTTGTTTGTTGCTAAACAGCTCAGCATTAATTCTAGCACGGCACTGTTTCACACTGCATAACTTTGGCACCACAAATATAAGCCGTTTGTAACCCAGGGTGAAAAGCAGTGTTAGCTAAGGGTTTAAAAATGGCCAGGTGTCAAGTGTGATGTTATGAGCTCTTGAATGCCCACATTTGAACCAACCAACCATCTGTTGCTGATTCAGCTTAAAGTGTGTGCCATTTTTTTCCCAGTTTTTCATTGTCCACTCGATTAAGAATATAAAAGGCAAATTTCTGTAGTTTATAGAGATGTTTGTTGGAACCGGTGTTTGGCTGATTTGGAGCTACTGTTTTGGGAACACCATGTCCTACACACAAAGGTGTGTGAGGTGTGTTTACTTTACACGCCCTTGTGCTTTAATGATTAGCCTCCAGCAGCAAGTGGTCAACAAGGTTAATCAAACTCCATTGTCCCCATTGGGAGGTACTGTCTCATACATTGCGGGACACACATACCCAAACACACAGGTCGAATGACAGGGAAGTCAGCTGGTCTGCAGTGCGTCCCCAGATGCACTCGAGCTCTATATCGTAATAGTTTAAACATTCAGAACAATTTCAAAGTCCAACATAAGAGTATTTACACAGTTTGTGCTGAGATTAGTTTGCGTGAAATTGAACTGCTTATTGTTTTCTCAGCATTCCTGATGAGACATACTGTACAATACACAGAGCTGTGGGGAGATGAGGCTTTGTTTTTCTCGACTACTGTTTTCTTCCTTCCATTTCTCAATATTTCAAAGGGTGTTTTGAAACGCATATAACTCTGTAACGGCTACATATTCCATGTCGCAACTCATTTCCCTTCTTGTTTTAGGAACTTTTTTGCTGAAGCTACAATTTAATGTCCTTTGTGCGCACAATTTTGTGCACAGTGTAGCACTTTAAACTGTAAACAAACCAGAAAAACACATTATTGTGAACACAAAAAATTTAAATGTATTATTATGTATTGAATACATATAAAAATTTGTCATGCTGTCCATACACTCTATACAGTTTTGCGAAATCTTTATACCATAATATTGACTGAGCATGGCAATGTCAAAGATTGATTGAAGTGAAATCAATGATTGAGATCAAACTTTGAAGCTCCCAATCTCAAAACTAAGTTATACAATTTTAGCCTGGATTTTACAGACAGTGTCACAATTTGTCAATAATGTCATATTTACACACAGCAACACTAGGACCCACAGCCACAGCTCGTGGACAAACATGTACATTTTTGCAGATATCCAGGCCTTATTAGCACAGATTACTTTAAATGTTCACTAATATGCATAAGCAGGCTCATGATGTCATGGGCAGTGAAGGGAAGACTGGATATTTGCACCCTTGTAATTGCTTTTTTTAATACAATGTATCCAGACCTTCAGACTGACATCTGATATTGTGCCTTACCAGACACGATGCGATTCCAGCGATGGGCGATTTGTCTGTCCACACCGAAACCAAAAAAAAGGGCATGGTGTGACGCAGTCACTCAGAAAACACAGCTAATCAGAACAGTTTTCCTCTGTTTGCGTTTGTTCTGTTTTTTGCTCTCACGCATTGCAGCTGATGCACACACACACACATAGGGTCCATCCCAATTTAATGGCTGTGTCCTCCAAAGGCCGTATTTGAAGGCCACCGACATTCAGTGTTGGGTAACGCATTACAAGTAACGTGCATTACGTAATAATATTACTTTTCTAAAGTAACGAGTAAAGTAACGCATTACTTTATAAATGAACATATTAATATTTGAGTTACTTTTTTTAAAAAGTAATGCGAGTTACTTTTCAGTTTAATTCATTTAGAAAAAATTATTTATTAAAAAAAAGAATGTACTTAATTAAACTGAATGTAGTCACGTTTGAGGAACAGTTTGAGTCAGAAAACAGAGATGGCAGGCCAGAGCTTGACATTTCTGTGATAGAAATATGCAATTTCTTGAATGCAGAACTTGTAAGTCATAAAACTGAAAGAAATCAAGCCTTAGCCAAGTAAGAAAAAGTAATGCAAAAGTAATGCAAAAGTAACGCATTACTTTCCATGAAAAGTAACTAAGTAACGCATTTAGTTACTTTTTTGGGGAGTAACTTAATATTGTAATGCATTACTTTTAAAAGTAACTTTCCCCAACACTGCTGACATTACAGCGGCACGACAAAGGCTGTCCAAATTCGGAGTCTCTTTTAAAAACATCCAGAATGCGTCTTTTGTTTCCTGTGTAATAAAGGATACATCAGATGGATCCATCACAGCCTTGGATATCCCAAGATTCAATGCACGCCTGTGACGTCTGGGTATTTTAAAATAAACATTCTTAACTGTAATTAAATAAATATTAAGGTTAAACGTCACTGTTTTACTACTATAAATGATGTTTTAAGAATATGAATTAATATAATTGCTGCAATACTGTGCATGTTGCGTTTTACTTTTAGTATATTTTTAAGGTTGGTAAATTTGATATAATTTTAGGTAGTTTAATCTGCATCAACACATATTCTCTAAAATAAAATAAAAAATATATCTGGCTCCATATTTTTTTTAAAGTCTGAAATGTCTTTGCTGTTGTGTCCCACGTTAGTTGATAGAAAAAAATTGGAAAAAATCCTAATAACATTCATATTATTTGCAAAAAACCACACATGTAAACACTATGGTAATATATCGCCTCTTCAAAAACTACCAACATAACATTCAATAGCCTTCGAAATGGGATGCACCCATACACAGACACATCCCTCTGTTTTTTATACCTTTCCTTGTGCCACTTGAGGGATTTGTTATATATTTTTGTGTTTAAACGTTTATAATCAGTCTTTCCTAATCCATGTTTGATGATTAATATTCATAATGTGCAGAACTTTCAGGCGGAGCTGTCAGCTGCGACGTCGCAGAAATAGAAACCTAAAATAGAAATGTTGCAGTATTGCATTGCCGCTTTTTAGGACAAAAACTCAGAAAAGATGCCGTTTATTGCACATCGCAGCAACGCGTCACATCTAGTTATCCAGTGTGTCCTGAATGCCATAAATTTTGTCAACAGCCCTGAATACAGGTTTTGGTACGCAAGTCTTCATATTCTTTAATATGGTTAGTTTCGGCTGGCCCAGTAAGGTTATGGTCTGATCTAGTATGCACTCTTTTTGTCAGGGGAAGGGTGTCTCAAGGGAGACTCTCTCTCATCCATCTCTTCTACAGCCGAACACAAACACACTGGTGGCAGATCTCAGCCGTAGCAGACTGACACTCAGCTGTGCTTTAGTGGCTGTAATCTGTTTGATTTCACAGGCAACAGCAAAATGGCATTCTGGTGAATTCTTGTGTGTTTTCAGTTCTTTATAAATGGTTTTGTTGTATTTGTATAGGACCAGCGTCTAAAGGAGATTGGTATGCACACCCCTTCTGCCTCCCCCAGCACACAGTCTATGGGCAGTGCCAACAACCATACCGCAGGCATGGATCTATTTGCCAACAACACAAGCCCAATGTCCACTAACAGGTTAATAACAGAATCTACATTGTACATACTATTGTAACATACTAGTTGCCTCACTGTTTATGTGAATTACCTGATGCGAGCACTGCAATGGACAGACAGAGGTGTTTGCTCTCTTGAAGCTGGTACACTGTAAAGTTCATTTGTAGGTAAATTTGTAAAGCTTGTACCGAACTCTTTGTTTCTGTTGTACAGCATGCCAAACCTCAACAGCGACCTGTTTGACCTCCAGCCTGCCTTCGTCCCTGCAGTGCAGAGCACTCCTATCACCACCAACAGCAGTGCCTGGGGAGGTGCGTCCCACTTAATCCATACACTTACACATTGGCGAGATCAGCTTCCTCTAATACATCACCACTTTAGATCACTCACTTTTAATTTAGTTTCCAAAAAATCATTTCAACAGATCAATCCTTTGTTTATTCAATTATTTGTTCATTCATTTGTTTGTTTGTTCCTTCATACTGTACATTGCCTCTGTTGTAAATCCTAGTTTCCATAGGCCGTGTACCAAATGCGAATCCACAGTTTGGTGACTGTAGGGTAGGAGTTTTCTTAGCGTCTATTAAGGGTAACTTGTGAGCAACCTTCTGAAACATAAAATTACATTTCGGAAAACCTTAGAGTCTTTCGAATCTCAGGAACGTGAGTTCAGTTGCAAAAGCCTCTAAACGCCACCTTCGTCAAAAATTAGATAATGATCGTAACCAAATGCTCTTGGCATGTACTCAGGGTTCCCACTGGTCCTTGAAATCCTTGAAAGTTTGTGAATCTGGGGGAAAATATTCAAGGTCCTGGGAAGTTTTTGAAAGTGCTTGAAACTTTTTTTTTTCGAAAAGTTTCATGCGCAGCGTCTCGGGAACGCTGCGTCTCCCTTGCCATATTTCCTGCGTCTTTATAACGCCGTCTTTGGCAGTATTTCAGATAGCGATATACTTCCTGGCTCCCATGTCACCCTGTCTTTATCGTTAAGCCTCACCATTGGTTGAATTTGATATACACATTCAGACGCACTTACCCCGGGAGGCGTCCCCAAAGTGTCACCGCAGTGACGCAACACGAGTTCCCTCGAAAGGGAACTTTAACACTGTATCTTAAAAAGTAACACGATGTACCCTTGCTCTCACTTGAAATGTGTCCCCATAATTGGTCCTTGAATTTGAGGGTATTAGACTTGGAAAGCCCTTGAAAGGTCCTTAATTTGAAGTTAACTAAGGTGTGGGAACCCTGCATACTATATGTTCATCAAATTTGCATCAAATCCATTTAATCCCACCCTCAGGCCATTCAGGAATACTGGGTTTTAGGCACAATCCATTAAGAGTCTGATAAAAATTGCATCTGAACTTTTCACATACAATACAAAACCATACGTGCTTACAATGCCCAACACTCGCTAGATTTGTAGGCAACCAATGTTTTGTCATGTTTATGTTTTGTGTACCCATCCCTCCCGTCCTGTAAACTTTAGGACATTGTTTTCTGTGCATTCGGCAGCGTTACCGAATTGTGTGCTGGTCCACCAAGGGATTATCGCTGTTGCTGTAAGCAGCGCTGAGAATCAAGGGTTCATATTCAGCAGTTCAGCACATCTGCCGGGGTGTGAATTAAGGACACAAGGTGCAGAGTGTAGACATACTGCCAGACTCTTAACTATTCCAGAATTTGTAGGTCACAGTGTGCATTCGGAGTGTGCGCTTTACAGCTAGTGGGCAGGTGCGCTGAGGGCACCATCTTAAGCCGGCCGGTCTCACAATGAGACTCAGATCTGCAGGGACCCACATATGCTACTAACAGCACAAAGTCACGATAATGCAGACAGACAGAAAACGGTGGAGGGAACAACTGCTGAGCAAAGAGCCACAGGCACAAATTTAAGCTGTTTGTTATTTACAATGAGAGCAGTATGATTATGGTAGGGGTGTTTTGAATTATCAAAAAATCTGATAATCTTGGCCAAGCTATTATTTCAACTCTTCAGTGTTTTTCCAGGCCTCTCACAGTACTCAATGACACATTTACAAAAAATTAAAAACAGGTTTTCATAAATATTTATGACATTTTTAACTATCATCCAATTCATGTGAAGTATTGAATGTATTACAAATATAAAATGTACATCAGAAAATGATACAGTGCAGTGTTGGGCTGCCTAAAACATTGTTTATATTTATATTACATGTACAGTATGTTTTAAATGGGACATAACATGAAAATGCTTTTTTCATGTTTAAGTGCTAAAATTGGGTGTCAACCTAGAAAATGTGAAAAAGATCAACCCAGTAACTTAGTTTTGGTTAACCAGTCTCTGCAAGAATGTGAAAAAATAGGTCATTGAAATTTTGCTCCCCTTGTGATGTCAGAAGGGGATAATGTCGCCCACTTAATCTGCATTATCCAACCACAGCACTGCCATTTAGTGCAGAGATCAGCTCATTTGCATTTAAAAGGACACACCCAAAAACGGCACATTTTTGCTCACACCCACAAAGTGACAATGTCATAGTAATGATCTATATGGTATTTTAAGCTAGAACTTTACATACGTACTCTGGGGACACCAAAGATTTATTTGACATCTTATAAAAGTCTTGTGAAATGTCTTCTTTATGCTAATAATTCCTTATCAGTATTTTTAATGTGGGAATTTAGTTATATGAGAATTTTGGTGATGACCACCCATTCAGATAAGGTATGACGGATGGCAACATATACAATACTGTAGCATCAGGTCAACGGACAACAATGTACCAATTTTCAAAGAAGGACTAAAGTAGAAACCAACATTTTTATTCACTGTAACTGGTGACTGATACGGCATGATAGATCCTGTATTAAAGATCTCATTATAGTCTATGTCGTGATAAAATTCTTAAAGGAAGCATTAAAGGGCGTTTTATAATAAAATAATAATATTATTATTCATACGGTTTTACAGACAATTTTAATGTTAGTGCAGCACTTCTCAGAAGATCGTTTGTGTCCATATGTGTGTGACATTTCTTTTGTCTTTGCATGTTGTATGTGTGTGTGTTACCGTCAGGTCTAGAGAGCAGCACTCTTCACCCCATGGCTTCCATTCCCACCATGAATGTAGATTTTGATGCAGTATTTGGGACTAAAACATCTGATAGTGACGTGAAGCCTTCAGCTGGTAAAACATTTCAGCAGTGTTATTATTTATAACTGCGCTTATTAATATTTTAAGGGTTTGCAGCTGCGCTTAAAAACTAAGCAACCTCCACTTCAAAATAAAACTCTTCTGCTGGTTTTGCTGTGTGGCGAATGTGTTTACGGCTGGCACGTTGGTACAAACTGCAGGCATTCGGTTTTGGAGAACTGGGAATGTTTTCTTCACTCACTTACCTACTCCGTGGCTATGGACAATCTGTTATCATCTTTCATTCATCCATCCACTGTGTGTGTGTGTGTGTTTGTGTGTGTTACTGGCGGCTGTACGCTGACTGGAATTGTTTCCGATCTGTTAAACGCCTCTCATTACACACCTTATCTGACGCACACACGCTTCTACTTACAAATATTTTCTCTTCCTACCTCTTTTACTTACCTTGCCTCCTTTTTGTCTAACCTTATTGCTGCCCATTCTGCTCTCTTCACTGGATTGTGATGGCTGATCTGATCCGATGTGGTGAGTGTACTCATTTTTTCTCTTTATTCCTGCTGGCAAAGCAGGAAGAGGAACTGTATAAATATGGCATGTGTCAGCAGACTTCCTCTCGCTCTCCGTTAGCCTTCTCTCTAATTAACGAAACCTCCTTTTTCGGTTCATGTCGACTGTAATGGGGCCAATACATGAACCAATAAGGAAAAGCAGGTTTCTTTAAGGACTCCCTACAATATTATTCTCTCAGATCTTGTGTGGAGTGCTTCCTATCGCCCTGACCTCATGTCTGGCTGTGGATCTCACTCACAAGGGCTCGTCCCTGCTGATCACATCATTATAAACATCAGCAGGAACCCAGCATGCTTCCCCTTCTGCTTGTCTCGCTCTTGCCTTTGTGCTTCCTTTTCGAGGCTGCGACATGAACATGGGCTTTATCATTCACACTAACACTTGACTGTTGATTTTTGTTTTTGCTCTCAGGTTATGATGCGTTAGGAGACTTGTTGAAACCTACAATGACAGTTCACAGCCAGGCTCCTGTAATGCCTCATCATACAGGTGGTAAACTGCTGGCCAGTGACCTGGACTCCTCTCTGGCCAATCTCGTCGGCAGTGAGTCTCTCTCTATATTTCTCCCAGCTTTATTGCTTTCTTTATTTACTTGATCACAAGTCCCTGACCTTCAAATTGCATTTGTGCTACTCTACTGAGCACAAATTCAGCAGCACCATATGGAGCTAGGTGTGTGCGTGCGTGCATCCATGTGCAAGCTGGACAGAGATGAATTAAACCCAGCTTAAGGGAGATGAATTGGTCTCTGATGCCTCCAGTGATATATGATTTCCAGTATTACGCTGATGTGAGTCTGTGTTATAACAGTCTCTCTTTCTCTCTCAGACTTGCAGTTTGGGGGAATACCAGGCAAAAAGTAAGGAGCCTAATTATCTACACTTTAGATTATAGAAACCTGTCTAGTATCTAACTCCACGTCATGTGTGCGATTTTATATGCAGATCTGATATGCAGTGGACTCAGCCCGGAGAGAAGAAGCTGACCGGTGGCACTAACTGGCAGTCGAAGACGATGAGCAGCACCACTGCCTGGAGCCCTGCCCCCATGCCACCTGCTGCCATGCCCGTGCCACATATGGTGAGCATGCACGCACATGCAAAGTATACCCATAGTGCATATGTGATCAGTCCCACACACACATAATAATATATAAGCTGCTTACACACTAGTGAATTTTATTACGTGACTCTCTGGGATATTTGATTCTTATTGGTAAATGGTAGCATTGTGTGGTTGTTGTGATTATGTAATTGACCATTCCTGCATGGCTTTGTGCAAGTGGCTCTGTGGTCTGTCAAATAATGTCACTTAAAATTAATATTTGCTTTATAAAAAGCAAGATAATGTTTAGTCAGCAGATCATTATTGCAAAATGAAACTCTCCAGGGGGAAGTTTTGTTTTGTGATGGTTACCAACATTATGAAATTATCCCTCATGTATTCGCACATGTAACCTTCACACTATAAAGATGCACACACTGTCACATGAAAATTCAAACCAGATGTACACATTTCATAACTACAGTAGTACTCAGTCATTAAGAGGCTGTTTACACTTGGCATTAACATGCGTTTTCGTCGATCAGATCACAAGTGGACGACGTTAATGCCAGGTGTAAACGGTGTTCAAAACGTTTTGAGCTCGTCCACTTTCGACCACTTTCAACCACATCCAGAGGTAGTCGAAACCACTTTCGATCGGATCGCTTTGGAGTTGGGGAACGCATATGTGGTTGAATGCGTTCGAACAGCCACACGCGACCGCCTTCTCTCCGCCCATTTATCTAATCTGAGGTATTAAACACAAGTTTTACGTCTTTTTTTGACTTCTGGCGTAAACATACGGTGAACAGCGCTATTTTTAGCCTTTCATTGATACAACTAAAGCGGCTGATCTCCGTAGTTTCGTTTTGAAAGCGTGTGAAAGTTGCGCGATCCTATTTCATCAATTGCGCTGAAAATTCAGAGAAAGCTCCAACATATAAACGTACAAAACACTGTGCAGCATGTATATTTGCTAAACAAGCAGTGGACTCCGACATAATATTAGTTTGCGTCCATATAAACTCATAATTACTCCCGCTCGGGTTTGAATGACAGCAGAGAGACTCGCCCACCGTCTCACAGACCACCCCCTCACAGTATTCAGGACAGATGCGGTCGAAAGTGGACAAAAGAGACGGATTTAAATACCAGGTGTAAACGTAATGTGTCTCTCTCGTCCACTTGTGATCCGATCGATGTAAACGCATGTTAATGCCAAGTGTAAACAGCCTCTAAGATTCAATATCAACATATGGTTTGTAAACTCTTCAGGAAATAGCAGTGTGAGTGTGTGTTTACTTCCTGTGACATTGACCCGGCTGGACAGGGTTACTGTTAGTGTGTTTAGTGAAGACTTCAGACTTTATTGGACTGCTGAACTACATGAGCTGAGAGAGCATGAATGAGTGAATGACTAACCTTCGATGTATCTCTCTCTGTCTTTCCATCTCTTCTGTGGTCGGCAACTATCTTCCCTGTTTCTTCTCTTGTCTCATGTCTTTACTCTGTCTATTTCTGTCTCACTGTTTCTGTCTCTCTGTCTTTTCTCTCGTGCTTAACCCAGCAGACTGGAATGTTCTATACTGGTTATGTAAGTACCTCCTATAACTGATAGTTATCTGTTAACGTTCTCGGAGCATCACAGGGAATTGATTCTTGTTTGCTTATCTTTTACACCTTTTTTTCTTGATTTCATTCTTAACCTGAATTAGGTTCTTAGGAGGCGTGCACACCAAAGCTTTTATGCCTGCGGTGGCATATGCTTTCAATTATTTCCAATGGAAGCGCGGCGCTTTTCAAAAAGCTAGCAGATAGAAAAAAATTTTTCGCTCTGAAAGCCAACGCTCTGCGTTTTTTCTGCGCTGAGCGCCGAGAGTTGAAAAATATTCAACTTTGGGTGAAAAGCTCAGCTCATCAATGTCAGTTCTCACACGGCCGTCCAATTACAGTGGAGGAGGGACGGGACAAATATCACAACAACCAACCGGCGGATTGTACAACGTCTGATAAACAAAACAGAAGTATCATAGCAACCAAAACGCTTAGCTGAAAAAAGCTGTCAGTCGGCTGATAAAAGCTTTGGTGTGTCCCTTAGTGTGGTCAAGAGGAAATCAAAGATTTAAACTAGCATCTGAAAAATGTATTACATTCATTTTTGTGAACCAATATACATTAGTGCAGTCATTTAAAAAATAATAAACTAAAAAACTAAAAATGAACTGAAGTAACAGCAGAATAATCTGGTCTTTGTGTGAAAATGTACAAATGTGGTTATACAAATAAATACAAATTAGCCACCTTGTGAAAAACTTATGAAGTGCCATGAGATAGCATTGAATGGACACAGATAGTTTTATTAGTATGTCAATAGACAGAGCGATACTAATTATAATTTGTGTAAATCGTTCAAAAAATGCAAAACAAATGAAACCCCGCCCCTAACCCCAATGTCACGTTCAAAAGCGAATTGTACAAAAATTTACAAATGTGGTGAATTCATATGAATTAACCGCTTCACTTACGAATTGACTTGAGATAGTGTTGAATGGAAACATATGAAAGATAGTTTTATTACAGTTTTTCTAAGTTGCTTTGGAGCATTTCTTTAATCATTGCATGCAAATAATGCATGCATTTCTCAGAACAATTCGTACAAACTGCACAAAATCATGGAATTAAAAACTTGTTTAAAATTCTTAGTTCATCACTCAAAATTTTTATGTCAGTGAACATGTCAATGCCATCAAAATGACATATTCTTGGTGTACACAATTATATGTGTCAGTATTTTCTGATGGAAACTGTGGATGAATGGATGAATGACTTTTTTCCCATATTGAAAAAATCTTATTTTTAGTACAAATAAAAAATTATAAAATAAGAAAGGTTTACTGTACAGTGTAAGAAATGTTACATTTTCTATAACTCAAAATTTCAAGATTCACTTAACCAGCAATTTATCAATTCAGTTCACATTTACAAAAGACAAAAAAAAAACATGCGTACAGTAACAGATTATAACACAAAGGTCAACAATTTTGCATGACATAACTTGTACTATCAACTAATTCCTAATTGTTTTGAGGTGCAAGACCATTCAACAGAAACCAGCATAATGTATTTTAATAAAAAATAAGCAGTTGAAAGTGAAGGAAACAGCATGATTTTACCAAAGCATTTGCAATTTTTCCAAAACAATGAGAATTTGCTTTTATGTTGTGCACAACTGACTTGATGATGTGCAGTGTTTTGAAAATGTAATTTCAAAGTAATAAGAAATGCTCCAAAGCGACTAAGAAAAACTGTATTATAAGAACAGACAGAGCAATACTCGTTCTGTTATAATAAACTTTTGTGAAATATGGATTTCATACTGAGCCATGGTCAGTGTTGCTCATTTGTTGTATCTACAAGCTTTCAGCTATTACCACCTTTCACTGTGCTGTATACACATGGATACAAGAAGCTACCAAAGTTGTCACTGGGGAGGTAACCTTTTTAAAAAGTACACTTTTGTACCTCAAGGGTGCACATTGGTCCCTAAAATGGAAATAATGGTACCTCAAAGGTGCATATATGTACCAAAATGGTACATATTAGGATCTTTTTTAAAGGTACCATCCTAGTGACAACTTTTTTTTTACATTTTTTTTGACAGTGCATGCTATAAAAGCCAGACCTTTACAGGAACACCATGACCTACACAGTCAGGAACGAAATCACACTTGGTTTTATTAATGAGCAAATAAATAAGAAAATTTATAAAAATGCTAATATATATATATACAGTATATAACAAAAACAATCAATATATATCAAAAATTTACATATTCTTTAACAAAAACGGAATTTTACTATTATTATTATTATTGCTTAAAGCAACTAATTCTAGTAGTAATAACTGTGTAGCAGTAAATATGGCCATAACTATTTTTACTTGAGCTTGTTTGCCACAGTATGTGATATGGCAGCAATTTATGCTTCCAGGAAACATCTGCAGTTTAAAAATTGTGAAACTGTAGGGATGCATTATTTTATTCTAGTGTTGAAAATTCAAGCTCATGTTGAAAAGGCCTTTACACTTTTCCCATACTGCTGAATGAGTGAAGAAAATGTCTGATAGATGCAAAAAATGTCATGTGTTGATTGTGACATATGGATGTTTGTTCAGTCTCTCGAGCCCTTTCTGTAGCAGTTGGTGTTTTTTTATTTTTTGGTACTTTGACTTGCAAACCAGCCGTGTGCACATGCTTGTGTTTAGGGGCTGCAGTTTATTTATTAGATATGGTACAAGATTAATGATACATGCTAAATGCCACCAGATAAATATTAATGTCTTTTCTCTTCAAAATGAGATGTCAAACATATCCTGGATGTGAGAAAGTAAATGTCTTTCTGTAACATGTATTTTTATTATTAGAGGGGCTATGAATTTTTATTTATATTTGTGCTTCAGAAGTGCAATAGTAGTGTTTAAATAATCGGGCACAGAGGAGTTTAATTTCTACCTCACAATACAGTGGCGTTTGATCAATGAGTGTCAGTGTTTAACAGTTTTTGTTTTCTTTCTCTGCAGGCTCCTGCTCCCATGGCGTTTCCCATGACAACACCTCAAGTGCCTGTGTATGGAATAGTGAGTATGACCAAAATGGCTGAAGATGCGTCTAGTGCAGGAAAGTTTGAATACAATTATTAACACATGGTAAATGCTCACATTTGTGTGAATGTCTGGTTTTAGGTCCCTCCTCAGCTGGGACAGATGGGAGGGGTTCCAGTGATGACCCAACAGCCCATGTTATATAACCAGACAGTTCTCAGACCCACTAACCCCTTCACCCCCATCCCAGGAGCCCAGGTACACACACAAACACAACAGTTAATCCACTTAGGCAAGTATTCATATCGTACATACAGGGAATACGCTCCGAGTAGCCCCATTTGCAGAGTGCATAAATGTAGATGCAATGTAAATCAATAGCCCCTTTCACACATACAGTCTTTACTGGTAATTTACTGGTAAATTGCAGTTAACAGATCATGTGTGAACAGAACCTTTCCGGTAAATCAGTGCTCCCAATTTACCAGTAAGACAGGTTGTAAGATTACCAGTAATTTACCGGTAAGCGCTATATGTGAACGAAAAATATAGGATTACCGGCATTTAGAACGGATGATGTCAGGCCGCGCTGACAGATCGGGCCAATCAGAACGTTTTTATACAGGTGATGCGTTTACCCCCGCACTGTTACTTTACGGACGTTTCCACGCACATGCTGTTTAAAAGTCGAGCACACCTGAAGTTAACATCCACATTTTTTCAAAGTTGTTTAAAACAGCTTACCATCTATTTGCCAAATTGCCAACGTCCTTAGCACACCCTCTCTGAAGCCTAATGTGCAAACGCAGGTTCCGTTTGACGCCGCCTAACACAATGTTGTTTGGTCACGAGCAACTTCGCGACAGTTTGCCACAGATTTGAAAACAACAAAAGTCATAATAGTCATAATAACCCGCCATTGTTTACAAATACGACACGGAGCTCGCCGGCCGCGAACCACATATAACTTCCGCTTTCTCTCCGAGTTTACTGGTTGTTTTAATTGAACCAACAGTGGACCACCTATGTCTATATGTGTGTGCTGTTTTTCAAAACAGCCTGCTTAAATGTAACATTAAATGAAAACACCACAGTTTTTCAATTTTTACTATGTTCTTACCTCAACTTAGACAATTGAATACATTGCTATCTTTTTTCGTGCACTTAATCTTTGTACAGTGAATATGTTAGCATATAGCCTAGCTCCATTCATTCCTTATGCTAGATTCACACCAAACGCGGTAGAGGCTGCAAAAACGCGCAATTCATATGTAGTTGGACACTCGAAGATTTTGAGTTGGATTTTCCGGCAAAGTTCAAATTTTTCAACTTGCGCATTTTCCTCGGCAACGCTCAATTTGCATAATTAGCGCATCAATTCACGTCAATTTGAGTCATTCGCGCAAACTAGATGTGCAAATTAGGTGGATTCGCATCTACCGCACCACGCTTCACACCTCATTCGCGCTGCGAGACACGTTTAAATTTGTCTTTACATTGACTTAACATTGAAATCACTCGCGCTTGACACCTCTACCACAGCTGGTGTGAATGCAGCATTAGGATCCATACAGGGATGAATTTAGAAGCCACCAAACACTTCTATGTTTTCCCTATTTAAAGACTGTTACATGAGTAGTTACACAAGTAAGTATGGTGGCACAAAACCAAACGTGGCGATTTTTAAAGCGGATAAAAAATGAGAACTAATGTATGGCGGAGGAGCATTTATTTCGCAACACTTCGACCTCGGACGCAGTAATATTGATGGAAGTTTGAGCAAGACGGGCAGTAGTCAGGAGTGAAGATGTTACTGCGTGTCAAGTCGAAAGTTGAAGTGCTGCAAACGGCTTTTTTATCCTCTAAAAAAAAAATTGTGCCACCATATTTACTCGTGTAACTACTCATGTAACAGTCTTTAAATAGGGAAAACATGTAAGTGTTTGGTGGCTTCTAAATTCATCCCTGTTTGGATCCTAAGGAATGAATGGGGCTAGGCTAAATGCTAACACATTCACAACGCGCTGTACAAGGATTAAAGGTGCTCTAAGCGAATTGACGCGTTTTAGAACATAAAACATTTTTTGTTACATACAGCAAACATCTCCTCACTATCTGCTTGCTGCCTGTCCGCTGATCAAACTGTAAAAAACCGCGATCTCTGTAGACAGCCCAGGCTTCACAAACGGCAATAACAACACAGTGGCCAAACCTACAAACAGAAACCATAACAAAGTGTTCCAGCCAATAAACGACAAGAAGGATTTGGGGGTGGGGGTTGGGCGCGTTCATGAAAGCACGGAAGGGAGGGGGAGGAGTTAACTACGCTCCGTCTGTTTGAAAACAATTCAAACGTCAACAAAAACTTAACGTCTCGCAGATTCGCTTAGAACGCCTTTAAGTGCACGCATTGAAAAAAGATAGGTATGTATTAATTCGTCTAAGTGGAGGTAAGAACATAGTAAAATATTGAAAAACGGTGGTGTTTTCCTTTAAAACCCGGCTCACAGCTTGGCCTGAAATAAAATTTCATACATACACATCTCTCCTCCTGTGGCAAGTACACAAATGCAATTGTTTGGCCCACCATTGATTTTGCACTATTTCAAGATGTTCTTCTGTGTCTTTGGAGTACTTTAACAAGAAGTGGAAATAAAATATTTGCAAATTTCAAATGAAAATTTGCACTGGAAATGACAGTTGAACTATAAAGTGCATTGGTGACAAAAATAAGCATACACTCTAAAAACAAACGGTGCTAAATAGCACTAAAAGTGGTTCACTGGCTCGTAATCATAGGGGAACCATTTTAAGTGCCATATAGCACCTATTGTGCTATATAGAACCATATCTGTAGTGGTGCTACAGTATATCACCCCCGAATGGTTGTTCATAGGTGCCTTATATAGCACTAAAAACGTTTCCTCTATGATTACGAGCTTTTAGTGCAATGTAGCACTCATTTTTTAGAGTGTATATGGAAAGCATTTAGCAAGTTGTTTATAAAAAATAGCCTGCCAGATTTATTTTGATAAATGTTTGTTACGTGGCCTGTTAGTCATTGATTTGTTTGGCGCAAATGCGTTTGCTGTGAGATTTGACGCTGTTTTTTTACTGTGTGTCTGTGCAGATGCAGTTCATGTAGTAGCACTTCAGCAGATGGCTGAAGAAGAGGATCCAACTACCACCAAATGAAAGGAGGGAGAGGAAGACAAACAGAGAGGGAGAGAGAGCAAATGGAGAGGAATGTGTTTGCATCAACAATGCTTTACCTCATTGTCTGAAATGGCTCACCCAACACACACACACACAGGTCTCACTATATTAGTGAGGGCATCTCATAGATTTCCACCGCTATCATATCAGGCTCACGACACCTCTAAAACTCGCACAAACCTGTGAACAACGTTAGATTAATAAAAACATGATTCGGCTGATTTCTAAGCATTTTTCGCTACTGAGCACTTTGTTGTTTTTAAAATTAGCCCTTGAAGGTATCTAAACCTGTATACAGCCACACTAAATGACAGTGTGTTTTATTATTCATCTCTGGAGTGTCATTTCTTTCCTAGGGCACTGCTTTCATAGATTTTATTGCGAATCTTAAATTACCTCGTACAGAAAATTCTTGTTTTACTCGACAATTAGTATGAATTGGATCTGAAGCCCAGCACTTACTGTCAATGCTTTCTTGTGCTGTGGTGATGAAAAAATGCCTTAAAGCATAGATGTTTCTACATTATAGATGTCACACACGTTTATTAGCACAATGCCCTGGCTTCTCATTTTAAAAACAAGGAACGGATTTGATCCATTATCTAAGCACTTCTCACACGCATTTATGTCTAACAGAAATTTAACGAGCTGGTCTCTTCTCCGAAATGTTAATAGTAACAAATCTACATTCTGATGTTACTCGTCTTTAAATGGTCAGTTAACCAAATCTGTGTTTATATCGGGTTGGGGTTGCTGCTTCAGACACGGTGGTATTATGCAAACACTGCTGTTGCGTCATTCTGGATGTGTTACATGAGCCACATGAGGAGCCTCTCTCCCTCACCTCCCACCTTGTTGTGTCACCCCAGGACACTGATAAACATATCTGTTCCTTGTCAGCTGTGTGAGACCCCGCCCACATCTGCAACCCACCCAGGGAAATGAGTAAAATGATAAAGTAGTTAAGAGGGTGCGAATAAACATATTCTGTTTCTGAGTTTGTTTTAAAGCTTTGTTTTTCGAGAATTACATGAATTCATGTTGCACATTGCCAAATGATGAAATTTGTGGTTTGAGTTGTAAAATGAGCTACGGTAGTGTTCCCGAGCCCTGGACGTCACAGTAGCGAATTTAACGCACATATCAGTGTTTGCCAACTTTTGAACCAAAATGAATCGCTAAAGTCTACTTGTCTGGAGTCTTTGTTAACAGGGTTTCTTTTGTGCTCGTGCAGCCAAAGTGTTTGCCGTTAAATCCTTTAGCGCTTTTTACGCCACCATTCATCCCATAATTCCTACTGTTGTACGGCTTGTATTCTGCATAAATTGGCAGTATGATAACTTCTGCCAGTTATTGTGCACTGTTTCTTTTCTTTTATTCACATTTTTTTTCAAGTGCAAAGTGTGGAGAATGTAGTTGCTGACCGTTGTGCGTGCCCAGGGAAGATTTTACAGCCCCAGTTACATTTTATTTTTGTGTATTCAACAACATACGATCATAAATTAAGCTAAACTTGAGTCATTTTAAGAAAAATGGTCTTTACGTTAATTTTTTGATTGAATGGAGCAGCCTACATATATCTGATGTAGCTTGGCCATCCTTCAGTTCACATAGGTTTTAATAGGACTTAACCCGAGTAAGAGAGTGAAAATCGTGAGCCTTTAGGGAGGGTGAAAGATCTCGAGGCATGTTAGGGTGCTATCATGAGCCAAGGTTTCCATGGTAATCTCCAGTTTCAATTCCTTGCGGTCTTAAAAATCCCTATGTTTTGGCACAGGTCGTTGAGCACATGTTTTCCACATTTTTTTGACTCGAAACGTTATTCAGACTCTCATAGATTAGCTGCCCTTCCTGTGGTGTAGCCTACACTGTCTCTTAAATAAAATACTAGTTTCTTTGATAACCACTCGCATTTGAGTTCATGTTACTTTGCTAACTTTTAAATGTTAGATTGTGGTTCACCTCAGGTCACATTAGACTTGGACTTCAAATCGGTGTTCACTTTATCATCATCGTCTCGAACCCTCCACGTGTACCACTGCTCTGCGTTGGGATGTCCGCCCCTCTCCCTCCCTCTAGTGGTTGTTGCTCGCTTAACCCACAACATGCGTCATCTTTCATGTAGACGACTGCCAGGATGTGTTAGTTTAATTGAAGTTTAACATGATGCGATTGTGCGCGCAAAAGCAAATACGATATCTGAGTGTCTCAGACTCTCCTGCTTATTTCTTCACATTTCCAGACCACTTAGCCTGATTTTACACGTCTAGGCTGGACTTATTAGCCGTCCAGCAGTGCTCAGCTCAGCAGAATCGATGTGTCAGCTTGTGGCGCACGTCCTGGACCTCCGGTGGGGATATAGTCTTTGTAATAAGTTGGTATCCAGGGTCCCTTTCATCTTAGTGTTGTCGGGAGCAGCTCGACTTCTCCGACTTTATTAACATGCATGCTTTGTTTTTAGATCCAGATTTTGTTTTTCCTTTAGGGTAGACCGTTTGTCCGCTGAATTGTGTGTTGTGCGCGTTTTTATGTCCAGCAACACATTCTTATTCGTATCTTTTTTTTAGTTAAGTTTTTTTGTTACGGAAATGATATTTAGACATTTGTATTCAATACGGCTTTGTAATCCCTGTGTATCAGCCCGGGGTTTCAAGGCTGCTGTTTTTGCCCATTTATCATCCAATGCCAAAAAGGAGAACGCCAACCTCCACGTTTATGCTGATTTCACCACCACCTGTAAATTTTTTGTATTTATTTATGCAGACCATAATGATTTTATGCAAAATAACATGCAGAAATCTTGGGATTGTTTCACTTGTATTTTCTTTCATCGTCTTTCATTTTGTCTGATATAAATAAAGTCCTTTTTCATTCTTACTTAAGTTGTTGGTCATTTTTATGTTTTAATTTTTTTTATTTATTGTTGTCCACCATTCAGTCTCATTCATCTTATCTGTTTAAAGGGATAGTTCACCTAAAAATGAAAAATTTTGTCATTAATTTGCTCTCATGTTGTTACACACCCGCATAAATTTCTTTGTTCTGATGAACAGGAAGGAAGATATTTTGAGAAATGTTTGTAACCAAACCGTTTGTGGACCACATTTACTTCCATATTAGGAAAAAAGAATACTATGGAAGTAAATGGGGTCCACGAACGGTTTGGTTACAAACATTTCTCAAAATATCTTCCTTTGTGTTCATCAGAACAACCAAATTTATACAGGTTTGTAACAATATAAGAAGGAGTAAATGATGACAGAATTTTCATTTTTTGGGTGAACTATCCCTTTAATGTGACATTCATTGACAAGCAGGAAGATTTTTGCTCGTGTTTGTAGCTTTTTTGAATTTGATGTCAACTACCTTTATATTGTTATTCTCTCACTTGTTAAAAATTGCACTTCATGCCTGCCTCGCGGCCCATAATGCAGGGTTTTTCTGACTGCACGTTTTAAATACCTGGTAAAATTTGCGTAGTGCTGTGTTGTATTTTCATGTCCGTCAGTGTGCGATTTCTGTTGAATCTATTGCACGGGTTCACTACAACCAGAGATCATCTGATTATTCTGTTGTTACACTATTTCAGATTGTGAACTCAAACCATCGACCAATGTTTCATTGTGTATCTTCTGTTCAAAGATTTTGTAACGTTGTTATAAACGAAAGCAAACAGGAACTAGAGCTGATTGTAGTGTACAGATAGAAAGAGAGAGAGAGAGATGTTGAACGAAAGCATTATCCATCTTGTGATCCTATTCCTCAACCTTACATTAAACCCCAGGTTGAGCTTTTCCTGCATGTCTGATTTATGGTTTCATACATCTTCATGATGAAATAGTAGCACCCTTGGTTGTTTTTTGACAATAACATAAGCCTACAGTAATTCATGGACTGTACTGTATATTCAATCTGATCTGTAACATTGGAGTAAGTCTCACGTTAGTATACTACATTGGTAGTAACATTAAACATCCCCTAAATATATATATAATCGATGCTAATATATATATATATTATGGCTGGTTGTGCTTTTGTACAGCATCTCTCTCAAGATTGGAAAATGGCTTGTATCGGTCAATGATGAAAACCTTTAATACTTAACGTGAAAGCAAGCCCTCATCATTCCTTGCCTTTGGTTTTCCTGTGAGCTTCATTGAACTGCACTGGTTGAAGTGAATGATCTTATGATACCAGTCTCTCCTGAACTGTATGCCTGAAATGAGATGCTCGACCCAGGACCAAGAGATGTAATAGATTGAACTTATTTAAATGGATTTTAATTTGTACTTGTTTTCTTGCATGTTTTTGTATCCGTCATGCCTGAGAAAGTTTCACAGTTCCATGTAATGTTTGCAAAGTTTGATTAAATATGGTGCTGTTTTTTAGTAAGCCGTTGTTGTTCTAGTGATGGACGGGTTCTGTGTATATCTGTTATTTTTCTGTTTTATCCGTGATTGGTTGTGCTGATCTGGTACTGTGTGTTAATTATTTCTTGCAGTTTTGCTTAAGTCGGTTTTTTAGGTCGTTTCATTTTTCTGTCTCGGTCTCTGTTTTGTCGTCTGTATCTGTGAAGAAAATGTATGGTTGCAAGCCACTAACACCATGAGTGAATGCCTTTGTGAATAAATGGATTTAACGCTCGCACTCACCAGTTTCTTAATAAAGATCATTTTTAACAGATTTTTATCTTGACAGCTTATTCTGCGCATCTATTAATATTCATCCACATGGTAAACCTTGCATCTGACTCCATGCCTCAAGGGTTTCTCTTATGCAACTTGTTTATTAATTGTATCAAGATTCGTGGCTTTTTTTCTCAATCTGCCTGAGGTTTAAAGCGCAGTTCGATTTGATGCTAAATTAGGATTTTGAGGAGTACTTCTTGGTGTGGTTAAGTTTTTGGGATAACTTTCCCAAATCTAAACTGTAGATCACCCACAAAGAAGGGGCTGGAGGGCTACGGCGTTCAAAACAGTATACAGAATGTCAAAAAATATATATAAATCGAAGGTGCTCTTTGGCAAATAAGCAAAATATCAAAAATAACAAAAGGAAACCAAGGCACTCTTCTTAATTATAAAACCGCTTTAATAAAGGTGCTAGTTCATAATGGAACTTAAAAATACCACCAACATAGGCTGAAACATGTTGGTGGTATTTTTAAGTTCCATTATGAACTAGCACCTTTATTAAAGCGGTTTTATAATTAAGAAGAGTGCCTTGGTTTCCTTTTGTTATTTCTAAACTGTAGATGTCATAAAAAGGCACAATCCTGGGTCATATACATTTTAAACAGAAACTTTCACTACACTGTCAAAAATTATTTGCTGCTTTAAATGTATTAGTTTAATCAATTCGGATTCATTTGTCATTTTGGTCTTGATATTATTTGTTTTGAATAGAGATGAATTGTTATAACGGTAAGACTTTATTTGAAGGGGTGTTCATAAGACATGACACGTTACATGAACATGATGTAGATTTGTATGCATGTTTATGACAACTGTCATTTAGTATAAATTGTTCAATTATGTAATTTTTCATGCAAAGATGACATTATTTGAGACGTCTTTGCTATGACAACTTGACATAAACCAATACATCATAGCGTGTCGTAACCTTTGTCATAAACATGGCATAGCAGAATAATTATCAAACTTAAGAATCTACCAGGCTTAATGGGTTAACATTACATTAAACTCATTTAAATGTAATTAAATGTTAATACTCTGTCAAATAGCTTTATAACAGCACTATTGGTATTATTAACACTTAATGACATTTTAATGACAAATTATATTTGCTCAACTGTAGTTGAGGTCAAGAAAAATATTCATGACGCAGTTATAAAACAATTTCACAGAGTATTAACACTTAATGACACTTTAATGACACATTCAATTTGTATCACTGGTAAAAAGTGGTCAGTTATGATGTATTGGTTATGTGTCAAGTTGTCATAACAAAGACGTCTTTCCATTATTGCTGTAGTCAAGACCACCTAAACCGAGACCAAGTCATGACCAAGACCAAGACTTTAAAGGGTTGAGACCAAGACAGGCCGAGACCAAGTCAAGACCAAGACAAGTGCAAGTCACTCCATTAAAACACTTATGATAAAATGTGGAATATGCATATGATTAGGCACTTGTCTGTGTGTGTGTGTGTGTGTGTGTGTGTGTGTGTGTGTGTGTGTGTGTGTG
The DNA here is from genome assembly GCF_030506205.2 of Paramisgurnus dabryanus. Classification (NCBI taxonomy): domain Eukaryota; kingdom Metazoa; phylum Chordata; class Actinopteri; order Cypriniformes; family Cobitidae; genus Paramisgurnus; species Paramisgurnus dabryanus. The sequence continues at coordinate 23,257,597 of NC_133338.1, read as the reverse complement.
TGTGTGTGTATGCCATCAGAGAAGCTGATAAAATAATCAAAGGCATTGCAGATATGAACAAAAACTGAAGAGCTGAAATCAACTTAACCATTTAATCTGAACTGTCTTTCCATGGCTTGCCATCCACTTAACACAATGCAGGTGTTTTTAGTAATAAAATTAGAAAAATTTTCTTTGGGAGAAACTTAAACAATGGCAACATCATATGCCAAACCTGAATAAAGTGCATAAAATTAATGATAAAAAAATTAATTTGTAGTGTGCCATCAGTTGTGGTCTTGACCGGTCTTGAAATAAAATTCCGAGTCCTCTTTGTCTGAGACTGAGACGAGACCGAGTAAAAATGTGGTTAATTCCAAGACGAGACCAAGACCTTTAAAAAGTGGTCTTGAGACCGAGACTTTGCATTAAAAATTACATAATTAAACAAATGACACTTAATGACAGTAGAAAACGTGCATAAAATCTCCTTCAGGTTCATAGTATGTGTCATGTCATGATTATGAGCACCCCTCTAAGTAAGTGTTAGCGTTATAACTACTAAAATATAGTTTAAATAAGTCAACTTAATTTTATAAGTTGTTGCAAACCATCTCTTATAATATTAAGTTGAAATGACTTGTAAATCTTGATTAAACAAAATAATTTATTGTGGACCTTTTGTGGGATTTCTTTGTAGACAATCTCTTACTAGCAGAACAGTCACAAAAGAAATCAAAAAAGATACAAGTCAATTATAGCTTTGAAGTCTTTAATGCACAAGCTATGCAAACCCCTTTTAATGCACAACTTGGGTCAAAAATTACCCGTATTGCTTTTCTATGGTATTTCATGCATGCATTTTCGTGGTTTATCTTTGAAGATCAGTATTTCAGTATTTTATTCTCCATAATCCACGAATGTTTCAAATATCTTTGTTTTTAATGACCACAAATTATTACTTGATATTTCCTAGGTTTGGTGTTATTAAAGTAGACAAGTCTGGGTCAAAAATGACCCATGCAAACATGATAATACAAAAGAATAAAGGCAACATTTTGTTAAAATATTAATTTTAGCAGTTATTTAGGCACATTTGTCGAAATTTGAATGTTAGTGTAAATTTGTCATACATAATATAGACATATCACTGATTACCAATAACACTGAAATTACACTGAATTAAACACATCAAAGGGTTAAATCCAGAAGTTTTATATCCAATCATATTAATAATGTAATAACACATTAATCAGACAATGCAACACCAATTTAGTGTAATTCCCACAGTGGTCATGACCAGTTTTGAAATAAAACCCCAAGACCAATGTTGACCAAAGGTAGTCAATAGAGACCAATACCAACAAAACATGGTCTTGAGACCAAGACCGGTTTCAAGTACTTGCAGCACTAAGTAAACATCATTTAAAATATTTAAAACTAAATGTGTGAAACTTTCCTCCCACATCCTGTAGGTATAACAGAGATAACAAACTATGCAAACATATCTATTATTATTATTCCACATAATTACGGATTAGTGATTCGAACATAAACTCTGGCACATAGCTCATCTATTAAAAGTTGTGCTGTAGATGTAACTGAAATGCAGGATCTTGTTGAGGACTTTTTACGTTTCTAAGCATTACGTGTTTATTGTGCAGATTTCCTCGGGGACTTGCACCTCATGGCCAAAGGCACGTGGGCACGTTTGACAATTTCAGCAACCCATATAAAACGAAACATGGCCATATACTGTAAACTCCTTTTAAAAGAGTGTGATATGTTGTAGCAACTTGACTGGGCTTAACAAAGCTTAAACCTGAACACCTCTGGAGAAATCAGTGCCTGACCTCAGTGTTAATAACACCAAACCAAATCTTTCAAAACATAACCTTCCTGGAAAAGAAATGACAAAATGGAAATTCATTAAGAATTTGTGGGTACCATCCATAATATTATTACAGAGAATTTGTAGAGACAAGCTTTAGTCACATTTCCCTTCATTCAATAATCTGTTTCAAAATGGTATCATGTAACCCAAGCTTTGAAAATTTGTGTTTCAGTGTTTATTCTCTTGTTGGTGTGCTATCTGAGGCTCAGCTGTGTCCCAACCCCCACTGGCCCCTCTTTCTTTGCAAGAGCCTGGACCCCAGGAATGTCACACCATCATCTCTGATAGAACCCAACAGCTGTAATGAGAGAGAGAGAGAGAGAGAGAGAGAGAGAGAGAGAGAGAGAGAGAGAGAGAGAGAGAGAGAGAGAGAGAGAGAGAGAGAGAGAGAGAGCATGGCTGTTATTTATAGAGTTCATTCAGACTAGAAAATCTCTCCAGCTCTTTCCCTCGACGTGTTTATTCCTTCTGGATCTTTCTTCCGAAAGTTCTGGAAAAGCTTCACAGGGCCGGCTCAGTTCATAAGTACCCGAGGTGAACGCGAGATAAACCAGATAAACAATCGAAGAGTCTCGTGATTGACGGAAAGACAACGTGAATCTCAGACAGACCAGCATGGCTCTGCTGTGTTATAACAGAGGCTGTGGAGCTCGATTTGATGCTGACAAAAACTCAGATGGTATTTTCTTATTTTTCATTTCTTTTTTTAAATTGACATGAAGAATATTGAGCTGAAATGCATGTTATGTGTAGGTCACGATTTTTAGTACAGGCCTACATGTAAATCTTGCTGTTTTCACAAACCATTGCTATTATAATTCTATTAATGGAAATATTTATTCAAAAACTAACTGCACTAGTTACTTTGAAAACTTTTGTAAAATAAGAACAGCATCTGGCAGCTAGAACATAAAATAATAATAATTTACAGAGATGAACGGATGAATTTAAAATGTGTGTTTATAGAGACTTGATAAAGTCAGCAGCACATGTTGCTAGTTCTATAAATGGCTCTTCACCATAGCCCTGCCCCAGCTGGCCTACTGGGTACTCCATGTGTTTGGTTTGACGTTCATAAAAATAAGGATGGGATTGAATTCATGCTCATTTCTGATTTTAAATCTTTTCTCAACATCTAAAGAGGCCTGTCGCTATCATCCCGGCGTGCCAATCTTCCACGATGCTTTAAAGGTGAGCACAAACTGTTCAACAGCATCAGATTCTCAATAAAGACCACCGGCTGTTTCGTTCAGCCTGCTGGAACTTGATAAGGAGGTTTACTACTTAGGGAGCCTAATATTCATAATATGTTTTTTATTGTTCTTGGCTCTCTTATGTATTTCTGTGTTTTGGTTTATCTCCTCAGGGCTGGTCCTGCTGTAAAAAGAGGACGACAGATTTCTCAGAGTTCCTGTCAATCAAAGTATGCTAATAGTATGATAATCACTACCCTGCATTCATGCATTGCACATACAGTAGTAACATAGTGACAGAATATGACTCAAAATGCAAATTATACTTAAAATATAAACTTGCTCAGCAGGCGCAATATCAGGCGCAATATGCATATTAAATTGCATGTGTCATCACACATGGCTGAATATGCTAAATTCTAGTGTTTAATTTATGACATTTGCATTCATTTAAAACTTAATCCGAAGAATTTACAAATGTTAAACTGTGCTCAATGCAGAACTCACAGTACAAAACTTACAGCATAAGCATAATCAAAGTTATTCAAAAGTAATAATGGCATCAATTGTTCATCATACCTCATTGCACACATTCTGTTAAAAGAATGCATATAATGACATTCAGATTTGCTGTCTCAAAGTGTTATTTTCTGCTCTGGGTACACTCATTATTTGCGCCGAATCAAATGTCTGATTGGCACATCATGCCCTCTGTACTCATCCTAGGGTTGCACCCGGGGGCGCCATAGTAATGAAAAGCCTGAGGAGCCGCTGAGGCCGGAGGTGACAACCGACAAGGGAGATGGAAAGCAACACGGTGGAGAAGAAATCATCTACAAGGGACCCAAATCAGCAGAGGCCCTAGAAAAGGAGAGACCGAGGTGTGTGTATACACAATGCTACAGAAAATCCGTTTTCATAAAAAACCTTTAAAGGGCACCTATTATGTGAAATCCACTTTTACAAGGTGTTTGGATGTAATGTGTGTTGGCGGTGTGTGAACACAACCACCCTACGATGAAAAAAATCCACCCGCCCCTTGTTTTTTAATCCCCATTAAACCAAAGCAGTCTTATTAGACATGCCGTTTTGATTCTCTTATCAATGTAAGGTCACATTGATAAGGCCCCGCCCACTTACAGTCTTGCATAGTTTCCACCCTCAGCGAGTTGTACTCTGTTCACTAAATACTATTGGCTCAGACTGTATTAATCAAATCTATTTTAAAGTGAGGAGCTGTAGCTCATTTGCATTTAAAGGTACAGACATTAAAGGGAAACTCCACTTTTTTGAAAATGGGCGAATTTTCCAGCTCCCCTAGAGTTAAACATTTAATTTTTACCGTTTTGGAATGATCTCCGGGTCTGGCGGTACCACTTTAAGCATAGCTTAGCATAATCCTTTGAATCTGATTAGACCATTAGCATCACGCTAAACAAGCAAAAAATAACCAAAGAGTTTTGATATTTTTCCTATTTGAAGCTTGACTCTTCTGTAGTGACATCGTGTACTAAGATCGACGGAAAATAAAAAGTTGTGATTTTCTCGGCCGATATGGCTAGGAACTATACTTTCATTCTGGCGTAATAATCAAGGACTTTGCTGCTGTAATATGGCTACAGGAGGCGCAATGATATTACGCAGCGGCTGAAAATAGTCCCCTTGGTAACTTTCAATAGCAGGGGACTATTTTCAGGCACTGCGTAATATCAACTTTTAATTTTCTTTCGGTCTTAGTACACAATGTAACTACAACAGAGTCAGTATATTGAAAATATCGAAACTCTTTGGTTATTTTTAAGCACAATGCTAATGGTCTAATCAGATTCAAAGGATTATGCTAAGCTATGCTAAAAGTGGTACAACCAGACCCGGAGATCAGCTGAATGGATTCCAAAATGGTAAGAATCAAATGTTTAGCTGAGCCTATTTTCAAAGAAGTGGAGTGTCCATTTAAAACAGCGCATTTTTGCTCCCACCTAAATAGGAGCATTTTGTACATGCTACAATAATTGATCTGTGGGGTATTTTGAGCTGAACCTTCACAGACACATTATAGGGACACCTGAGACTTATATTACATCTTGTAAAAAGGCCGTAATAGGTGCCCTTTAACATCCAAAGAAACCTATTGTGTCAAGAAAGGTACTATGATCGCTGTGAAGAATCATTTGTAGCACCTTTCATTTTTAGTGTAGAGTTGTCAGGTAAGATAAAATGTACCAGTACCATAAAATGTACCAGTCCTTTATCAATCATTAAATACTAAAAAAAGTACTGGTGGAGTACAATAGTACCGTAATTTTCTCCATAAAATGACCCGACATTCTGTGAAAATATAATGTTCATATAATATTGTCTAAGGTCATTGAAATTAAACTTTGCTGCTCTTAAATCTTTTAATCAGTTTATGAGACTTTATCCTGAATTTCACAGGCAAGGTCACAATTTGTATTTATTTGTAATAATCATCTAATACTGTAAAATGACCAAAAAGAGGCCAAATACGGGACACTATCGTATATAAATGTGTTGATGCTGATTGGTCATTAAAGGCTTCCGGACATGCTTAAATGCACAGCATAATAACATCTATAAATATTACTCTGCTACTGAGAAGATCACAGTTTAGTATATCATGTCAAAAACACAGGTGCAGAAAAAGTACAAATGCAGTACACACGCACGCACCCACGCACACACAAACACACGCACGCGCACGCACACACAATCTTTCTCTCTTTATGTCATACTGTTCCATTCTGCCCACCAGCACACAGAGTTCCCCCTTTGAATTCAAAATTTAGACTTTATTTCTCCCTCTACTTGTCCCTTTCAAATACACCTCCTCCTGCTTTAATGTACTGTAAAAACAGGCAGTGACGTGTTTTTCAATAACTCCTTACAGTTCTGATGAATCAAAGTCAAAGCTGAAGCTGAAGATCTCACCATCTCTGGCTCAGATTGCAGAGAAAATGGAAACTACTGAGAGGGAGAAGAGAGAAAAGCTAGGTGAGTTATTTGACATTCAACCCTTTTACAGTCGTCAAAATTTTGGGCCTTTTATATGCATGTAACATTTTCAGTCTTTCTCTTTATGATCTACAGAAGATCAAAAATGTCCAACCAAAAGCATCCACTTCTCTGTTGCAAGTAGAAAATAAAACGAAATGATATTAGAGTTTATGTAACACGTCCTGCCATAAGTTTTCAACAGAAAATATTAGCAAAGCAAAGAAAACGTCTGACTAGCCAATAAATGGGAGCTTTTTTGATCATTTCGGTTCATCAGTTAAACTGAAGTTGATTTGAAGCTCACCTGTCATTATGGGACACCTGTAGAAACTCTGTCAGGTCTGCTGCAGTGTTGCTCTTTGTATTCTCACGGATGCAGTATTGTTTTTTGATGGAAATGACGTTATTTTCTTGTTAAAGTTTTCACTACTCTTCAAATATCAAAGTTTGTTTTCATCTCCTCTTTCTCCTTTTCCCACCTCTTACTGTTTCACAGAGAGTCAAGTCTTTGTTGGAGTTCGGTGCAAAAATGCAGGATGCAAAACAGTAGGTGCATTTGTGAATCTGTGTGTACATGTATGTTTAATTCACAGATTTTTTTTTTTTTAAGGTATGGTCTCAAGTCACCTTTAGGCAAAACATCCTATAGCATTCCTTAAAGATTGTGAATGGATCAACAAATCTACAATCCTTTAGGTTTTAGGAATTACTTTTTTTCTGAGAAAATTTTCTAAAAATATTATACAAAAATAAATATTTCGTATATTTAGTATATGTAATATAATATATAGTATTATATCAAATGTTATTCTTCTTATAAATAGATCTTAATCTAACGAAATGGTTTATATCAGTGGTGCCTGCAATGAGTTTGTGAGTTGCCCACCAAAGCACATACTAGTACCCTCAATTTTAATGTTTATTTATTAGACATTTTTTATATTAGCTTGGCTTTTATGTATGTTAATATTTTAAACAATGAAAAAAATATCAACGTGTAAAATAAAATAAAATCAACAAGTAAAACTAAAAAGTTTGAGTAGACAACATCAAACAGTAGCCCCCTAGATTGTTTTATCCATTGTGGTAGCACTTGCTAAAAAAGTTGGAGATGTCATATATGGACAAACAATATATTTTGAAATATATTTAAAAATATACAAACAATGGCCAAAAAATATATTTGCTGAAATATTTTGGGCCATTTTATTGTATATAGTAAAATATATTTAAAAATAAATAAATTTAAAGCATTCAAAATATATTTAGCACTCCATATATTTCAATCCAAGGAAATATCCACGTCCCACTGGAAGAAAAACTTTGTTTATCTTAAAAACCTGTTAACATAATAGGTTCAAAAACATTCAAATTAAATATATTTCAAAAATAAACTTTATAAAATTAAGTTGTATTTAGCATATATTTAAAATATTTTTGGCAAAGAAAATAAACTTTTTACCATATGAAATGTCAAATTAGAAATATATTTGCTTGTCTTTGAAATTCATTTTGAAATATATGTTGATATATAAAGGTTAAAACTAAATATATTTCCGAATTCAAATTTTAAATTGAGCATTACTTTCTACAAATTTTTTTAGTATATATAAAAAATATATTTTTGGCAAGAGAATTAAATGTTTAGCCATAAGGGATACTTTTTCATTGACTATCAAACATGTAGGCAATTTATATGATAAATAACAGGCATGACTTTCCATTTCACATGAACATGGCCCTTGAAACAAAAAATATTTGCAATAGTACCATAAAAACCATAAAGAAAATCTTACGTATAGCAATTGATACACCTTATGGTGCCCTCTAGCGACCATGTTGAAGAATAGCACTGCAGCACATGCTGCGTATCAGTGACCGTGAGCATCAGTGAGGCAACTGATCTAGGATCAACCTTCCCCTATCACTTGTTTAGTAAGAACATTGACATTTGTACCAACAGGATGTTAGGGATTATTGAAGGCTCAGATTATAACCTTCTGTCAAATGGATTTGTTATCTGAAATCCTGAAAGTTCATCATGTTAATGCAGTGAATGTTAATGACTCAGGAGTTGTTCTTTAGCTCCAGGCGAGAACCGAATTCTTGTAACAGGTTAATAACATGATGCTTATTGCCCTTTGTCGATTTTTTCCCTTCACCACTGAGAAAGTTCATAACATTAAGCTCTGTTACAGCTTGCCGCTCATTTATCTGTTTAGAAGAGCAGAAAATGAGTTATTTATCAGCTGTGAGGCCAGTAAACGAATGAGACTGAGCTCATGCTGCTTTCAGCTGAAACGCTCTCAGGATTTGCTTGTCTAATGTGCAGTATGAGTTACTGTGAGCAGACATGTGTAGGCAGATAATACTTTTAAATGATGTTTCTGTGTGTAGGGCGTGATATATAATACCTTTGTGTTTCTTATTATATGTAACTATGTTTAAATGGTTCAATTTTGTTGTTTTCAGACTTATCAGGGTCCAGAAACTGATGCAGAGATCTGTTCTTTTCATCCTGGAGTACCTGTCTTTCACGAAGGGTAAGAAGCTTTGTTTGCAAATGTGACTCAACCTCTGCTTATTCTTTGCTGTTGGAGACCTAAAATAGAAAATATTAGAAACAACTGTGTTACAGATATCTTTTAAAGCACGGCCTGTTTTCATACTGAGCTGAGAAATAATTCACATCTTTCATCATTGTCTAGATACAAATACTGGAACTGCTGCTGCATTAAAACTACTGACTTTAATGCTTTCCTGGATCAGAAGGGCTGCACTTCAGGGAAACACTGCTGGATCCCTAAACAGGTAATTTAATCATACAGTTTCAGTATCCCATTAATGTGTTGCTATGGATTGTGGGTGGTTAGATGTTATTTACTTTGGTCTACAGGACAAAAAGAAGGTGGCTTGCCGGCATGATTGGCACCAGACTGGAAACCAGGTTGTGGTTACAATCTATGCAAAAAACTCCAGTCCAGAGCATTCCTACGTGGAGGCAAACCGCACAGTGGTGAGTATATATAACCTATAACTGTTCCTTGAAATTACACTACATAGCATACAAAGATTTGCATTAAAAGAGGCAAAATGAATCATTTTCATTAGCATTAAGAGTGAAAACAGTCACTCTATATTAGAATCAAGAAAGTTAAGGTGAATCATTTTACATCTGCATCAAGAGTGAAAACAGTCACTTATATCAGAATCAAAAGAGTAAAAATAAAACATTTTAAATCAACACCATAAGTCAAAACAGCAACTTAATCTCAGAATCAAAAGAGTTGAAAATTAATCATTTTCCATCTGTATCAAGAGTCAAACCTCCACTTTACATTAGCATTAAAGATTCACTCTAAATTAGCATCAAATGAGTCAGGAGATGCACTCCACATCAGTAAAAGAGTCAAAACAGACACATCAGAATTAAAGGAGTCAAAATGAATCATTTTACATCAGCATCAAGAGTCAAAACATCTACTTTACATCAACATCAAAGTCATTCCACATCTAATGATTCACTTCAAATCAGTATCAAAAGAGTCAAGAAGAATCACTTTACATAAGCAGAAAATGATTCAAAACTCTCACTCTACATCAGAATCAGAGGAATCAAATTGAATCATTTTACATCATCATCAAGAGCCAAACATCCACTTTACATCAGCATAAAGTCATTCCACATCTACAGTATAGATTCAATCTAAATTAATAGTAAATGAGTCAAGAAGAATCACTACACATAAACAGTAAGAGATTCAAATCAAGTCAGTCTGCATAAGAATCAGAAGGCTCAAAGTGAATCATTTTACATCAGCATCAAGAGTCAAACATCCACTTAACATCAGCATCTAAGAATCACTCTAAATTAGCATCAAATGAGTCAAGAAGAATCACTCTACATTAGCAGTAAAATATTCAAAAGAGTTACTCTACATTAGAATCAAAGAAGTCAAAATGAATCATTTTACATCAGCATCAAAAGTCAAACACCCACTTTACATCAACATCAAAGTCATTCCACATCTAATGATTCACTTCAAATCATTATCAAACTAGAGTCAAGAAGAATCACTTTACATAAGCAGAAAATGATTCAAAACTGTCACTCTACATCAGAATCAAAGAAGTCAAAATGAATCATTTTACATCAGCATCAAAAGTCAAACACCCACTTTACATCAACATCAAAGTCATTCCACATCTAATGATTCACTTCAAATCATTATCAAACTAGAGTCAAGAAGAATCACTTTACATAAGCAGAAAATGATTCAAAACTGTCACTCTACATCAGAATCAGAGAAGTCAAATTGAATCATTTTCCATCATCATCAAAAGTCAAACATCCACTTTACATCAGCATAAAGTCATTCCACATCTACAGTATAGATTCAATCTAAATTAATAGTAAATGAGTCAAGAAGAATCACTACACATAAACAGTAAGAGATTCAAATAAAATCAGTCTGCATAAGAATCAAAAGTGAATCATTTTACATCAGCATCAAGAGTCAAACATCCACTTAAAGGCGCTCTAAGCGAATTGACGTGTTTTAGACCATAAAACATTTTTTGTTACATACAGCAAACATCTCCTCACTATCTGCTTGCTGCCTGTCCGCTGGTCAAACTGTAAAAAAACGCGATCTCTGTAGACAGCCCAGGCTTCACAAACGGCAATAACACACAGTGGCCAAACCTACAAACAGAAACCATAACAAAGTGTTTCAACCAATAAACGACAAGAAGGATTTGGGGGTAGGGGTTGGGCGCGTTCATGAAAGCACGGAAGGGAGGGGGAGGAGTTAGCTACGCTCCGTCTGTTTGAAAACAATTCAAACGTCAACAAAAACGAACGTCTCGCAGATTCGCTTAGAACGCCTTTAACATCAGCATCTAAGAATCACTCTAAATTAGCATCAAATGAGTCAAGAAGAATCGCTCCACATTGGCAGTAAAATATTCAAAACAGTCACTCTACATTAGAAATAAAAGAGGTCAAAATGAATCATTTTACATCAGCATCAAGAGTCAAAACATCTACTTTGCATCAGCATCAAAGTCATTCCATATCTAAAGATTCACTCTAAGTGAGTCAAGAAGAATCAATCCATGTTAGCAGTAAAAGATTCAAAACAGTCACTCTACATCAGAATCAGAGGAGTCAAAATGAATCATTTTACATCAGCATCAAGTGCCAAACACCCACTTCACATCAGCATCAGAGTCATTCCACATCTAAAGATTCACTCTAAATGAATATCAAATGAGCCAAGAAGAATCAATCCATTTTAGCAGTAAAAGATTCAAAACAGTCACTCTACATCAGAATCAGAGGAGTCAAAATGAATCATTTTACATCAGCATCAAGTGCCAAACACCCACTTCACATCAGCATCAGAGTCATTCCACATCTAAAGATTCACTCTAAATGAATATCAAATGAGTCAAGTAGAACAGTGATTCCCAACCGGGGGTACGCGTACCCCAGGGGGTACGTGAAGAGTTTCCAGGGGGTACGCGAAAAGATTTACATTTTGCTTTGATCTCATTTACTTTTAATAAAAATGTCTTTCGTTTGTCCAGTCATTTACCTAAGATTGATTTTTTTGAGGAAAGCATTGTAAAAAGGAAAACTTTGTAATTTTAATCTTATCATTAATATAATTAGCCTTCAAGAGTAAATGCGCTGCATGATCCAAAACGCAATAGCGATGTCCAACTCAAGAACGATCTGACTATTTTCAATGAACCTGAATAGTTTCTAAAGACACAAAGTTTATAAACTATAAATAATGTTCAAATAATGCTATAATAATCGTTCCCGCTGCCATTACATTTTCAAATTATGCAAAAAAACTTTTGCATTGTTTTTGGCTAACATATATTGTCCCGTATGATGTCTTTTGTATTTTTAAAGAATGTCTTAACACATTTTGTTTCTCTTTATATTTTAACAGAATAATTTAACTTATTTGCACACTTTAATTATCAGTAACTTAAACTGAGATTTGAGTAAATTTAGGGCATTTACTAAAAAGGACGTGAAAGCTCAATTCCAAATAAGCGCCGGAGTGGATAATTTGCGTGTGATTTACTACAAAGGCGCAAATAAAATACACAGGCACAATAATGACACAAGCACATTTCTATAATGACCATTACAATCTACTAAGAGCAGCGCAAATTAGGTCGCAAATAAGAGAACTCGGCAGGACATCGCAATGAAAAGGCGGACTGCGGAGTGTGAAATTCCAGCTAAGTGAAAGTAAGACGAAAGATGAACGGTAAAAGAAATTTTGAAATACCTGATTTGACTTCTCCTCCTCTTTTCTCCAGCAAATTAAACATAGCTTGGCTTGGCAAACTCTCTATATTTTTTTTAAGTATTTTCCTCTGGCAAAATGTAATACTCTCCTCGCATTAATGCTGCTTCAAAAGGAAAAAATCTGCAAATGCAATAAGGTCGCAAAAATAACACCTTTTCAGAGCTAAATATCTACTGCGTGTCTTTAGTAAGTTATTTAACGACAAAATGATGGTTTGCGCAAGCTGTTAGTAAATCTGTCCCTTAAAGGGGTCATATGATGAAATTTTTTAGTCTTTGGCGTTCCCAGAGTCCATATGTGAAGTTTTATCTCAAAACACCCTACAGATAATTAATTATAGCATGTCAAAATTGCCATTTTGTAGGGCTGAGTAAAATGTGCCGTTTTTGGGTGTGTCTTTTAAAATGCAAATGAGCTAATAAAATGAAAACACTGATCGCAATGATAGTGGTTTGTTGAAATAAACATGCTTCATCAGTCAGTGCTTTTTACTTTAATGTTTAAAATTAATAAATATTACTAATTATTTTTCTTTAAAACACAACTTAGGATTAGTTTCGATGAAGGGGTACTTGAGCCTTACTGATACGGCTGTGGGGGTACTTAGAGCAAAAAAGGTTGGGAACCACTGAAGTAGAATCACTACACATCAACAGTAAGAGATTCACATAAAGTTACTCTGCATAAGAATCAAAAGTGAATCACTTTACATCAGCATCAAGATTCAAAACACCCACTTTACATTAGCATCAAAGATTCACTCTAAATTAGCATCAAATTAGTCATTTTACATCATCATCAAAAGATTCACTCCACATTAGCATCACAAGAATCAAAACATCGGGGTAAAAACAATCACATAAGCGTCAAAAATGTCATTTTTTTGTGTCTGGGGAGTATCAATCAATGTTTTTTCTGTTATCTCTGTCAATTTGCAGTTAACCTGCCACATTCAGTTTGAGGGTGACAAAGTGTTTCACAAGGACTTCCACCTATGGGGGGTAAGATTACTGTACAACAGTTTGTCATGATATAGCAACCCCATATTGATCATTGAAACCTCAAATTATTACATCTGTGTCCATTTCTGATCTTGCAGGTGATTGACGTGAACAACAGTTTTGCAAACATGGTGCCCTCCAAGGTTGAGGTGACCATGAAGAAGGCCGATGTTGTAGCCTGGGGCAAACTGGAAGATCCAAAGCACATACCCGAGCCAGATGTCAACAACGAGACGAACAACCCAGAAGAAGAAGAGGTCAAACCAGACTGGGACATCTCAGACGATGACATTAGTGAGTCAGACTGGGAAGATGAAGAGGAGGACAAGAAAGAAAGTAAAAACAAAGATGAGAAAGAAGCGTTAGATGATCAACCCCCTGAGCTAGAAGAACCCGCAGATGTTCCCCCAGAAAAATAAAAACATGTTAAGGTTAATTTATGTATTTGTTATGTATTTATACACACATAGGGCTGATTATTTTCTAGCAAAAATAAATCTTTTTTTCTGTTCATGTTTGATTTGTCTTAAAACTGTTGGCTTCTCGTTTTTCACATCAATATTGAGAGACTAAGTGTTAATGTTACCATGCATTCTTAATAGGACAAAATGTATATTCTGTGAATTTCAAGAAAATAAACAAGAACACAAATTAAACAGCAATGACCACACTTTATTTTTGCTTCAAGTCAACAGCAACAATCCTGCAGTAGGTGTGTGTAGTCAAGAGTCGGGGCTCAAGGCCACGGAAGCTCGACCACACCAATATGGCAAAATATTTTAAATTAAAAGGATAAATAATACATCTCAAAAGTAAACAGTAGTCTCGACAATGAAAAAGTTTGTGTACCAGCAAAAAACAAACGAGTCAATCTCCCTTTTCTCTTCAAATAAAAATTCAAAAATACATTTTCTGTTCATAAAATAATTGCCTTCCTCTTGTACCTGATAAACGCACTCAATGGCTTGATACATGGAGATGATAAAGTGATGGGTTTTCTGCCCAACAGCAAAAACTGAAAGCACACAGCAACAATGCATCACTCATGAAGAACTTTTAAACAAAGACGTGCAAAAAAACAAAATACGGTCCATCATTTAGGGGCACACTCAGCACCATCACTTCTGTATCGAGACAACATTTGCAATGTTTAGTTTGTACAGAGCAATACTGCTAGACTTTGGCTCACAACTTGTCCAGTTTGTATATTTTGACTAACGGTACCGTCGGAATCTTGATAAACACTGCTTGCGAACCATACAGCATAATATATTCAAAATAAAAGTTCAAGTTTTCCTTTACCTCCGTGCTTTTTACAGTAAAATCCAACCCTTAAAAGGGGCAACATTTGAATAACATTCATAAAGTTTGATTATATGTAACATACCTCATTCCATCTTCATATGATAAAACAAACACACATGACCTTTAAGTTTTTTTTGTTTTCCATATTAAAGTGCAAGGCGGGATAAAATACATTTTGAAATGTACGACATACAGCATCACTTTCTTTCACGAGATTTCCCTGCAGAAAAAGGTTAAACAGCTCACTTTAAACCACTGCGCTCCATTTACTGACTTGGCACAAGATTTACGGCACTGAAGCTTCTAGAACGACGGCTCGATTGACACACTAGTGATACACCATCACGACTTGGCTGAGAAAAATAGACCTTTTTTCTGCATAAGGGCATGAAAGGCATGCAGAAACCATAGAGATATGGTCATAGAGATATACAGAGAGAGATACGTAATGCAGATTTCTATCTATTCAGCCATTTTGACGAATAATACAGGTCCACTATACATTCATCAGGATGTTCATTTTTGCCTTTGTTTCATTGTCAATAAAATTTTTCCTTTGATTCAATTTGATTTTGTTCTTTTGTTGTTGTTGTTCAGATGGCGACAAGACGAGACAAATAAGTCTTCATAAGTTTTCTTTGGAGAGCAAAGAAAGTTTTGAGTTTGTGTCCAACAGCTTGAATACTGAGAAAAGAAAGGATAAAAAAAGAGAAAGGTTGGTCATGCTTGGGAACTGCATTGTTGAGAGAAAGAGGAGAAAGAGTTGTGGTCCACTCCTGCCCTCTGATGATGTTTCTAATGTCCTCATCAAACTAATGGCAGGAAGAAAATAAACCGGAAACGTAACCACAACAGTAATGCAGTGCCGGGCCACGCCCCTCCAAAAGAAGCTCACAAACACTGGGGGTGTGTGTGTCTGCTCAGGTGGTCTCACGCCCCCCCCCTAACCGGCCATAAAGCAGCATCCCGTAGCCAAGTGTGTCCTCACGGCAGATGTGCGGCAAACTATTTCACATCTTCAGTTGCCTGCAGGATCCACATCACATGCCCCGCCCTTGATGTCCCAGGTTCCTAAAAGGTACATAAAAATAATAAATAGATGAGTAATGTTTAAAATAATGCTTTTTACTGACCAAGCACTGATTACATGCCATGATTCAGTAATACACTTTAATGATTTTGTTACTATGTGGTCTCATACAAATAAAAAGCTTGTGGTTTTGTTTTATGTTTATTGGTGTGTTTGTCTTGCAGCAGTGAATGCGTCTCTTACAGTACCTGAGAGAGAGCTGCTCGACCGCTGCTTATGTAATCTCTCTTTTTCTTTTTTCCCCTTGGGCATAATTTTCAGCTTCATACTGCTTTTCCCACTTACTCGAGATGATTCCTGCAGCGACACAAACACACAAGAAACTTGATATACATTGGTCTCTATGACAGCTGGAAAATCACTTTTTGAAAATAGGCTCATTTTCAAGCCCTTCTAGAGTTAAACATTTGATTTTGACAGTTTTGGAATCCATTCAGCTGATCTCCGGGTCTGGCGCTACCACTTTTAGCATAGCTTAGCATAATCCATTGAATCTGATTAGACCATTAGCATTGCGCTAAAAATAACCAAAGAGTTTTGATATTTCGACTTTGCTGCTGTACAATGGCTGCAGGAGGCGCAATGATATTATGCAGCACCCGAAAACAGTCCCCTTAGTAACTTTCAATAGCAGGGGACTATTTTCGGGCACTGCGTAATATCATTGCGCCTCCTGCAGCCATGTTACAGCAGCAAAGTCCTTGATTATTACGCCAGAATGAGAGTATAGTTCCTAGCCATATCGGCCTAGAAAATCACAACTTTTATTTTTCCGTTGGTCTTAGTACACGGTGTAACTACAGAAGAGTCAAGTTTAAAATAGGAAAAATATCGAAACTCTTGGTTAGTTTTGAGCACGATGCTAATGGTCTAATCAGATTCAATGGATTATGCTAAGCTATGCTAAAAGTCGTACCACCAGACCCGGAGATCAGCTGAATGGATTCCAAAACTGTAAAAATCAAATGTTTAACGCTAGGGGAGCTGAAAAATGACCATATTTTCAAAAAAAGTGGCTTGTCAGTTTAATTGCTTGTCAATTAAATGAGTTTTGTAAAAATAAAACTGAAGTTAAAAATCATATGCCATAGTTGAACCTCATAGCTAATGTTAAATGTTTTAAATGTTTATGTCTTTACTAAAGATCAATTTCATTGCAGAGACTTTTAATTTTGCCCTCTACTGAGCAAGAGAAACTGATGTGTATTAAAAAGCATCACGCTCAAAAGGTTCTGCATTAAAAAACGAAAAGCTGCACCTCCTCAGAGCAGTGCATGCTGGGACAGATCCAGTGAATATCCTCCAGCTTGTGTAACTCGGTGCCGAGACTGTCCACCGTCGAAAGAAGCTCCTCTTTTTGACAAGTCTCCAGCTGCTACATACACAGAAAAACATCCTCATGTTTCAGACCGCATCCCATCACAAACATGCCAAAGACAGCAAGAGGCAAACAGTGATGGCACTCACCAGCAGTTTTCCTTCCAACAGCATCTTGGTCTCCTGCTGAAGGATTTTACTGCTGTTGACGATCTCTACGGCTGTACTGCGACTTAAACCCTGCAGAAAAAAACACAAATACATGCGCACGGTCACCACTCGGCTCTGACTTGACTTTGACTTCCTGACAATCTCTTGCTGTGCAGTGATAAACACATAGTGTTGTTTTGTTATTCCTCTATATATACAGGTCAATAAAGCCTCAGTGGAGAACAGCTTGAAAGCTCAATACAAACAGGATGAAGCTAAAGCAGGAAGAAAACTATTGAGATGAAAAGTTGCTAACCTTGGTGTTAATCTTGACTAATAAGCATAAATATTTGGGCTGTCAAACGAATAATCGTGATTCATCGCATACAAAATAAAAGTTTGATGACACCCAATTTATGAAAAAACAAAAAAAACCTAAAGCTAAAACATTATTTAATAATTTTAAACTCTGTGTATGTTTTGATAATCATTCTGAATCTGATCTCTAAAAAAATTCCTTCACAAAAATGCAATTACAAAAATATTTTTAAAGAAAAAATACCCATATTTAAGCAGAGAAAAAATATAGATAGGATGAAATTTTTTTTTGCCGTTTGTTTGTTTGAAAGCAGAGAGTCTGTTCTTTCATTTGATATATTTGTATGTTTATATATTTTTAGATTTTTTTTCCTGGAAGGCATTTTGTAAAACTTTGTAAAAAATTCAACTTTTCAAAAAATGGCTGGCGGGGAATGAGTTAAAATGTTTATTATAGAGATCTTTTGTACAGTAGTGGCCAAATGTCCGGGAGGGAAATGTGTACAAATTTTCCCTTTAATGCCCCATCATCAAGTTAGATTAAACCATCAAAATATTTGGTGTATGGTACAAAATAAACAAAATTGTAAACCTCTAAAGTATTTATTGGACAAAATAAACTTTAAGATAAATTTTTTTTTAAAGTGCGTACACTGACAACATTTATTTGTTTTAAATATTTATTGATCGTCTTTTTTTAAACTTTGCACGCTCTTTTTGTAATTTTTCTTCTCAATAAAGACCCAAGATGTCAATTGTTCATAGTTAAACATCTCTTTTGACCGCTACAGTGTGTCATTTAATATAAATCAATGCAAATATTTGTACTTTCCGAAATCTTGCATACTTTTGTGTTACAGTAACCTACACATTAACCTGTACATTTTTTTCAAAATGTTTTTAGTAAGTCCTACTGCATTTTTTGTCTAATATCACACAAGCTGAATCTGACGGGTGTCTGTGTGTTACCTCAGGGGTGGAGGGTTTGGAGGGAAACGCTTCGCTCAAAACGGCAGCGCTGGCATTTACGGCGTGGGCCAACTCTTGCTCCACCACCATATGACTTCTAGCCACCTCTCGAATTCTACCAAACATTCAGCAAACATATTAACACATGCATCTATTACATATCTATTATCATACAAGCTTTACATTTTAAATGCAAACTCATTAAGTTAATTGTAATAAGAGGAATAACTACAGTAAGACAAGTGTGTTGTTCAAGTTAAAAAGCATCCAGTTTATTAACTTATTTGTTTCTCACAAACTAAAGCATAAACGATCATTAAAGTGATTAATTGCCGTAGGATACGAAGTGACTTTTGTGCACTGTGGTAAACACACCTGTTAATGAGTGTGTCGGCTACTAAGCCGAGCTGTTGGACCTGAGCGCATTCTTCTTCTGTTAGATACTCCATAGACTGCTGGGAGTTCAGTCGAGGGCGTGGGGGATTGCTGTCACCTTTACGTTTGTCTTCCCATGATTTCAAAGTGCTCTCGAATGCCTATTGCCATAAAAACATGCAACTTTGAGGGGATGGAGAGCATGTACTGTATACAGTGAGGAAAATAAGTATTTGAACACCTGAGAAAATCAATGTTAATATTTGGTACAGCCTTTGTTCGTGGGATGTTACTCATCATTCTTCTTCCTCCAAACGCGTTAAGTGGAATTATGACCAAAAAGTTCTATTTTGGTCTCATCTGACCACTTGACTTTCTCCCATGACTCCTTAGGATCATCCAAATGGTCATTGGCAAACTTTAGACGGGCCTGGACATGTGCTGGTTTAAGCAGGGGAACATCCGTGCCATGCATGATTTCAAACCATGACGTCTTAGTGTATTACCAACAGTAATCTTGGAAACGGTGGTCCCAGCTCTTTTCAGGTCATTGACCAGCTCCTCCCGTGTAGTTCTAGGCTGATTTCATAGGATCACTGAGACCCCACGAGGTGAAATCTTGCATGGAGCCATAGTCCGAGGGAGATTGACATTCATGTTTCAATTCTTCCATTTTCTAATGATTGGTCCAACCAAGCTTATTTCACCAAGCTGCTTGGCAATTTCCCTGTAGCCCTTTCCAGCCTTGTGGAGGGGTACAATTTTGTCTCTAGTGTCTTTGGACAGCTCTTTGGTCTTGGCCATGTTAGAAGTTGGATTCTTACTGAATGTATGGGGTGGACAGGTGTCTTTATGCAGCTAACAACCTTAAACAGGTGCATCTAATTTAGGATAATAAATGGAGTGGAGGTGGATATTTTAAAGGCAGACTAACAGGTCTTTGAGGGTCAGAATTTTATCTGATAGACTGGTGTTCAAATACTTATTTGCAGCTGTATCATACAAGTAAATAGTGAAAAAAATCATACATTGTGATTTCTGGATTTTTTTTAGATTATGTCTCTCACAGTGGACATGCACCTACGATGACAATTTCAGACCCCTCCATGATTTCTAAGTGGGAGAACTTGCAAAATAGCAGGGTGTTCAAATACTTATTTTCCTCACTGTAAAGGTCTATAAAAAGAACAGCTTGAACTGGCATGACTTTTTTATGGCTGGTTATTGTTGATTTGATGTCAGTCTAGCTGGTAAACCAGAATATTTGTGTTGTTTACTAGCAAATGATGTAAAAGCATACAGGGACTGTTGAATGTGAATAACACACTGACCCGGTCTCTGGTGAGCATTTGGGCTCGGTTCTTGTGAATGATTTGGACCATGCCAGGAGGCTGAATCCAGGCCTCTCCATCCACCTGCACAGGTACACCTTCATCACCCAGGATGGTAATTTTCACTTGCCGACACTGAGAAGTGAATAAAATTGCACGTGAAGGGATGCATTTGTGCACAGGTGGTGATTTTTATGTCAAATGATGTCATTTAAAGATTGATTGCTACATGCTTTCTGTAAGAGAAAAGGTAATGTTGAATTTAATATGACCAACGCATTAAGAGTGATATATAGAAATAAAAAAATCAAGTTGTTCTTGACTCCCCTAGTGTTCAAATGAAACCTATGTCACTGTATTTGTGTACTGTATGGGAGTGTGTGCAGACCTGGGCGATGCGGTGATGCTGTATGTTGATAACTCGAGACATGGCCATCTGCATGCTGCCAAACACTGCCACCACCTCCAGCTTCTTATCATCAAACGACGGAGCCCCAAAATTCTACACATACAAATAAAATGCTGGAAATACATGATCCCACCCACGACTGAATCACATTCATCATCATCAACTGTATTTTAACTACACCATCCATTCTATACGCAATTTGATGGAAAAAAAAAGGATTTTCTGTCATTTCTGTGCAGATACAGTAGTCTATAGTCACTGAATAGTCATCTATGATGTCATATACAGTATAATGTTATTTTCATTATCTATATTCCGTTATTTAATAGAGTTTAATTCCCACTAATACTTTAGGATAAATATATTTGGACTTTTTGAATATGCACATCTTTCTCTGTTTCCTTCCATTTATTCTTTACACAATGATAAATGCTGCAATGCTACTTGTGGCGTTGAAAAATGTAATTGTAGTTGAAAAATTATGATGAAAGTCAATTGATGGATTGATGGCTGGTTATAAATGTGGCTGATATATTATGAATGCTTTATTCGCAATGTGATACTTAAGCTGGGCTGTTATTTACTGGGAGCTCAGAGTATTGAGATGTGCTGATGATAAATGCACAGCTCTGATTCATCTTTACATCTACAGTTTATCAACTAAGTGCTCTTCAAAACGAAATTTATAAGCACTGTGCTGAACCTCATTGATGGACTCACATTGTCCTCTTTGGTGCCACCCCAGAAATTAATTCCTCCTGCATAGCTCGGGATGTTTAAAACAGCAAGACCCTGAAGACTCGGCAGGGACATGGGCACCCCATCACACTGCAGAGAGAGGGAGAGATTAGGGTCACGTGATGCTTGAAATATAAAAGCATGACCACTTGGAAAGATGAAAATGACATGTGCATCCACACACACACTAGGAAGAGTAGCATTTGTAATGTGTGCAGTTCTTGAGTCCCTTAAAAAAGGATACAAGAGGCATAATGTTTGATTTTCAATCAATAAGCATAATCATCAAATGTATGAATGCACTTAAGTAAATGTTTAATTAATAATTTTGGATTATACATTTGTTAATGTTTTAATGTGTGTGAGGATTTTGCATCCGTCACATACCTCCAGCTTGACTCTTTGCTCCAGGTTCTTGTAGGTTTTTTGCAGCAGTTCTTTGGTTCCTAGCACTCCGTACCACATCATGTTTTTAGTGCGACTGCTATTAAAGACGCATGGTTTTAAAGTATTAGTCTCCATTTGTACAAACACAAAATCACCACAACAAATAACAATAACAGTTGCATACTGTAGTATTAGGATTTGGTGATTATCTCTCGATCTGACCATTTTTTTATCAACCCATGGATTCACATACAATCTTTACATTACAAGTCATTATCACACTCTTTATTTTTACCGTTGCCTTTTTAATATTTATATTTTATATTTATAGTAATTTCATATAGCAATATTTAATAATGTATTCTTGCTAATATCCTTACTAAGTTTATCATTTAGTGACTCATGAAACCAACATGCCATAAGACTTTAAATAATTTTAACCCTTAACACAGCTTTTTTTGAGTGGGGGAGGGGGTCTATGTACCCCTTCAAATTAATATAAATCTGTCATTTTTTTGGTCTAGAAGCCTAATTTTGGTCTTGTTTTAAAGAAGACACTTTAATGTTTTTTCTGAAGGTGAAAAATTTAAATAAAAAATTGTTATAGCAGTTTAAATTTATTGTAATAAATACAAATAATGCAATATAGTAATATTGCATATACAATTATAAAAAAATGAGGTTTGTGTTGGTTTGCTGCATACTCTTGTCACAAATTAATAAATTACAGTCACTGAATTATTATTACTACTCACATGTTTTGAAATATGAAAACTACATTCTTAGACCTTTCAAACAATATAGTCTGTTAAAACAGTGGTTCCCAAACGTTTTCAGCGTACGGCCCCCCTTGTGTATGGTGCATTCCTTCGCGGCCCCCCAAAGAAAATTTGTGACAAAAAACTGTTCTAAAACTCAACATTTTAATAAAAAAAAAACATTAAATTATACAAAAAAAAGTAGTGATTTTGGTTAGTAGCCTTATTTTTTTTTAGGTTTAATTACACAGAATTTATGATAAATTAATGTATTTCATAAAATGTCATAAAACTGGGGCCCCCCTGGCACCATCTCACGGCCCCCAGTTTGAAAACCACTGTGTTAAAATATTGAAGTAAGCAATTATTATTGTTTTTACATTTTTGTAATTGCTGTACATATGTATGTTTTGTGTGATGTCTAGCAGTGATGTCTATAAAATTTTGTCTTTAGTCTGTGGAGAAGCATTCAAGGAAATGTTTCATTGTACTTGTAAATGGTACATTACATATAACATTAAATTACTTTGACTTTGGTTTTAGCCGTTAAGCTCATTGGAATCAGATTGATTTTTACTCCAATATACCCTTTCTCACATACTCTACACCAGAGGTTTCTTACATGGTGCCCGCCCAGAGTCTGCGAGTTGTCCGCTGAAGCACATTCTGCTAATAGCCTCATTTTAATATTTATATATTACATATATTTTTATTAGCTTGGCTTCTTTTGTATATAGTATGTTAACATTTTAAACAGTATTATTATTCATAATATATTAATAGTGTATATATACTATTAAGTAAACGTATCAACAATTAAAACAAAAAAGTTTTAAGTATACTATATAAAAAAGTAGCCCTCCAGATGCTCTAAGCCAGTGGTTCTCAATTCCAGTCCTCGGCCCCCCTCCCAGAACACCTGATTCAGTTCATCACCTTGTTGGTGTGTTAATTAAGGAGTCTGATAAATGAAATCAGGTGTTTCATATAAGGAGATATCGAAAACATTCTGGGAGGGGGGGGGCCCGAGGACTGGAATTGAAAACCACTACTGTAAACGGTCAAAAACTCTCTCACCTGCACTTTTTTGGGTGTTCATCTCTCTTGTTGTTAAATTCTAGAGATATTTTGGCGTCCAACCCGATGCCAAAATAATTGTTCATTACACACTTTTCGGTGCACTGTCTGTGGAGCAGAGAGACAAGCAGAATGAATAGGAACCAATGTATGGCAAAATAAACCCTTCATTCACAAAGGGACAAACTTAAGACTGGAACAACAGGTGCGATGACATTGACAGTTTTTTAATGCACAGACCACAATGACATTGAAAAACAAGTACATTACAGTATCTATAAAGGTGTAAACACTAGTAAATATCGAATCATTGAATCTTATAGGCTGTAAAGATATCAGCTGTGTTTCAAAACCACTACATCATACAGTATGACTGTTGGAATATTTAATGGCTGTGTCTGAAATAGCCCCCTATACCTTCATTCTCTATTCCTTACATTACTTTGGCAATGTAGTCCACTTGAATAAGGACACTAAATGGCATCTTGTACGCGAGAGTTCATTTGGCACGTGCCTCACACTGAAGGGTAGCTGTTGAGTGTACGTTGTGGTGCATTATGAAATTAAATAAGTGCACTCGATATTGTCCACACCATTGCAAAGGCTGTCACCTCAAATAGTGCACTATTTAAGGGTACAGGGAGCTATTTCAGACACAACCAATGATGAGGCCACTTAAAACTGATTCATGTCCACTGACACTATGACGTTATATAGGTGTCAGTGAATTAGTAGCAAACACAAACACACTAAGGTCTATTACACTGTCAACATGGTTCTGTTGGTTTAACATGTCATTAACAAGAGCTATGTCCTGTATGTGTAATGTATGTGTGTTTGTGTGTGTGTGTGTGTGTGTGTGTGTGTGTTTGTCTTACACAGAGTCTTCTGGGAAAAGCAGAGTGTTGAAGCTCTCTGACTTGTCCAGCAAAATATGGGTTGTGGTGGTTGGACTCAATGTGTTTTGACCTGTCAATAAAACGGAAAAAGAGAGAATAAGAGAGAGAGACTGAGAGAGGAGGAAACGTGTCATCAGCAGTAAATCTGAGCTTTTTGCATGAGATTGTAAGTGATAACAAACAAGGCCAGTGACAAAAATGAACTTTCTGTTTATTTGCAACTTTAAATACTGTGGTATTTAAAGTCCAGATTTGTTTTAATACGGATGCCAGTGTCACCCACTTTTCATTGTTGTGCATGCCAATTCAATTAGATAGAGATCAAGACCAAGACATCACTACTGTAATAGTGCGTTGCGTTCACACCAGACGTGGAAGAGGTGGCAAGCGAGAGTGATTTACATGTTAAGTCAATGCAAAGATGCGAATAGGCATCTTGCAGCATGGTACGCGTGAAGCGCATGGTGCGTTCCCCACAGATAGCGTGGCGCAAATTGAGCATTGACGCGTGTTTCGCGGGAAACGCGTGAGTTGAAAAATCTGAACTTTGGCGGATTTTCCTGCTTCGCTAACCAATCAGGAGCTTGCTCTAGCAGTGAAGTGATTACAGGAAGTGAGCGGAGGCAAAAAAACTAAACAACAATGGATGACAATCATCATCGCTATATGAGACATCTTCGTACTTTTACAGGAATTAAAAGGATCTTGTTTGGAAGAAAGTGAGTGAGGAGGTCGAACAATCTGGTAAGTTTACTCAATTTGAGCTATATTTAAGCAATGTTCTAATAACTCAGTAGACAAAATAGCCATTTCTTAATATTACCGAGACACAAAGTGTAGTTTTAGATTAGTTTAGGCGAGAATATATATGAATAATATTAAAATCTGCAGTTGATTAGTAAACATAGAGCCTATTTGAACATTTGCTTAGAAAGGAGTGGGTGAAAGCTTAGATCTGCCGGCCTGGCAGAAGCCCCTCCCATGACGCAAATTTATGCGTAAATGTCTTGAATGACTAGAACTTCATGGGCGAGTAAATTCAAAATGTTCAAGTGTCCAACTTTTTTGCCGCCTCTTCCGCGTTTGGTTTGAACGCACAGTAAGACATATAGATGTTGTTTACACCTGGTATTTAAATGCATTTTGTTTGATCGAATCCCATGTAGACGATGCTAAATACAGGTGTTAATGTGGTGTGAAACTTTTAAGCTCGTCCACTTTAACAACATGTTTGGCATCATTGTATTAATGAAAGAATTCAGTATAACAAGCCCAAAATTCAAACTGATTCTGTTGCAGAACTTCCCTATATTCAGCATCATTCATTTAAAGTCACAATGAAACGGAAGTAGTGATCACCTTTTCCATATCATGACATAAACCCAGGTGAAACAGCTTTTAAAATGAGAAAAAAAGCTTGATTTCGTCCATGGAGAACTGATTTTAACGGTGGAAGTTGGGCCATGTTGCTAAATGCCAGGCTCTTTTTCCGGGCAGAAACAAGTCTCTGATAGCCCCCCTCCTCTTGCCATTCCTCGGTGGCGGTTAATGCTTTTTAATTAAAGATTATGAGGGCACATTTTGTAAAAAAGGAATGAAGTACACAGATAAACTTCACCCACATGATACTAGCCACCTCATCATAATTTACTGCTTTCAAGAAGTGTCACATTCAAACCACAGATTTACTTTTGAACATTGTTTTTTTTTTTAAGAAAAAGTCTGAATTTACACTCATCTAATCTTTTTCTGTTACGGTTATGTTGTGTAGAGTAACGAGGATTTAAAACTTTATTAACGTAAATAACTACCTTCCGGTAGCTCCGCCATCATAGTCGCATCCAAATTCAGGATGAGAGCTTAATACGCATCCTACGGAGGTTACTCTGCTGCTGCTCTGTGCCCCCGCCCTCCGAATTTGTTATACGTCACTAAGAAAAGTGCGTACACTACGCTAATACTCTCTCCTGAATACAGAGGAGTCTAAGATGGCGGCGCTACCGGAAGGTATTTATTTTTGTTAATAAAGTTTTAAATATGGATATTTCTACAACAACACCGCGCGGATTACCCTCAGAAGACCTTTGTTTATCATCCTGGAGCCGTTTGGATTTATTTTGTGAAGGATGGACGCACTTTTTTTGGACTTGAAGGTCGTGGAGCCCGTAACATTACATTTAATCAACTGAAAGATTTAAAACATTTTCTAAAATATCCGAAAATGTGTTTGTCTGAAAAACGATGGACATATGCCCTGTCCGGGAAATTTCTAAAATATCCGAAAATGTGTTTGTCTGAAAAACGATGGACATATGCAACTCGGACAGCTTGGGGGTAAGAAAATCATGGGTTTAATATCATTTTTGGCCGAACTATCCCTTTAAACAAGGAAAAGGATGATTAATTAAAAACAGGTACAGACAATGACATATGATGAAAAACTAAACAACAAAGACGATACTCTGTAACTTTTCAGTATTGTAGCGGTGTCAAAGCTCTTTTTTGGGTAACAGCTGCCCTTTCACGCGAGCTGTGCAGCCTAACACACAAGCTCTTGATATTTCAGATATTAATTAACTTTGAGTGATCCTTGGCCTTTTGTTATTTCACGCGTGCTGACAGTTTTAAGGAACAAGTTTCCACTCCATCATAACACGAAACAGCTGTACCCACCGGTGCATTTATTCAAACACATCATTATTGTGTTGTGCTCTTTTCACTCTGCTTTTGTTCTTTAAATCTCACATCGTCAAAATCCTCCGCAGTGGGTTTTTTGCATGGGAACTATGGTGGGTGTTTTATGTAAATGAATGTAATTAACTCACAGGTTGAGGTTAATGGCAAATCAACTATGCAAATTTGGAACCATGGAAATTTTCTGATCATAAACAATTTCTTATTCTAATTTCTAACATAATTTTCAGCAAATCACTTGACCTGCTAATTAGTAAAACAAGTAAGGGTCTAAGCACTAAGGGGCAGTTTCCCAGATAGGGTTTAGATTAATCCAGCCTTAGTTATATTATACATTTAAGTAGTTTTTACAAATATACCTTACAAAAAACAACACTGGTGGGATATTGAGACAAAAATGGCACTGATATATGTTAAGTGCAGGATGTTTTTTTAAATGAAGGCAGCTCAAACATGCAATTTAGTCTGGGATTAGGATAAGCCCTAATGTCTGGAAAAAAACTAAAAGTGTTAGCAGCATAAAGGTCATGAGTTTGCTCCACAGGGAACACACAACTATTAAAAAAATGTCTACTTTGAATGCACTTTATGTTGCTTTGGATAAAAGCATCTGCCAAATGCAT
This sequence comes from Paramisgurnus dabryanus, assembly GCF_030506205.2. NCBI lineage: Eukaryota > Metazoa > Chordata > Actinopteri > Cypriniformes > Cobitidae > Paramisgurnus > Paramisgurnus dabryanus. Next base: position 23,229,740 of record NC_133338.1, on the reverse strand, counting down.
GAGTGTAATGTAATGTAATGTAATAACTGTATGATTATGTATTGAGCTTGTCACTCACGTGACTCCGCCTCTTTGATATCCTCACTGCTGCCTCTTTTGAACGATGAGGAAGACGACATCCTCTGCACCTGGGTGTGTCTGTTCTGCTCATCCACCACTGAGCAGGGGTGAAAGAGAATAATGTTAATATCAATCACATTAAACGGTGAGTAAAGTTTCCCATCAACACATGCATTATCTTTCCCGAATACAAACAAAGAGATTTTATTTAAATATTACACAACAATATTTAGATGGTTGGCCCCAGTTCACGGTCTCCGTTAATCAAGTAAGAATGCAAAAATAAGTGCTATAATCTGAGCCTGTGGTACTTGTGCCTTGAAAAGATGATGCTGCTTATTATTTTAGCCAACTCATTTAACTCTTTCCCCGCCATTGATGAATTATCTCGTCAATTAACTCATTCGCTCCCAGCATTTTTTTGAAAAGTTGCCCGCCAACATTTTTTGTGATTTTCATAAAAGTTTCACAAAATGCCTTCCAGGAAAATTTCCTTCTAAAAATATATAAACATACAAATATATCCAACAGACCTTTGGCTTTCAAACAAATAATAAACAAACAAACGGGAAAATAACTTTCATCATATCTATATTTTTTCTCTGCTTATAAACTCTTAAATATAGCTATTGTTCTAAAAAAAAAAAATTAGCAAAACCTGAAATAATAGCATTTTTGTTAAGGAATTTTGTTAGAGATCAGATTCAAAACGATTATCAAAACATACACAATAGGGCTGTCGCGGTGAAGGATTTTGCGTGGCTCCCTAGCGCGCTATGCGGTTTTACCACCTTCATTTACTAAAATAAAATTTTATTTAAATCCAGAACAAAGAGGTGCACCGATGTAGAAGCAGGGAAGCCTACATGACTTTCCTCTTATGAGAAAAAGATAAATTGAAGAACAATTTCTTAACAAGAAGGTTTTTTAAGTGCAAATTTACAAAGCATTGGTAAATACAGAACACGGCAGTGTCTTAAAGAAATTAAAATGAGACAGTATTTATGCAACTGTAAATGTACAAAACAAATGTAATACAGAAGGCAATTAATATTTATTTATGGCATCTTTAATAGTATATTAGTAGATAAATTAACGTGTATCTATAATGAAAATGAATAAATAATTATTTTGGCTAAATCATTAATTAATCTGGATAGATCATTTTTAGTCACACAGATTTGTCATCCTTTTGGAACAAGCTTAAATGCTATCTATAACAACTAACATTATATCCTGTGTGTTCCTTGGTCGAAAATATGCAGAAATACATGCAAGTAAAAACGTACAGAACAAAAACGTTTAGCTTACGCAGACCGAAGTCACCGAACGAAAAGCCGTTAATTAATCGGACTCTCTAGAGGACGTGCTGAAAAATTTTTATAATGTTTCACGCTGATACTGCTGATGAAAAACTTTCATATCTAAATGCCCAGGTAAGAGTCAAGTGTTCAGTCAGTAAATAATAAAGTCACCGGCGTTATTGGCTGCAGCTTCCTCATTCACGGAGCGGACGCTGCATGTAGATATAAAAAGAAAAAAAACTATAATGTTTTAATGCTGGTAAGCAATCAGTTATTTTTTGACTCTTTGTATTTGTGTTGATCAGTTAGATTTAGTAATTTTAATCTTTAAAACTGCATAGATGCAGACGAAGCTCCAGTTATTCTGTCATCTTAGTTACACTTTTTTCACACATTCACTGTATGATTTAACAAAACATGAATAGCATAGTATTACATTTTGAATTGAAATTTACGAAAAACAAGTTACTCACTTAACTCTTTCAGTCTGTTTGGCCTTTATTATACATGCATGATGTGAAAAAAAGAGTGGCATAGCTAGATATGAATTTAACTTGAAAAGCGGAGTTGTTGCGGTTAGTTGTCATCCATGCGGTTAAGCTTCTTAGTAGCGCGGTAATACAGGATTGCGGTTACCACGACAGCCCTAATACACAAAGTTTAAAATTAGTAAATACTTTTTCTGTTTCAGTTTTTTTTATAAATTGGGTAAGTGTCATCTAGTGGATAATTGTGGTATTGCAGATTAACATAAAAATTATTCAAAAAAATTGTATGCAAATGTTTCTCTTAATTGACGAGATAACTCACAAATGGCGGTAAAAGAGTTAATTTCTTGTATTTTGTGTTATTCATTTATACAGCTTTGATCTCATCATGGCTTAATTCATAGGCTTTAGACTTTTTCTCAAAATATTACTTCATTGGGTAAGTGCGCCATCTAGTGGATAATCACAGTATTATAGATTAACATAAAAACTCATCAGGAACACGTTTATTTAATGCAAATGTTTTCTCTTAATTGACAAGATAACTCAATGTCAGGGAAAGAGTTAAGAGAAATCAGTTTCCTGCCAATTACGTTTTCCTGATGAGTTTTTATGGTAATCTGTAATTCGCTATTATCCACTAGATCAGTGGTTTTCAAACTGGGGGCCGCAAGATGGGGGCCCCAGTCTTATGAAATTTGATAAAATACATTAATTTGTCATGAATTCTGTGTAATTAAACCTAAAAAATAATATGGCTACAAACCAACAGCACTACTTTTTATAATTAAATATGTTTTGTTTAATTAAAATGTTACGTTTTAGAACAAATTTGTCATAATTTGTTCTAAAACGCAGTAGGCTGAAAACGTTTGAGAACCACTGCACTAGATGGCTGTTACCCAATTTATAAAAAAAAATTATGCAAAAACGAATTCAATCAATTTTAAACTCTGTGAATGTTTTGATTTTCATTCTGAATCTGATCTCTAACAAAATTCCTTTACAAAAATGCAATTATTTCAGCTTTTTGCTCAACATAATCTGTATTTTTGTAGAAACCTTCCCATATTTGTTTGAAAGCAGAGGGGCTGTTTTTCATTTGATGTATTTGCATGTTTATATATTTATCATTTTTGTGAAACTTTTGTGAAAATCACAAAAAATAGCAACTTAAAAAAAAAAGGATGGTGGGGAATGAGTTAATACTGCCCCAAATTTAAATGACTTACAAAGTAAAAAGCTTATAATATAAATGGATGAAAAATCTCATAAAGTGATGAATGACCTTTTTCAGCTTGGTCTATGATTTGTCTAAGTGCTTTCTTCAGGCTGTTGGCCCTCAGCATCAGCTGCTCTCTTGATCTGAAGGGTCTGGACTGATCAGTGTCCACCTCCTCTGGTGAGATGGAGCCGGATGGTAACAGCTGGGCATTTGCGTCTTCACTCAGAGCCTTCACCAGAGAATCCAGCTTTTCATTCAGCATGGCGCACTGAAAGTCGAAACAAATCAAACTCTGATGTCGATTTCTGTTGAGTTTACTTTAACAGCCATCTGTTAATCATTTCCACTTCTTTTCTCCTAGATTGTTTTTTCATTTCTATGTAAAGCACTTTAAAATTACCCCTGTGTACAAAGGAAGAAACTTGCCTTGCTTTGCCTTTAACAATTCATTTGAATGTTGAGTACTGTAGATGTAACAGCTCATTTGACTGTACATTTAAACCCATAACCTGAAAGATCCTTTGGTATAAATCCAACTTACTGTGCTTTGGTGTGTAAACTCACTTCACAGTAATCAAATAGCAGTTTTACTACTCCAGTGGACTCTTGCTCACAGCACCTATTATATCATTTCTCAGAAAACACCCACAGCTACACAATAACTCACATATATTGCCTGCGCACATGCTTTACCTTTTTTGCCATAGCATCCGCTTCCTCCTTATTCTCTGTGGCTCGTTCGTAAGCTTTGCCAACCTCAGCTACAAAATCATTAACCGTCCCACACAGAAACCTACAGATGGAGAAAGACAGTGAGACGAAAAGACAGACAGATATAAAGCCAAAAGGAATTTTTATGTGTTATATAAGGGATAATGTACAGGCAGCCGGTAGTTATCGCAGAAATAAGACCTGAATATGTGATCAGGACCCGACGCAAAGATCTTGTATCACACTGAAGGTGCTTATTTCATGATCTGTACATTATCTGTACATGGCTAATTACCTTATAAATAAGGTAAGGAACATTAAATATTAATGTAAAATCTCATTTTTAACGAATGCAGACTTTCTGCTAGGAAAACCTGTTTTTTTTTCTTTAAAGTCGCCATGAAACGGAAGTAGCGATTGCCTTATTTTCCCCGTGGTGACGTATATCCGAATGAAACGGCTTTTGAGATGAAATAAGGCAGGGCTGGATTTGAATTTGTCCATCGAGATCTGATTGGATCGTTTGAAGTTGGGTCGTGTTGCTAATTGCTAATCACTGCGATCTTCTCCCGGACCCCGCCCACCTGCCATACTTTTGACCGGAAGTGAAGAGAGATCGTTTTGAGGAGGGGAGGAGATTTGCATTTTTGATTAAAGATTATGAGCGCACACGAATTTTTTTTAAAATAATGAAGCTCACAGATAAGTCATTTGTTAATAATACCACACTATTAAAAATACATATATAGTTTTTCATTTCAATTTCATTGCGACTTTAATATACGATAAGAAGTTCAAAACACGCTATCTGAACACAATGTTATTAAAAGACTTATATTTATTTTTTGTGTAAAATTAAACTGTATCTGTCAAAATGATTTGCAGCATCTGGTTACCATGTGTTATTCGTTTTGAGGGGTTGTTATCTGGGAATAACAAGCCTACAAATGTCAGGACTGGCCAACCAGAATCAAGCATTCCAACTAACATAACTCTCAAAACGCACGCACACACGCATGCATTCACTTACTTAGCAGATGATATTACGTCACTGTGTTTGTCAGAGTCCAGAATTTTGGTCAAGTGAGTTGCAACAGAATCAGCATATTGTGTAATCTGGATTAAAAAAAGTTAGAAAACAGTCTTAAAATCTGATAAGACTACATTTTTAAAAATATTAAAAGATATTTAAGTTTAAAGATGACCTGTAGGGGGCAGTCTGATGGATCTTCATCCTTTATGATCACTGGGGTCTGTTTGGTGGGCACTTCATAGGTCATCACGCTCCATCTGACACACACATTCATGAACACAGACTTTCAGTTTAATGAGCATCCTTTAGTTAATTCATCCACAGATTCTTACGCTGTCTTGCCGTCTCTCACCTGTCCAGCATTTTGGTCGTTGCCCTCTCCAGTTTCTCAAGGATCTGCAGCAGCTGAGCGTCATCATCACAGAGTCCTCCCCAGCCCAGCACACGTGCCAGATCATTTCCTGTGCCCAACGGCAACACACCCAGCTGGCACTGTTACACACACACAACAAAAAACAACACAATTAGACTATTTGCAAATAATGGTCTCTAAAATATCTAGAGAAAATAAGAAAATAAGCAACTTTGTTGTACAGTAACAAAGTAATGATAGCACTGAGTGTTCTGACCTGTTTGTGTAATCCAAGTTTGTCTAGCTCAGACAAAACCCAGCCCACACTCCCATCACCACCACAGACAAGTGTACGAAAGGTCTCGAACTTCTGGAAGAGACGTAGCCTGGACACACACATGCACACACATTTTTGTATAGACGGTTTCATCAAACGCATGAACACTGTCACAGTTACGCACCTGGCCCGAACTTTTAAAGGTTTGGCAGTCAGGCAAGAATTCAAGGATCTGTAGTTAACGTTATAAACATTCATTTTACAGAGTTGTTTTAGCTCAGTGTAGTGGTTGAAACTTTTTAGCTATGTTTTGAACTAAGGAAGTTCCTTAAAGGATTAGTCCATTTTCTTTAAAAAAAATCCAGATTATTTACTCACCACCATGTCATTCAAAATGTTGATGTCTTTCTTTGTTCACTCGAGAAGAAATGATGTTTTTTGAGAAAAACATTGGAGGATTTTTCTCATTTGAATGGACTTTAATAGAGCCCAACATTAAACACTTAATTCAACATTTACCAGTTTCTTTCAACAGAGTTTCAAAGAACTATAAACGATCCCAAACGAGGCATAAGGGTCTTATCTAGCGAAACGATTGTTATTTTGACAAGAAAACTAAAAAATATGCACTTTTAAATCACAACTTCTCGTCTAGATCCGGTCCAGTAATGCACCAGCGTGTCTAAAAAAAAATTGTTAAGTGTTAAGTTAAGTGTTAAGTGTTGGTGTCCATTAAAGTCCATTAAAATTAGAAAAATCCCTGAAATGTTTTCCTCAATAAAACGATAGACATCAACAAAAGACATCACATTTTGGATGACATGGTGGTGAGTAAATTATCTGAATGTTTTTTTTGAAAAAATTGACTAATCCTTTAAGGTAGTTAAGGGGGATTCAGAAATGTAAGTTTGGGCCACAAAAGCCATTTGTTTATGTTGTTGCCACTGAAATGTCTAATTTGAAAAAATGATATATGTGTCAAAGGATAAATTCACTCTGCCAACAAAATGATATTTTAAAATATCAGGATATTGTTAAAAGTGTAAACTTAAAAATTAAATCTAAGATTTACATTTCCTAAAAATGTTAAAGAGACACTCCACTTTTTTGATAATATGTTCATTTTCCAGCTCCCATAGAGTTAAACATTTAATTTTTTTACTGTTTTGGAATCCATTCAGCCGATATCCGGGTCTTTTAGCATAGCATAATCCATTAAATTGGATTGGACCATTAGCATCGTGCTAAAAAATAACCAAAGAGTTTCGATATTTTTCCTATTTAAAACTTGACACTTCTGTAGTTACATCGTGTACTAAGACTGACGAAAAATTTTAAGTTGCGATTTTCTAGGCAGATAAGTAATAATCAAGGACTTTGCTGCCGTAACATGGCTGCAGGAGGCGTAGATATTACGCAGTGCATGAAAATAGTCCCCTCCTATTAAAAGTTACCAAGAGGACTATTTTTAGGTGCTGCATAATATCATTGCACCTCCTGCAGCCATACTACAGGGAAGCTGGAAAATTAGCATATTTTACAAAAAAGTGGAGTGTCCCTTCAAAAGCTAGACATTGATGACTTTGACATTAAGCTGAAGGATTCCTGACACCTCTATTGCCCTACAAAACATTTTATTGACCCTGCAATGCAGTGTGTTATCAGTGGACCTCACCCAAGCTGTGGACCGCCGTTCATGAGGTCGAAGACTTGCGCCGGGTTCAGAAGCTGCTTAAACCTGCGCAGGAACTTAACACCCTGATTATCACCACTCTTACTGTTCACCAGCACCAGCAGAGGACTCATGCACGACGAACTCATGGCCTTCCAGAAACCTGCAGGGGAGAGATGCAAGGGATGATGGAGGAGAATGGAGGTTTTGGAGAGAGAGAGGAGCATGAAGACGAGATGAGAACTTGGTAGGGGTTTGGCTAGATGGAATACAACTACGGCCTAAACCTCGCAAGGGTTTAGGATTAGGTTTGGGAGTAGGATAAAAACAGCACGAGATTTTATTTATTGCTGTATCCCTTCTAGTCACAACCACTTGGGAGGGGTGTCAAGTTTTCTATGCATGGTTTGTACCATGCGTATTTCCGTTAAAATCTCAGGGGTGTAAAGCTCTTCCGGTTTATATTATTGTGCTTACTAGCGGCATTCTCCTGGGAATTAGCAAGTAATATAAGTTGCTAAACTGCATTATAGTTATAATATCACATATTAAACGTACAATAATACAAAACCTATTTAGTTATAAAAGCTTATTCAGCATTAAAATACGTCCGGCATGTCCAGTTTTATGAAGCTTCTTTATGAAGTTTTTTGTTTTTACAGAGGTCAGGATTTTAACTCTGACCCTGCAGTCTGTTTTCATCACCGTAGGAGTGCAGATGAGATCGAGCCAGCACGTCTACTACTAAAGAACGGCACAAAGCAGTAGCATTAGCCGATGCTAAGAATTAGTTATAACACAAAGAATCAATTCATTTGTGTTTTATTAGTACATATTGCAATGTAACTGTAAATAAAAATAATGTAAATATATATATATTCACATAAAGTAGTTTTGTACATATTTGTTTACATGTGCACTTGTTTGTGTATGTGTTTTAATAAATATGTGTAATACTATCTTAAATTTTAAACTACTAGAGAGCTTAAATTTTTTAAAGTACAGCCGTGCAATGACAATAACGGTTTTATATTGTATAAATGCAGAATAATGCAAGTGTGTAATATAAATAACTGATACAGTAATTGTCACGTAAAGCTCAAACACATACATTATTATAGTACTGGTATGTCAACCACTGCCTTTTTAATGATTTTATGTTACATTAAAAACATATTGCAAAGCAAAATATATTTTCAAATTACAATAGTACTGTATACTTTATGTAAAAGTTAATGTAGCTCTGTATTAATACTTATAGCTATAATTTGTTCATATTTAAGGTTCAGTCATTTTAGACTATGACAAATCAAAGTTAGTAGAGTAAAAATTAAAACATATATTATATAAGGTGCTTTTAAGAACCTTTTTTTTAAATCACAATAAATGTTACTAAATGTTAAATATCGAATTGGATACACTAGAAAACCAATCATCATAAACATTGATAATTACTCTTGAGTAAATACTGTCATCAGCGAGAATGCGCACACAAAAGCATACGTCAACTTAAACGGGTGTTATGGAGACAGAAGAGTGGATGCAGTTGCCACGGAAACCCTTACCATCAGAGTCAATGCTGTTAAGTGCAGTGGGTGGGATTATAGAGACCTTACACTGACCCAGAGGACAAACCTTCCCCAATTGCTCCTTACAGCTGTTATGCACCTACACGCACAGGGAAAGTAAGCAGAGACATGATAACCACCACAATGTAATAACCATCAGTATACCAGATGGAGACACACTTGTTCCACACCTGTATAAAAATTATGTCATGGTTTTTTTTGGGGGCTGCGTCCTAAATCGCATACTGTGACATTAGGTACTGAATTAGATGAAGTACCTACTCATCGATTGTTAAAAAAGTAGGTATGAATTTGGATACCAGTATTAATGAATTCGGACGTACTACATCCGCCATGTTGATACATCAAGTGACATTTGTAATCATAACTACAAGTTAGTCAGAATGTTGTTAAACAAACGCTATTTAACCACAAGGGATAGCTGTTTAATATACGGTAGGCTACTGTATGTATTTGCATTTGAATAGAACGCTTGTGTGTGTTAATTGTTAACACTTTTAGACATTTTTAAATAAAACACCACTTTTTCCTCGTTGGATAACTTCTCTCCAGGGGACTCACAAGATATCGAATGAACACTTCGGAATCTTGAAGTAGGGGATCATCCAGGTACTTTTCCCCTACAGTTTTTCGAAAACTATGAATTCGGACATACTACTCGCCTCGCTTACTGCTATATAGTATGGAAGTAGGCGGTTTCGGACGCAGCGTGGGTGTTTATAAGATGTTTCTAGCTGTCATGGTTACAGTATGAAGTGGGTGTAATGCAGAGGTGTGTATATAAAATTAAATATATACTTTAAAGTGGGATAAAAGGTGACATACAATGGCCTTGCACCAGAGGCAGCGCCAGTCCTGTAATCGACGAACGCTACCACAATTTTTGTCGCACACCACACACTTGGCACTGACCGGCAGGTTCCCCTCCAGCCACTGGTGAGGCATGGACACCTGTACATAAACACACACAGACACTGTCTGTGAAATCTCATAATCTTATTATGATTTAAATCATTGACATGCCCTTACTATATATAAATGTATATCACAAAAAATGACTTTAGCTGTGTTTTCACATTTATTGACCATACTGTTAATTGAAATGTAAAAGAGATTCACTTACTCCATCCTCATCCTCGATGATGTCATTCCCTATGGAGGCCAGAGTGGTCCACTTACAGTTATTTGTGGATCGCACCGCACAGCGCTTATGGGCTTTAAACTTGCATACTGGACACACAGAAAAGATTACATTAAACAGACATTTCTGTATTCATCACCAGAACGTAATAATAGGCTGAGGGCAATCTTCCTATTTACTCATCAATTTGCCACTTACATACAACATCATTGTTCGTTCTTTGATTTGAATGAACAATGCAGAAAGGGTAAATGGCATAGGAGGAAAAAATTTTAAAAATGAAGGGTGAAAGAGAGACAAAAAGAATATGACATACAATAAAAAACAACAACTTTATTTTTACCTTCACAAGAAAGGCCATGGGAAGTGACCCCGGGCAGAGCCTCTCGACAGACGTTGCAGAAGGTGGGGCGAGCGTGAGAGCAGGCATACCAGTTATGCATCCCGGAAAAGTGCTCCATGTTAAACTGACTGGCCTGGGATCAGTAATAACATAACAAATCTGTATCTCTGCACTGTAAGTAATGTGTTACCCTGCCTATGAAATCCAGGCTTTTGAGATTCGGAGCATCAAATTTGGATTTCACTCATTGATTTCAATCTTTGACATGACCTTACTCAATCAGATATCAAGGGTATATATTTTTTCCGAATGTTCTTAACATTATGCAAGATTTTTCACAGAGAAAAAGAAGGGTTTTCACAGGCAGGGTCACATTTGGGTCAGAACACAACACACAGTGTACAAATGTTATGCAAATCAATTCAACCTACTATTTTAAGTTTCGAAACAAGTCAAAACTTAATTTGTTACATATCCAGCATAATATTTCAGCAATCAAGCTCACAGCTGACAGCTCTATAATCAAAACAAGCAGGAACTCGATTTGCGAGTAAATCACTCTTTTGAGTCTGTTATTTCAATGAATCTGCCAAATAATTACGCTAAACCAAATCATGAATCATTCTGACAGCTCGCTTAAGCACTGAATTGTTTTAAAACAATAAACAAGTGTAAATTCTGAGCACGAAGAACAAAAATATTAATCAAACCTGCAAATGCATACACAAGCTTTGGTCTATTAATATTACTCAAGAAAAATGAAAAGGTATCTGTAAGAATGAACTGAACCAAGCTGTATAATGTGTAGCCGTTATCAGCATCAAAGCATATTTAAACTTCAGTAAAGATGGATGGGGTCAGATAGGGCCGGTTCTTGCCAGCTATTAAAGGGTGGGCTGGCAGAAATCCAGGGTGGCCAATTATATAAATTTATATACAAGAATTTGAGATTAATGTAACTGCACAAACATATAATGCAATGCATTTAAAAACAAAAATATAAAGAAAACTACCAAACAACACTAAAACAGTCATTGAATGACTCACTTCTGCTCAAAATAAGTCTGACTTCATTGTACAATGAATTTCTTATTTGCATCTGCACGTCACGGCATGCTTTAACCAAATTCTTTAATTGCACCGAAAACTTGTTTAAACAGATTACATGCCATTACATTCATCCGCTCAACAGGCACAAATGTGATTGGTTGTAATTCTCAACGCTGCAAAAATAACGCATAAATGTCATCTGATGGAATGTGAATCATCTAAATGTAATGCTGTCATCGACGCCTGCCTACATTCATTTTCACTTTTAATTTTCACCATGACAATCATAATACTGTTTTTGTTAAATTGAAAAGAGTCATGTTTGCCCCTTGCCTTGAATGTGGGGGGCATTTTTTTTAATCTTGGATGTATTTTTGCCTAAAGCCATCAGTAACTTCCGACCATGGGATGCGGACGGACTATTCAACATTAAATGACTTCTAAATGGACTCTAAATGGTGCATTTAAATTTAAGTCAAGTCCTGTAACATGTTTTTGGGAATTGATGTGAAGAAAGTCAGATTTATTATAATGCTGGGTACACACCAAAAGATTTTTTACATCTTATCAGATTTTCAAAACCACAAACATGAGGATAAAAAATCCTAGATTTAACCGTTTTGCTCTTATAGTGTGTGGTGTGCCATGATATGTCAAAGACAGCACAAACAGATTTTCAACCAGAGTCAACAGTGAACACAGGAAATCTGCAAAATCTCGTGAGACTACAGAATTAGCATGGCGGACGATAGGCAGGAATAAATTTCAATGATAGTGGTTGGACACGTTGTGTAAACATTTGTGCTGTTGTCACGAATCAACAAGCTGACCCTCCAGCTCATCTCTCCTGTCCACTTCTCCTTGTGCTGCGCCATGACTGCTTCCATTTACCATCATCTCGCTTTCTGATTGGATATTGTTTCATTTTACGTGATCATCTCAAGAGCTTGCGCACGTTTGTCCTCGGGGTTCCCCACACACATCAGGATTTCTGATTGTAAATATTAAAACAATTTTTAAGTTTAAAGGTGACATAGAATGATTGAACAGAGTATTTATCCTTGTTCTGTGATGTGACATGTAGACAATTTTTTTTTGTTTGGGTCTGTAATGCCTTAGAAGCTTCCTAAAAACCTCTCTCAGATAGCTCTATTAGGGTGGGGGATTTTAAACAAGTGGTTTTGCACCTATTTGGCTCCCCCTACTGGCTTAACTTGCAATCTCATTACTGATTGGCTGACTTTGCTGCCACTCAAAAATGTAGCCAATTATTTTAAAGTGGAGGGGCAGTGAGATGCCTGTGATGTCATAAGCATCAGTTTTTCAGATTGGGCCGTTTTCTGGCTGACATTTCTAAAAGAGGAATTTCTATAAGACTGAGATGTTTAGCATGTCTAGCACTTTTTGTATGTTCGTGAATGCGGGTAGACTACCATTATTCAACAAAGACAAGGTAAACATGGTTTTTCATTCTCTGTCCCCTTTAATATTTACAATTTGCGATTGGGGCGGCTCCGACATTCTTCCGATCAGGTTCGAACACTCCTTACACACCTCACCCCAAGGGAAAATCTGATAAGATTTATCAGGACATAGCTAGGATTGTCGAAAGGGGGAAATCGTCCCCAAATCAGCCCGATTATCTTTTGGTGTGTACCCAGCATAAATCTTGTGTCGCATTAGTCAGATTCTCCTCTACAGATGGCCGCCTTTAAGTTGTGGGTGTAGAGTGACATTGCTATCAGACAATAAAAATAGAAAAACACAGACATTTTCTGGTGTTGATTGGTTAGGACAGTCAACAGCCCTTCCTCAAACCTCTCAACATAGCCCGCCTCAAATTACTTTTAACCAATATAAATTATTAAAATAAAATATGACTAAATTCTAATTAGGTGGGCAGGACAGACGTTTGGGTGGGATGAGCCCTTCCCTGCCAATGCCTAGAATTGGCTCTGGGGTCAAAGGTGGTGAGGAATTAAAAACTGACCTCGTAAGTTTCCCATTTCTGCACAGATTTCAAAGCACCGATCCAGTCCTCCATCTCCTTCCGGCTCTCTGCACACAACATCAACTTACGGAACGGAGTGATAACCTGAAAGACAAAAAGGAAAAGGTTTGAGCAAGTAAACGATCGTAATGAATAAATGAATGAAAACCCTGGTGAGATTTTTTAGAAAATGAGCAGTAGCTTTTGAGAAAGTGGCTTTACTTACTGTGAAACTGTTGTTGATGTTCTTGGTGCTGGTCTCTGCCACACTGGCATCTGAGAGGTCGACCTCATCAAATATGAGAGACTGTAAAAAACACAGCATATTTTTGTCACCAAGACACTTTTAAAAAATGCAATCTTACAGTCCTTCGAATTATTACCTTTGAATCTTTGGCATAGTAGAGAGTCCTGCCTCGCAGTTTAAAATACCTCCTCTTCCATCTCTGAAAAGAACTGGTCTGTTTCAGTAGAAGTCCCTCTTTTACACTCTTCTACATAAGAGATACAGAAAGAGACAGAAAGGATTAAACTACCATACGAGACAGTTAATGAAAATAAAACATTGGTTTATATAAATATGTGTTCATGTGTCAGTCTGTGCCAACATATTTGCGCACTGGGGTGCTTTTCATAATGAAACATTTCTTAAAATGGTGAAACCGGCTATTTTTAGAAACTGCTACACAGTCATGTGGATTTACTGGTGTTCATGAAATTGCTTCTTTTGCAGGTGCATGACATTCAAATCTTCTACTGTAGCGTAAAAAGCAATGAACACACAAACAAACTATTGAGGTGCCAATTTGATTATAATTAAAGAAGTATTGGATGCGTTACAAATTTGACATTTAATTAATATGACAGAGACGCGCATCTGTATCTTAAATAAAACAGACAGGAGATCAAGTGATTGACGTTTGGACTTCTCATTACATTTACATGACAATTACATTAAGCAGACGCTTTTATATAGAAATTTAAAAAGCGAGTAAGGAAAGTGTGAAGATTTGTCATTATGTGAATCTTCTTTAAATGTGTAGAAAAAAATAGTAGGCTATAATAATGTATATAATAATAATTTAGATAATGTATAATAATATATAATACAGAAAATATTATAATATAAAATATAATCAAGTAAATTTTATATATCAACATTATTATAAACATTATAATTAGTATTTGATTATAATGTAGTGATTAATGCATATGAGTGGTTTAGGTTTTTTTGAATTTTTGCATACATTTAGAAGACATTTGATAAATTTTTTTTGTTGAATCACGATTTGTTTGTAAAAACATCCGAATGCATATTTCACACACAAATTTGTGCGTACGCATTCTTAGTAAATGAGACCCATTAGCTTATCACTGAGAAATAGTACAATCACTGCAGTTTTATGTGAAACAGAATGTCCGTGACCGCAGGGGAAAAGTTTATCGATACACTGTAACAATTCCTTGCTGAAAGTTTCATTTTTAGGTTTAAACAACTTGAATTGACAAGTAAATTCAACTTTCTTTGACTAGTGAGGTGTTGGTATGAATTATAAAAATAAAGTTCAATTGACTAGTCAAAAAATGTGACTCCCAGTCAACACGTGATGAAATCACACGATGATCACAGTGACATCACACCATTCTCATACTGTGATGATCACAGTGTGAGCTATATGTGGGCTCATTGTGAATTCAGAATTTTGAGTTCATGGTATGAGTGCACAATGAGTGTGCTATGACCTCACATAGTGACATAGTAAGAGCCCACTGTCTGTGTGCAGTGATCTCATATTATGACCTTAATATATGAGCACAAAGTGAGTGCACAGTGTGGTTATACTTTTAGATCACTGTGACCCACACATTGTGACAACATTATGAGGATCCAATAAGCTCACTGAGAGATCAAAATGTTGACTGGGTTATTAATTCAAGTTATTTAAACTTAAACTTTAAGTGCAACAAGGGATTTTTACAGTGTATATGAAAACATCTCATCTAAAACGGGAAATAGATTAGATTTACTGTAACAACTTCATCAAAAACCAGTTTGTTCTCTCTTAATCTTCCCTATTCATTATTTCATTAGTTTCCTCCTACGTCCTTTCTTATACATGTACTTTGTGCATAAGAAAACAAGAATTAGGGTAAAGCTGCTCTGTGTCACCTAGCAGCATTTCAGTCTAAAGTACCTAAAACACCAAAGGAACTTCACTGTGTGAACCTCTTCACACAATTATGTCATCAACTCATCTCTTTCGTCATAAACCTTGACGTTTCAATCTGGATTTAGCCTTCGAGGGCTGAGCGGCTATAAAGGACTTTCAACAAACCATCAAATCCACTTCGCTCTGAAACTGTCTGTACCTTGTGGCAGATAACCAGTACAATCAAATTACAGCTAGAGTCTGTCCAAACATGCAGACTTGCTGACGTGAGATATAGATTTCATAAGCAAATAATGCCAGTGGTTCAGCAATGGGACAGGCTGATGGGACAGGAAACAACAGTGTCTGTGTCTCACGGCTCTGTCAAGCTGGGAGAGAAGTGAAAGCGGTGTTACTAATCATTAAGGGAATCAAAGTGAGTCGTCTCGCTGGGCAATCTGCCGAGAGTCATGACGTACATATGTAGAAAGGACAAACACATGAGGAAATAAAGAAGAGTGAGTGAGAGACAGAGAGAGAGAGAGAGTGATGCAAGATCTGCATAGTGTGAGTCACCTTTTTTCATCCTGCTGAGAAATGCGTGTCAGTTAGCTTAGCTCAGTGGTTCACAAACTATCCGCTGTGTGCCCCTCACAGTGCATCCCTTCGCGCCCCCCCCCCCAAAGGAAATTAATGTCATAAAACAATCTCAAACTTAGGATTTGAATTAAAGAGAACATATGAAATGATACAAAGCAGTGCTTTTGGTTAGTAGCCTTATTTTTCTGAGGTTTAATTTCACAATGTATTATAATTTACATTATTTATCAGTGAAATGTATTTTATAAAATGGAGTAATACTCTGGCCCCCCTTGCACCATCTCGTGCCCCCAGTGGGGGCCCGCTCGCAAATTTGAGAACCACTGGTTTAGCTACAGTTTGGGTACAAAACTGTCCCAAAAGTAAATTACCTCTAAAATAAGGGCATG
The DNA here is from genome assembly GCF_030506205.2 of Paramisgurnus dabryanus. Taxonomy (NCBI): domain Eukaryota; kingdom Metazoa; phylum Chordata; class Actinopteri; order Cypriniformes; family Cobitidae; genus Paramisgurnus; species Paramisgurnus dabryanus. The sequence continues at coordinate 23,213,366 of NC_133338.1, read as the reverse complement.
TTTACATCTCAACAATGTACTAAAAATGGAAAAGTTAATCCTTTGTGTTTTCACATACACTTTCACATACAATGTTGATTACAAAACTTGCAAGATGTAACTCATCAAAAGTTTGCTAAACAGGCTAAATAAAACAATTATAAAAAGTTTTTTGTTTTCCCTTAACAACAATGTTGTATAAGCAGCACCTTAAGCTTTCCTTAGGGATATCACAAGTTGAAAAAGCTAGTCAAACAGTTAAGACAGCTCAAACATGCATGTTAGTCTTGTACTAGACTTACACCCTGTGAAACCACCTTATACATAAAAGGTTTTGGGTTCAGTTAGGTCTGTCATTATAATTATTAAAACAACAATGGATGTCAATCCACATGTAAAGTCATGACATAATGGCCACCTGAAAAGTCCAAGCCAATTTTGTTTCTAAGTAGACCTTAAATTAGAAAAATTCGTTTGTCATTTTGACCTGGAAATGGCGGGTTTGTCATGTTACGTCAAGCTTAATAAGCGGATGGTATGTTCTCATTCAGAAAGGGTAAACATGTGTATACATGATGGTAAAGGGCTTGCATTTGAAATCTCAAAGGCAGAAAAACCTGAAATCATTTATACTGTGAGAATAAGCCAACAGTCCATTGAATAAAACAGCTAAGAAACTAAATGTTTTATTAATTAAAATCTAAACATGTTTTTCTAATAAAGAAGTAATATATAGAGATACACTGTTTTTGCATAAAATATGTATATGTGTGTTTATGTGTGTAATTATTATGTATATTTTAACACACACATACATATATACATTTCTGAATGTTTAATTTATATATAATATAGAATATATAAAAATCTAAATAAATATATATACACATGTAAATGTTTCTTAAATACATACATGAATGTATGTGTATTTATATATACATATTAATTACACACAGCACACCCTAATATATTATGCAAAGACATTTTTTTTGCGGGAGACTATTTATGCTGCGCCGTTTGTAATTTGCCCTCTGTCTGTGTGTGTGCACGCGTTTAAGGGGACTCAGTAGTGCACACACGGAGAGAGATGCACTCTTTGCATATTTAGTCTTAAAGAGACAGTAAGCTCAATTGACCTACAGTACTTAAGTCTGTCTCATTAATGTTAATCAAACAACCTAAGACAAAGAGAAAATCACTACTTAAGCTTTAAAAATAATACTTAATTTATAATATAATAATTTAATGAATACAATAAATGCAGTGTTATTATTCAATTGATTTCTGTACCTAATGATTAGACCTTACATAATGTGCAACTTTGTTCTTTTTTATAAATGTTTGTAATTTCTTGATTTGTTATTAGATTTTTCCCATACTTTTGTTTTTGCTGATCCAAAAAATTATCCGATCCATGCGTCAAAAACCGTAATGTGATCCGAACCGTGAGTTTTGTGATCCGTTGCACCCCTAGTCTGCGCAAGCGGACAGCCAAGGTTGCCAGCTTAGCATATCAAAACCATCCCAATGAACATTCAAAACAAGCCCAAAAGCATCCCAATCACTATTCACAGCCCACATACCAATAACCAAAGAAAAAATCCTTATATATTTAACCCGCATGAAAAAAACAACCCGTGGAGACAATTTAAACAGTATCCCAAATCTAAACAAAAAAAGCAGAGGACTTGGCAACATCACCCAGCATCTCTTATCGAGTTCACGTTTTATCTGTGGATAAATGTACAAACAAAGCTGAGTTGGAGAAAGTTGTTTTTAAGAAGTTTGCAGTTACGCAATGAAAACACACTTTTTAAAAGGCACAACACTATTTTATTGCTTTATGTAGCCTAATGTCATGAAAGTACACATGATGAACGCTGCAGAATGTACAGCGGTGACCCCATTACCTTATAATAATGTGTGTTGCCATTGCCTTGCTATTGCATGTTTCTGTGATGAGAATTATTCCATACGTAAATATGAGGTAAATATAAGATGCGCATGTGAACAAGGTATTTTTTGCATTCGATTGAGAAAATACTACGATTCACGCGTTTACAAGCGTACTTTTCTCCTGCTGATCGGATCACAGATGGGACTACACCAACCCTTTCAATTTGATTGAAATTTGCATCCGATCGACCACAATCGAATTGTTTACAAACTGAATATTTTATTGCATATAAACATAGCTAATGAGTTGTTATAACTTATAAAATACGACTGAATTATGTCAACTTTATTTTATAAATTGTAACGACTCATCTCTTGTCAAGACAGATAATAGTAAGTTGAAATCAATTGTAAATCTAAGTTGATTAAACAAAAAAAAATTAAAGGCAGCAAAGATTTTATTTACAGTGCATGTGTACAGTATGTTTACGCTGGAGTGTAAATGTCTGGATGGTCCATGATGTTGCTCTGTACTAAGACAGATGTAAGATCTAGACATCAACCGCTAGCATCACTTCAGAGCGGAGCTTCTTCCACATTTATAAAACATGAGAATTTTCTTGCAATCGTTTCACTTTTATCCATCATCCACGACAACCTAATACACACACAGGGCACCTCGTCCAGACTAAGTTATATCACACCTACCACATATTGGTGAAGAAATCTCATAGACCTCCATTGTTTTAATACCAGGCTATTAACTACGCTCTTAAACAAATGAAAATAATTCGATTGAAAGTAAAACATGGTTTGGCTAATAGATGAGCACTATTGAGGAACACCTAAAATGTCTTCAGAGGTACAGTATAGCCAAACCTACACACACACACACACACACACAGTGATGTCAGATGATGACTCAGGCAGAGCTCTAAGGACAGACATCCTAACACAATGATTGCTATTTTTGTTTAATCTCTTCCTCTTCTAATCTTCCTCTCTCTCAGCGTCTGCAGTATATTCTCTCTGTGGCTCTCTCCTTCATGCGTCATCTCAGTACTCATACTGTCATTTCTTTCTCTCTGTTTCATCCTCATTATTTTATTCTGTTCCCTCATTCTTTAAAGAGCATAATATTTGCAGCGCCCTCCATAGACCTTAAACCACATATCCCATGTTCAGATTAGTTATGGTTATTATGTTGGTAACATCGTTAGCATTGACAAAAAATCATTCAACTCTGTCTAATTATAATTCTTCATTTTAAACTGGTACAAAGTTTAAAAATGCTCTCAATAATATTTAAATCATTTTTATTTTACAAAATAATATAAAATTGCACTGTAATATTGTTAAGAGATTGAAATGAGTCTACTACTGACATTAATATACTGTCTTCTGACCCCTGAGTTACTGTTACTGTAATGTGGATGTGAGTGGCTGATTTAGTCAAAGCAGCAGAGCTATTAGAACAATCATGTGTCATTACACTGATAATGAGACTGAATAACTCATCTCCAACGCAGCTCAGTAAATGTGCGGTTTATGATATAATGAGAGAGATGTACAACAATCATGTCACCAAACACAAAAAGGAAGCATGAGACAAAGTGAAAAGGAAGTAGCATGGCACTTAAAAAGCCCCAAGCAATCAAAGCATTACACTTCTGCCACAAAGCTGCTCTGGGAGCAAATCCTAGGGTTGTAAATGGACATGTAAACCATCTCTGGATATTTTTTGCACTTTATACAGCCACACACCTTCTATGTAGAGATCACAATTTAACATATTATTTCAATGCTTTCTCTTTCTTTTAATGCTTACACAGTGTGTTCATCACTATATCTCGGTCTCTCATGACAGTTTTTGGACAAACACCCTTGGCATCAGTCGACGCGCTCCACTGATACTCATTTAAAGTGACACTTTGTAGTTTTTCAACCTATATATAATATATTTTCAAGACCCTTGTGATGGTACATCGACTTAAAATAGGTTGAATGAAATGTTCACCATAGCCTGACGGGGTCTGTATCACTTTTACTCGTACTTTTAAACTTGGGGTTTCGGGCAGTAACCCGAGCACAAAACAAAAAACTACAAAAATCTGCTTTACAGCATACGTAATTTTCTTCACTTCCTCAAATTCGGAACGTGAGAGCGCAAATATTTATTTTCCTGATGTTTTTGTCATTGCCGAAGCAGCAACTAAGAAAAAAAACCCAAGGTTTTGTCGGAGGAGACCTGAAAGAGAAAAAGGGAAGAGTGACAGAATAAAAAGACGGACGAGGATCAATTATATTGGGCCAGCGTTCGCTAGCTGGTGTGAACTAAAGAAGGAGGAGGGGTTTCTGACCAATGCTGACTTGGCCGTCATGCTTTTGTACTAGTAAGTAATGTTATATTGCTTCATATATAAGTCCTGTCTGGACCCTGAAAACTATTTTTTATGTGAATTTTACTGGAGGCTACTTGGAGAGTTTAGAGAGAGACTTATATCACGTGACATTGTGGCGCCTTGGTGGACCTACGACACGGGCGATCTGGGTTCGATTCCCCTTTACGGCAATATTTTTTAAATATAAACTTTAACCAAGCGACCACCGTTGCAACTGGTTTGTAAACGTGAGCTACGCGTTTTTTTGGCGTTTGATGAAAATAAAACCCATGTAATGATATTATATGGCTGGAAGGCACACTTTGTAACCTAAAGAGTTGTCTTCTTTTCCTTTGCGACAGTGCTGCGGTGCTTGTGGCCTCTAGAGGTGCTAGACGTGAAAAATACAGGTCTAGCACCCCCTAGTGGCCAAAAAGTACCATGGTGTGTCTTTAAGTGAGACAGGGGTAGCTGCAGCTTGGAGCAATGGGCGTGGCAAGAGGTAGGGGCGTGGCAAGAGGTAGGGGCGTGGTAAGAGGTTTCTCATTGGTCAAAGGAGCTTCCTCCGGGCAACTGCGTTGGCCAATCAGCCGTAACCATAGTTATACGTCATTTCCTTTAGCTAAAATGAAATCGTAATTTTCTTTTGAAGGAAAGAAGAAGATGGATATAATACATGTGCGATATAATTTGATGGTCTCTTTGCTTAACGTCTTTTCTGCTTCGGGGATTATTTAATTGTTGTTGACAGATACATGTTACAGTGAGAAAAATTAATGACTGCATTTGCATCGAAGACATCCGAGTCAGTGATTTATGTCGATGTCCGTTCTGTGCTCTCAGTGTTGTTAGACCTTGTGATACAAAGCCATTTGCAAAGCCACAGATTTTGCGCGGTTCGCCATGAAGGGGGTCACTATGCGTTCTACTTAGATAGAGAGTTTGATGGCTTCTGTTCCAAGGAATGAGTTTTGAACACAAGAACACAAGCCTTTGATGACAACTTCAATTGACGTTTCAAAAAAATTATTGTAAAAATGACTGAATAAATGTTTTTTGGATAAAATGGTGTTTGTTTTGCTTAATTGATTAATGTCACTTAAAAGAAGTTTATTAAACCGTTTTTACTTCATTTAATAATTATATGGTGAGTGTTTTATCAAACACGTACATGCCTTTGTACAGCCAAAACATTTGCTGTACCATTTTTATAAAAATAACATTACTTTTAGATACATTTTTATCTTTAAAATAATAATTAGTTTTTTACTGATTTTTTTATTTTATTATTTAGTTCAAATACAGACATTTCAAGTATAATGCAATAAAAACGATGAAAACAAAGCATTATAATTTTACAGCTCAAAATGTGTAAATCGGAGAATAACAAGTATAAAATGAAAAATACAAACCAATACAAAAATAAAAGTTTTTGAATCAAAGTAGTTATAGATATTTTCAAAAACGTTTTGTTTTGTGATCTCATGTTTGAAAGGGTTTCAAAGTATACTGCGGGGTCTTATAAAAGGTAATATAGGAGGGTTTCTTTTATTTGTGTATTATGCATATAAAACGTCGACAAAATAATTTAATTATATATTTTTTTCCAGAAAAATATGGGTTTTGGAAACAAAGTAAAATGTCATGAGGTTCTAAATTCTAATACTGGGAATTTCTATTGTAGGAATACCTATTTTGAAGTCAGTCCAAAATGAAATAGAAAAAGGGCAATACAAAAATAAATGTTTAATATCTTTAAGTGATGTTTTACAAAAAGGGCATTTATCACAAACATTATGAATGTTTTTAATGATTGATCCTGAAAAAGTTGCGGTGGTGATGACGTCATGTAACCCGCGTCATACAGAAGGTGTCGAAGGTAATGTACTTTTGAATGAATTCTCAATATCATTATTGTTATTTTTACAGTGAAAGAAATGTATTTTGTATAGTGTTATATATGCAGCTAAATATTGTGCTATATGAAGAGTTGCCATTAGGGGGCAACAGTGTTCTATATTAGAGTGAGTTCTGTACTGAATAAAGCAGTAAAAGAAGTAAGTGAATCAGCAAACAGCGTGTGAGTGTTGCTCTGTGTGTTACGATAAAATTGTTTATATACATACATCAGCAAGCAACATAATATATAGTGATTAAGTTTAGGGCTCGCTTTTATGCGGATCAGGAAGCTTTTCGCGTCCAACTGAAAAGACCTTACGGCACGCCCCATTCCTCGTGGCACGCCCCATTTCTTTCCGACCTCTTGCCACGCCCATTGCTCCAGCCTGCAGCTACCTCTACTTGCTTTAAGTTGCAAAAATGCCATAAATGTGGACGTTCGTCGCGAGTGTGGCGATTATTCTCCGTCACCCGGGAAACAAAGCTCTGACGTTCGTACGAGGAAGAGAATCAGTTGTGTTCACGTGGCTAATAATGAGCAGTTATCATGATCAGCTAAACTTTGCATTCTCAAAAATATAAAAGTTCCTGGTATAGACTCTCTAAAAGACGTCCAAGAGTTTTGCTCGAGGCAGTTAGTGGAGTCAAAAAGATCGCAGCTGGTGTTTGGTTCTCCCGAATTGCTTGTAGGTGTTAAAAAGTGGAGAGATATGCTTCAAACAGATGTTTACCGGGAGCGTCTCATTGGAGTGGCTGTTGATAAAGTCCACACCGTTGTTCAATGGTGAGTAATGGTGTTAATTTAGATGCGGTTTGGTTGCGGCTGGTTATTTCAAATGACAGACTTGTTGCCAACCGGTTCGAAACAAACTGTGATTGGTTATTTGACATGTCCCTCAAACGTCCCTCGTGGGCGAGCATTGGCCAAAAAAAGCAGCGAAAAACACCAGACCTTCAGTATTGAAGGTCTGGCTACGCGAGACTAACCAGACCCAAACCGTGGGGTACCATGCAATGGAAAAGCGCCATTATGCACCTTTAACATTGACCGAATAGACTGGTCTGTCAGAACGGTCTATAATTCCTGTCAGTCACACAGATGTTTATACATACAATCAGTCACGGTATGTCAGACATCTGAAACCACATGTGTCATATGACCAGACAGCAGCGGTCACCATTTACACAAATGTATTGTTCCTCCGGACAGAACTATGTACCAATTCATCTCTTGAAAAACATAGATTACGACTGGCTGAAAAACATACATTGATGGCCTAATTTTGAGCAATCACCCTTATCTTTTGGTTGTCATGTAAACACCAATGAGCTGTCTGCAAACACAGCTGTCATTCAAACAATCCGTATTCCAAGGGTGTGTCCAAATATTGTGTGAAAGTAACACCATTTATAGAGCAAATAATTATTACCCTTGCTACCCGGAAACATAGGTTATATTTTCCGTAACAAACTCGTTCTCTCTTTTGTTTAACAAAGTCTGGTAAACACAAATCGTAACATCTCAAAACAAGGCTGTATAACATGTTTCTTTCAATCCAGTGATTCTCAAAAGAGTGGCCGGAGCCCACTACTAGGGAAACCCCAGCGTAACTTCCGGAAAAATACATTTGGACAGTGACCGTTTACAGTGTTTTCGTTTACAGTACATAAGTATTGTTAGTACTATGTTTGCAGATTACTCACAACCCCTTATTTACAGTGTTGTCAATGGGCAACTTGCATTGAGGCTGTTTACTGGACAAATAATCTGCACTTCATCTTTTTTTCATTTCAATGCACATGCATGCTCTTCATAAATCTGTAATAACAGTGATTATGTGTTTATATGTAAAACATTTTCTCTTTATCACAGCATTTACATTAATATGATGTTTTTTCAAATGCCTTGGAATAATGTGCATTTACGTGCATGCAAGCATATACAATATGGAGGTCATTGAACTTAAAGACCTTTTATTAATAATTCCCGACAGAACTGTATGTGGCATGTATACAGTATGTGTTCAATGAGACAGCCTGGCTAAGAAGGCACAGTCTGGTTAAAGTTGAGTTAGAGCCAGACCAATTAACCAAATCGCCCACAATCACAGAGTCTTTTTCACAGCTAGTAATTAACCTAATGAACTGATTACAGCCCCTGCAGTACAGTACATGTGAATTTCTGTGTGTGTGTGCCATCTAATTGCACATTATCTCACAGATTGTGAGAATTTAGTACTTCTGAGGTGTTGACTTGAAGAAGCCAAGATTCATTCAGAAACGGTTAAATGTGTGCACTACTGGGAATTACTGCCCAAATGCATATTGCATGTTACTGCGATCATTTTAATAAAAACTTGTAAAGTGATAACAGTAACTATGTGATTCGAAGTACTCAGTATTTTAATATTATCATGCCCACAAAATTGGTTGTAACACCAGGCTGTTAAACCCCAACCCACCTGTTTATTTACTCTCATCTGGTCGTAAATATGTGATTACAGTATAACTTCAAAACATTTTCAATTGATGTAAAATTTAGCGTAAGTGTTCGCTTCCCAGCATGCAACTTGCTGCAGGCGGATGATGGAGACCGACAGCCAGAAAGAAGGGGAGAGAAACACTTTCAAGTCTTAAACAGCATGAAGCTAGTCACCAGAGAATGAGAGACATAAAAGAAAGAGAACTCTTTGAACAGCAAAATGGTAAAGTGATGCCCCCCAATGCCCTAGAGGGCATCTAATACTGCATCTGCCAGCTGTTTCACATATATTAGTGTTTATTGCATGATAAATGAATCTATTTCAATTTGCTACCACATTGAGGGTCTGTTTCAGGCATCGGGATTGAGTGGTGCATTACACCGTTCTGCTCATAAGTTTACATACCCCTAACATAATCTGCAAAATGTTAATATGTCAGAAAAAGTAGCAAATTGAAGTTAAACAGTCGTTGATTGTCCAGATTGATTGTGTTGTGGACTATGCATAAATAATATCTGTTACAGTAAGTGAAATAGCCAGGGAAGTGCTAAACATAAAACAAACTGAAACTTTGAAGCAATGCTATTTATTGCATTGTTACTTTAGTTTCACTTTAATTTAATGATCTGACTTTTCACGTTTTACAGTGTTCATGGGTCTCTCTGTTCTGCGTAAAAACTGAAAAGCACCTAACCGAAAGTCACTGTTACAGTACACTGTTGCTTGTTGTGATAATTTTTTATGGTTTATCAAACTGGCTCACGTACTGTTTTAAATTTTGACTTGTGATGAATTGCAGTTTGCTTAATTTGATAAGTAACATAAAAACATGTTGATATGACTTATTGATCACATTTTACAGTTTACAAAGAAACAATTAAACAGATATGGTTAGAACAGATGGTACTTTTTAATTTTTTATATATGTAGTATACTGTATTCTGTATGCGTTGCATGCAACAATACACATGTGTACAGTTTGTAACTATGAAGACACTTAGCAAAATAGTTTTTCGCAACAGGCTTTTTATTAAGTCTACAGTAATTAGATCGTGCACACACACCCTGCATACCTCATAATATGAGCAAATACATGAACACACAAAGCAAATCATAAATTAGCTGGTGACAGAGAAAAACATAGTGAGAGAAAAGCAGACAAATGAGACAGAAAGTGTTGCTTTTTCTATAGCTTGTCAATGCAAAATAATAAAAAATTGCTCTGAAAGTCAACACACCCTCACACACGCGCAATGCGATCTTAATGTAAACTAGGTGTGACGCAAGCAGAATCCAAGCCTAACCTGTGAGAAGATGCTATAGACTGGCTGCCCCTCTCCTGTTGTTCTCACTGAACTGTTGGACGAGTTTTCCAAAAAGTCTTCTTCACTCAAACAGCCGACATCTCCCTGCCCGGCCCCGTCACAGCCAAGTAAGAACGGAGCAAAGCAGCACACACTGCCTGAGCACAGCCTGGGCATGATGAGTCCCTTTAACCATATACACTACTCATACATGCACACGCTGATACATTCAAAACCTGCAGAAGTGGCAAGTGGTAACACGTGCCGACTTCCTCTGCCGCACCTGAAATGACACGCCTTTTCTGAAACACAACTTCCTCTTACAGGTTACGTGATACTGTAAGTCAGCCCAGCCTATTACACATGGGCCAGCCTTCGGAGAATGATTACTGTACATACACGTGGAGTTTTAAATTTAGACCTAGATAAACAAGTTTGGTGAGCATCAATATTAATAAGCACACAGAAACACAGTAAATCCCAAAAATAGATCGGTCTAAACAGCCAATCCGTATAAAGATGGAATCTAAGCAGCAGAACTGAATAATACAATTAGACCACCAGATAAATGCATTTGGCTGTGCTAGTAAATCATCTTATAGAAGAGAATGGCAGATGTAGATCCTAGATAGCAGTGGAATTAAATGGACAGCAAACAGAGACTTTTGATGAAGTTTTTAATGCTTCTGTAGGTCAACTGGTACAGCATTGTGTAATGGGTTTGATCCCAGGGAACATGCATACTTATATTTGATGTTCTGCATGTATACCCTTGCATGTTTTTTTCTTCTTCTCAGATTTGTTTCCTGAAAAGTTTCTAAATAAATCTTTTATTTGAATCAAACAAAATAGTCGCATAGTTGGCACTTGATTAATCCCTTTAGAAAAGGTTTAAATATGTATCATTCAGGTACAGATATGTATACATTTGGTACCAATATGCACCTCTGAGGTACTAATATGAACTCTTTAGGTGCAAAGGTGTACAGGGCTGGTGGCCCGAGGGCCAAATGCGGCCCTCCAATAATCTTTTCCGGCCCGCCGTTCCTTTTGGTCTGATTTCAACAGTTACCCCAGATCCCAAGATCACTTGATTTGTGTTTTTTATACTGTTTTATTTTATATTGCTTAATTAAATCCTTACTTAAAGGGATATTTCACCCAAAAATTAAGTATGGATGTCAATGGCGCTTCTGATTGGTTCCTCAAAATATCCTCCAATATGAGGGTGTGTAAATGATGACAGATTTTTCATTATTGGGTGAATAATGAGCTATGAAAGCTATTTGTTTATCGTCTGACGTCTGCAGTTCCAAGGCAAAATAACAGACACTGAGATTACTCAGCGATGAAAAGTGTCTTTAATGAGAGGAAACCGTTGAAAAATTAGTAATATCTAGTTAACATCTTGCCTGTGGAACATTGAGCAAATCTAGAAGTGTTAGCTGTCACAGAAACAGGTGGGACGTGGAAGATATGAGCAAGATGCATGAGGCGAGAGGTGGAAAAATATGGAAACACAGACTGAACACACACACACACACACACACACACACACACACACACACACACACACACACACACACACACACACACACACACACACACACACACACACACACACAGACACACACACACACACACACACACACACACACACACACACACACACACACACACACACACACACACACACACACACAGGGAGTGATGCATGATGAAGGGTGGGCTCTGGCGGATGTGTCTACTGGTCTCATCTTCTCTTTTCTGTATTGGACAAGGAGACACAGTAATGAGACACAGCAAACCGACCTGTTCATCTCCCTGACAGCAAACCCAGATATAGAACCCCATTCCATCCGACAACTCACAAACAATTTTCTGATCACACATTACTGTAACTTTAAACCTTCTTCAAACATTGATTTGATGGCCTAACTACTGTACAGCACAGAAAGGAAGACACAGTATCATTTCACAATAATGTCCTATGAGTATTTCTTTAGAGACAAATGAAACGATGTAGGGGCGACAGAAAAACTTAATTTTAAAAGATAATGTTATAGACTGAGATATATTTATGCTGTGGTCAATAACTCACAAGTGTGGTCTATCAATATCAGCTGGAATTTAAAAAAATTTAAAACGACTTCTGTATAATTTCACTTTGAACATAGGGAGCGCATTGTTACTTTTGACCCTGACAGCAGGGACGGAAGTAACACACAGGTGGGTCAAAAGTAAAACAAGATTTACACAAGGTTCGCAACACAACTACCGCTTTACCATCACAACGCATGCAAAATTAAATAAATCAATTAAAAGCAACTATGTAACACGAACCAATACGACAACACACATGACATTAAATAAACCAATCAAAATCCTTCGGAGACCTGTTGCAGCCCACTTGCGCCTAAACTCCCACCCACTTGAGGCTGACCCGTTCATTTGCAGCTGGCACCGACCTCCATTTATACCCATCTCCCAAGATGGGCTAAACAAGTGCTTTTGTGGGTTCTTTGTGAGAAGAACACTAGGGGGCGGTAGCTGAAGGAGATTGGGCAGTACTGCAGTTATTTGTACCTGTCAGTTGCTGACTCTGTGGGCTGATCACACATACAGAGACACACACATATGTAACATTCACACTAATTCCACACACGAAACACACACATTATGATGGCATGCAGGGTTGTCATAGCAACTGTCCAAGTTCACTGGCCCCCACGTTGGCAGAGAAACCGATGATCTGAAGGGCCACCAGGCCACACATGCACACACGCACTGCACATCAACACAAATTCCCACTCCATCAAGCTGTGATGAAGGCGAACTGCTGCTGGAGAGGAAATAAACTGCTTTATCACTTCCGATGAGAGATCTAAACAAACGCAGAGGGTTGGCACCATCACACGACATATGGGGCTGAGCCAGCTAATCCAGCGTGTATAGAGAGAGCTTGTCGGCAAAGTTAAACCGAATGAACCCTGGGAGTCAGGCTGAGTGTCGGCAACATTAACCTCTCTAGAAGAAATTCTTACTATTTACACTCACTAAGCATGGCTGGGTAAAGGCACAGATTATATTTGTGTGCCATTATGGTGAAAATTGGGAGAGAAAGTTTCTTGGGAAAATAATGAACACATGTGCGGTACACACACACACACACACACACACACACACACCGCTGCTAAGGGAAATCGTTGTAATCTAATCGCTGAGTTACTGGTGATTGCTTCCAGCATACGCCAAAAATCTGAAGCTGATTTTACATAATCCTTTGTGTGAGACAGAAAGAGATGAGAGTGAAAGCAAGCGCAAGAGACTAAGAGAATATCTTGAAATCTTTATCTGTGGGTATTTGTGCGATGTGGCGTGAAGACCGATTTCATTATGTTCCCTGTCCTTCTCTACATTTCTTGTTGTTTCTTCCTGTCCATTGAGAAAATAAAATGCATGAACTGATACAGTGAAGCGTTAAGAAAGATATCTGGAAATCAAGATATCAAATGGGACCCTGTACTTTGCAAAAGGTCTACAGAAAGAGTTCCCACATGGCTGATGACATTGGACATTTTAGAAAATCATTTAAAAAAGGCACCTGCAACTGCCATAAACGCTTAACTTAGCACCCTCTTCCATACGTTATATCATTACAAAGCTCGCTAGTACGGTTTAATCTGCTACTTATGTTGTCCACCAATTTTTCTATGTTTTCTCCTGCATTTATTAATGTAAAGCTACTTTGAAACAATTAAACAATTGTGAAAAGCGCTGTATAAATAAAAGTTTATTGAATTGAAATGAATTGCATTTTGACGCAATGCGTATGCGTCTTACGTGTGTGTACACGTACGAGTCAAATAAACTATACTTTGTAGTGATTGACCGATATATCGGCAGGCCGATATTTTAAGCCGATTTTTGCAAGTTTTATGTGTATCCGCATCGGCCGATAAGTGGCTGCTGTGTTTGCCGATTTTTTCCAGCATTATTTACAAACAGAGTGCTGAAAGTCGCAAGCGATTGCGGGTCATGCGACTAAAAACAACCAACCTTTCCATGACAACATCGAAAACTCGGCCTAACAGCTGATCATAGCTGGACAAAGCGGGTTTTTACTTCTCATCTCTATATTTGTAGTAGTAAAGTGCTAGAAATCAATAACCTTTGCTGATAGTTCCTCGTTATTGTGGAGAGTGCAGTTCATGGTTCCATAGCGCCCTCACCTGTTTTTACTATTTGTTAAATATAGTTTTTTTTTAAGTTCAATACATTTTACTTTTTTAAATTGAGACTTACTTGTAACATTTGGCATCATCGTGTCATTTTTATGATGTAAATTGAGTGAGCAAAAGCAGTATCGGCTCCAAATGAAGAGTTTGGTTCCAAAACGCGATAAACGCCATTTTTGAAAAAAATGAGTTACTGCCAAAATCAGTATTATATCAGGTCAGTAGTTAAAAGTAAATTTTTAATTTTACGCAAAATCCAATATCCGCCAGGTTATTCTGTCATCTTTTCTCCCTTTTTTCGCAAAATGCGATAAACCCCACTCCTCCTTTTTTACATACGTAACGCAATAAATCCACTCCACATATTACAGCGCACCATTCCCTCCACGCACTGTAAACAAACAATGGCGGCGCGCTGAGTACACGGAGTCCTTGTTTTTCTCATCTACTCTGTACTTCATGATCAACAAACAAAACAAAATAATACTTTAATTGCATTGATAAACCTGTGATGTTTTTCTGTGACGGGAAAGAAACGTAAGCCATCAACATCTAATAATTTACGCGAGAGGCACTCGGGAGACTGGTGCTTTCCCGACAGCATCATGCTAACACATTGACCCCAGGGGATCTTATGAAAAACTTTCCATTATTTTACTCAAAGTCAACGAAAATCGAGCAGGACCAAAACATTTTACAGCTGATCGCTGTGAAAAATGCTAGGCGACGACGTCAAGTATAACCGCGCAGCAATGACAGTGTTCCTAATATAACAAAGTAAGTGTTTTGATTAATGCCATTAATGTTTATTTTTTTAATCAGTGTGTACAACTGTTCAACTAAATGAATATAACATGGCAAAGATGAATGCACATTTGATTGAATAGATTTCTAGCATTTTGAAAAAAAACTGTCATGGATTTATTGCATTTTGTGGAAAAAAGAATTTGTTTTTATAATAAATCTTTGAAAATCAAGTTATGGATTTGAATTTTTTATGTTTTTATAACCTTAAGATGCTTTGTGAAAGTTTGTAACAGAAAATAGTGGTTTTTATCTCGTCACTTTCTTTGTACAGAAAACACGTTTTTACCGGAATTTGTCAAAATCGATTTATTGCGTTTTGGAACCAAACTCTTCAAATATTGGCTCAAGAAAATCGGCAGCCTGTATCGGTCATCAGCTAAGGCTTATTAAACAAAAATCGGCATCGGCACTAAAAAAAAATCCATATCGGTCGATCCCTTATACTTTGCAAGCCTGTGTGTTCGACCGTCCGCGTACCTTCGCATACACACAAAAAACAGACTATACTCCAGGCTTTAGAATTAATTGAGCCATTTTCTATTGGATGCTCCACATAATGGAGGCACAAACACTCAAACACACAAACTGTGAAAAAAGACTGAAAGGAGAGAAGGAAAGGCTCAAAAGTCTCACACAGAGGTGA
Source organism: Paramisgurnus dabryanus (assembly GCF_030506205.2). Taxonomy (NCBI): domain Eukaryota; kingdom Metazoa; phylum Chordata; class Actinopteri; order Cypriniformes; family Cobitidae; genus Paramisgurnus; species Paramisgurnus dabryanus. Next base: position 23,197,736 of record NC_133338.1, on the reverse strand, counting down.
CATCACATGCAGAGCGAACACCTGCAGCTCCTTTCATAAGCGCTGGCGCGAACAAAGGTTTTTAGATTGAAAACCTGTCACCGCTGCTCCTTCACGAGGCACACAAACAGGCAACCGCGGCCTCAGTCACGACATCGTCCTCAACCCTGAGCTCGCTGCCGGATGTGCCGTCGCCACGGGAACAATCCCTAGCTATTCCTGCGGCAACTGGGTAAGTGCCGTTCAATTGAAGAGTCTATTGTCCCTCCTTACACTCCTCCACAGCATCACAGACCTGACATAAGCGCCTGTAAACATCTTTATACTACAATATGTTATATTTGTAAAAACTTCAAGCTATCATGCATTTGTGAAATTAGAATCGTCAACTGGTTCAATTTGATACGCTGTCCTCACTTACTTTCATTCAATTCAAAGGACTCTCTCTCTCAGTATACTCTGGCAAAGTTTAGAGGAGCAACCTTCCGATCTCTGATGAAGCCAATACGGAAGTGACTTAAACTGTAATTAATCGACTGGACGCTAGAGGCAGGCTCCAAAAGGGAGTCAATTCCCATAGACCACCATGTTAAAATGGCCAACTTTACAGTAGAAAATAATATATTTACAGCTTGGTATAAAAAGTGTTTTTGGTCTGTATAGCAAATTTTGCCCTTCATGACAACTGTGAGGGAGTGCATTTTTTTTAACTCATCCGTTTAAATTATATTAAGCTTTAAAGTTCAACATAATTAAGGGCGTGGCCACTTGAGTGACGGTTGAACAGCCACTGCCGTCACTAGAGTCGAGCAAGCAAACCAGCCAACCAGCTTCACCCATGTCCCGCCTCTTTACCCATTTTTGGTTTTCCACGAGTGATTCGCTGTGACGCGCAACCAAGTGGGCGACGGCAGTCAACGCCTACTTTAAGCATCAAAAATGATCTTCACAAACCAATGGGTGATGTCACGGACACCACGTCCATATTTTTTTACAGTCTATAGTTTAGACTCAAAGGCACCTGCTTGACTAGTCTCACACAGCCTGACAGCAGAATATCTTGACTTCACAGCTGCTTTCACTGGCCAAGGACTACCCAAGAGACCGTCTGACAGACATGTAAAGTTACCAGTAACAGTTATTTTGTTCAGCGCCCAATAAAGCAGTGTTTCCCAACCAGACGGCGGGGGCCCACAGGGTCTCAGCTGATATCCAAGGGGGCCTCAAGATGATTAAATGATTAAAAATTGGACAAAATAAGCAAGTTTCTTATTTTTTTGGCAATTTTAGTAGCAAATATACATCTGTCCAGTCATTCCAAGCTCTAGTTAATTAAATTTTTTTTCAAATATTTTTGTGAGCAACGAGGGGACCTTGAAGTGAAAAAGGTTGGGAACCACTGCTGTAAAAGAAGCATGAAAATGTGAAGTTGGCGCCCTACATCTCCCAGAAATCCTGTAGAATTAAATCAATCAGAAGATGACCTGGAAACTCCTGGAGTGTTTCCAGTTTTGTGTGCCTTATGCATCAGACCAGTCTGTGCGTAACTGTGACGTCTGAGGCTGAGAATACAGCTTGACTAGCACATGCAACCCAGAAAAGACGTAACCTGGATGCTTTCATTTTCATGAAACGAGAACACTAAAAAATATGGTGCTACAAAAGGTTCTTTGAGAGATCGCAAGGGGACCAGTGCCCGGTTGCATGAAACTCCTTAAGTGAGGGAAAAAAATCCCTGAGGTAAGGGATTTATTTAAGAGCAATGCAACAAAGGTCTTAACTGTCACCCTTACCTAAGTGTTTACTAAGTATTTTACGGTAGTCTCTGCCAAAACACGGCAGAGGAGAAGCAGTTGCCATAGTTACGAAATCTCAATGCGTAAACAAATCAATAAACGCAGCTCAACCGACAGCGGATTTGTGTACAATGAAACATCGCAAATAACAGACTGTTAAGTGGCGCATGTATAAAACATCAAAGTAATTCAAACTTGAAGCTCAAACTTTAAATTGCCAGACGATCAAACCGCTATTGACCTAATAAATGCGCATCACTTTTCTCTAGGGATTATTTCGATCGTTAGAAATGCGCGTTGGTACTTTATTTTCTTAAATAACCATAAAATCAGCAATCGCGTGTGACGTTAAGGGACCTGTTATAGTCCCTTAAGTTTTAAAGGGAAAATGGGACTTAAGGACTTTGTTGCAATGCATAGCTTAAATGCTAAGGTAATACCTAAGCATTTAAGGGATTTTTTAGCTTAAGGACTTTCATGCAACCGGGCACTGAGCCCTAAAGGGGATCGCACACCGGCCGCGCCGCTCAGCGCCGTTCTAAATCAACTAAACACATTGTTTTCTATGAGTATACGCACACCGGCGCTGCCAGGTGGCGCCTGTCCTTGTCTGTGACTCAGGAAGTTGCTCAAATCCCTTTCGCGCCACACAGCGCCACTCACATAGTTTAACATTAAATAACATCATATTTGTCCCAAATCATTGACGATTAACATTGGCTGCTAACGTATATGTTGCATTTTGAAGTAGACGCTATCTGACGAAGCTCGCGCTATTTAATCTGCACTTCCGGTTTACAATACCTCCGAGTTCTCCTAGGCGCGACGCGGCGCTGAGCTGCGCGGCCAGTGTGCGATCCCCTTAAATGTCACGTGAATTAGTTCTGTTGCACATTATTATTTACCACTCATGAATTTTACATCATGTGCTTTAGATTATAGACCCTTTACTGTTTGTACACAATGATGACGTGGCAACGTATTCGTGCGCATACTGGCAACGGAAGTACGGCAAGAATCAGAAGTGAAGCAACACACACAGAGAAAGTTAGTTAAAAAACTTAATAAACTTTTTCAACAGAAATACCAGATCTATGTACTATCGTGGAGTGGATAGAAGACGTTAGAAGATGGCCAAATATAAAGTGGCCAGATACATATATACGTATATGAGTATATTATATTAGTGCAACCAAACGCACCAACCAGACGTTTTTATGCCGGGAAACGCACCAACCAGACATTTTGAGTGGCTAACACGTTAGAACCACTGGGGAACAACACCACTTCTGTGGCCAAAATGCATGCGCAGGCTATTTGATCACGTGGGCTGTAAAAGTGTCTATTAACAAGTCAATAATATAACTATCATAAAAATGTCTTCTGTTAAAAGCCAGATAAATAAACCTAAGAAATGTGTAAAAGACTAAAAGCAAGGTCTGTGGTTTAAGATCTCCGCCACAATGTGTTGTAAGTGGAGTTGCAAAATACCCAGCTACAAAGTGGCCCGATAACCTACTGTACCACACAAACACACAGAAAACACACCAGACATGCTGTCTGTCTGCCCCTCACCCTGTTTCTGTGTCTCTCTAGCTGTCTGTTCCTCTGTTTCCCAATGAGTCCTTTGGGAAGGATACATTACACACCACATACAGCTGTTGTGAATGTCGCCGGCTCACACACACACGTGCGCGCACACACACACAAACATCCCGGAACGGACGGAGAGAGCAGTTGTACACTAACATTTCACTTAACCTTTCTTCTAAGGCACACACACCTGACCTGACACCTGCTCTCCCTTACGAAAATTAACCATGGTTTTACTACAGTTAAAATCAAAAAACCATGGTTACTGTAGTAAAACCATAGTAACTACAAAATAACCATGGTTTTGACAATCATGGTTTTCAAAAACCATAGTTAAACCATAGTTAGTGTAGTAAAACCATGGTTTTGCTGATAGTAATCAATACACCAAAAAAACATGGTTACTACACTTTTACCACAATAAAACCATGGTTAATTTTCGTAAGGGCTGTTTGTGTAGGTCACAGCAGCACACCTGTGTCATCTCCTCGTGAGTGTGTTCCTAACCGAATGCTATTACATTACAGCGTGTGTGTGTGTGTGTGTGTGTGTGTGTGTGTGTGTGTGTCGTCAGCAGTTCTTCTCTTTACTGGCAGTGCTCGGCTTCCTCAGGCAGTGAAATATTTTCAGCAGAATGAATCGATCACAGAGCATGATCTCTATGCAGATGAATCTCTCTAGACAAACGAGTGAACAGAAACGTCCCAAGATTCAAATAGCATCTTCTCAATGTCAAAATGCATTATGAATAACATTTACAATGACTTTATAGTATTACAAACATTGGTGTGATGATCTATGTTATATATGAATGATTTGGCAATTAAAGGAAAACAGGACAATTTGTACAAATGGGTCACAATTTGTTCGGTTAAACCCTGAAGAAGTACTTCTTCTGTCAAAAGTTTTTAAATGGTTCTTCATTGGTCTGTATAGACCCTTTAAGATCCACAAACCTTTTCTATTGCACAAAAGCTTCTTTGTAGTTCGGAATGGTTCAATAGACTATAAAAAGGTAAGAAAGAACTGTTGTTTAAAAAATCGTTCACTGAGAGTTGTTTGGGGAACCAAAAATGGTTCTTTAATGGCATCAGTTCAAAGAACCCTTTGTAATACATTTGTTTTTAAAAGTCTCAGCGCCCAGTTAGAAAAAAACTCCAAGTTGTTTGTTTGTTGTGATTCTGGTGAGAGATCAGCAGGTGTAAGTGGTGGGTGCACAATTGTTTAAAGGGATAGTTCACTTTAAAATGAAAAATCTGATGAACACAAAAGAAGATATTTTGAGAAATGATGGTAAAAACACAGCAGTAAGTGACCATTGACTTCCATAGTAGGAAAAAATATTTTGGAAGTATTGTGATAAATGACTAAGAAAATATTTTGATAAATGATGGTAAGCACACAGTTGATGGAACCATTAAATTCCATCATGTTTTTTTATTCCTACTATGGAAGTCTATGGTCACTTACTGCTGTGTGTTTACCATCATTTCTTAAAATATCTTCTTTTGTGTTCATCAGAAAAAAGAAATTCATACAGGTTTAGAACAACATAAGAACGAATAAATGATGACAGAATTTTCATTTTAAAGTGAACTATCCCTTTAAAGCCCACAGTCATATATTTTCTTTGATGGAAAACATGAAAAGTCTGTGTGAAAAAGAGAAAGCACACATGTACACACACACACTAACACACAACGTCTCTACTGAAAGATACCTCAGCACCTTGCGATCACTCACTCTCCCCTAGGAAACCATGTTGCCCAGTATGACCAGCAGACAGTCCCAGCGGCTCATTAGTGAATCAGGCCTTCTATTGATCGGCAAGCTAATTACGACTCACTCTCTCCCTGTCCTCTTTTTTCTTTCGACACACTATACTTCACCATGTGAGTGTGATGAAAACACGGGTCACCATCCGAACAACCTGCATAACCAGCCCTACGTGAGAGAGGATCTTTCATCTCTCTGGTCTCTGAAGCGTATCGAGAGCCGATAACATCTTCCACGGGATAATCAGACAAGATCATATAACACGTTCCAGTTCAATTACAGTATATAGCACTCCAATCAACTACAGTACAGTACATCCAGCATTAATATACAACAAGTGACAGTCAGCTGGTATATCTGCGGGGTTTGGAAATTAACTTTTTCACCCACCAGCCCATTTGCCAACTAAATTTATAAGTTAATTCTACTAGCAAAAAAAAAATCGTTATTTGTAAATTTATAAAACATTTTATTATTATAAAATCTGTTATAACTATAATCCTTTATTTTTGTCATGATTATGACTCTCCTGGACTCTTATCACGATTTCCTCCCAAGGGCCAAAAACATACAGGTAATTTCTGAATTTCCCCTCCCGCAACGTGTGTATGGATAAACTTGTGTATGGATTAACCAGTTCTCGCCAGAAATATAGCCATAGATACTGGAACGGTGTTAAGAAGAAATAAACAAACAAACTCTCATTAACAACGTTTTTAGGACATGCATCATAGTGGCATGTTGGTATTCTTGGACAGGGGTTTCATACCTCATGATACCAGGGACCCTTGATAAACCTTTTGTGAGGGAACCCCTACCTAAAATATATAACAATTTACACATTTTTACGTATGACAAGTATATTTGGCTACACTTTTGAGGAACTATAGACCTAAGGAGAAACATTTTCAATTCACATTTATTTGTACATCAGGAACTTTGACAATAAACCTTGTTTCACAGCAGCTTCACAAGCATACTGCCTTACAAACCCCAGAGTGTGATAAATGGCACTGTAACAAGGAAAACTAGACTAGATTAGAAAGATACAAGCAAATAGTTAAACACACTACATAGATTTTCCAATAATTTTCACCTGATATTTCTGGGGACCCCCAGGGGGCTTCCAGGAGGCTCTATCTATCTGCCTAAAAAAATCGCAACTTTTAATTTTCTATCGGTCTCAGTACACGATGTAACTACAGAAAAGTCAAGTTTTACATAGGAAAATTAATCGAAACTCTTTGGTAATTTTTTAGCGCAATGCTAATATTCTAATCAGATTCAATGGATTATGCTAAGCTATGCTAAAAGTGGTAGCGCCAGACCCAGAGATCAGCTGAATGGATTCCAAAATGGTAAGAATCAAATGTTTAACTCTAGGAGAGCAGGAAAATTTGCATATTTTTAAAGGGGACATACCATGAAAATCTGACTTTTCCATGTTTAAGTGCTGTAATTGGGTCCCCAGTGCTTTTATCAACCAAGAACAGGGGTCTTCAACATTTTTGGGGGCTGGGACCCCCTAGATGAGCGAGGCATGGAGCAGGGACCCCCTGATATTAAATGTGTAAAACAAAGATATTTAAATAAGCAGAAATGTCATGGTTCTGCCATCTTGTCCTTTGTTTAATCTAGTCTTGTGGCAGAATCATGACAGACCCATGTTTTGTGTGGGTTCACGTGGTCTCAGTATTGGTTTACTAGACCACGTGTTCCCTGTGTCTTGTCTCTTTCACCCCGCTCCCTTGTTGTTGTCATCTTCATTGTTTAACTCCTGTCACCTGTTGCCCTCATTAGTTGTCCTCTATTTAAGATCCTTGTGTTTGTTGTCCTGTGCTTGTGCATTGTTTCTGTAATTCTGTGAGTACGCTGTCTTTAAGTCTAGTAGTGTTTATTGTATCCAGTCCAGTTCAGTCTAGTTGTGTTTATTGTATCCAGTCTAGTTCATTGTTTAATGTTATCCTGTTTAGTGTAGTCTTGTAAAGTTTAGTGTTCTTTACATTATCCTTATACTATCCTAGTTCATGTTGTTTTGCCCCCTCGTGGGATTTATTTTCTGTTTTGAGTTATAAATAAAAGTATTTTGTTTGTACCTGCTGTCTGCGTTTGGGTTCGTCCTACAAACCATAACAAGAAGGGTACGAAAGGCTGCTTTTTCGTATTAGGCACAACGCAATGTGGAGTAAAGTACAACTATTGACCAAACCGAATCAAGGACTGGAACGGTTTTATAAATAGAAACAAACCATATTGTCACACAGCCATACTATATTTAGACAGTACATTAGCACTATTATGCTGTTGTTGTACATGCATCATTTTCTGTGTATTTAGTAGATTTAGTTTAATTATTATTTTAACGTATTTGCAGTGTAATACATTTTCATTTTACTGTGAGATGGACAATTGCACATTACCCTGAACCTGGGCTTTCAGTTTATAATGACTGATCATAGTGAATGACACAAAGACTGTCTATTCTGGTGGGGATAGAGGCTGTGCTACCTTATAATTAAGAGGTTTGTTGCTTTTCTTGTGGATCATCATTTTCACGAGTTTAAGGAGAGCCGGTTTATATTCTGCAGAGCATCATATCAGACTCAGACTCAGGAGAACAACATGCAACGAGTCAGAGCGCATCCCTATGGGGAAACTTTTTGAGAGGCGGATTTCAACCTGACTATAAATCTTGCACAAAGCACCATCACAGGGGAGTTTCATTAATTTTTAAATGCAAGCGATAATTTAGTCACAGTTTTTTTATGCAGACGCGGTGTGATGTCATTTGCCTGTTGAATTAGCGCTTTAGCAATTACAAATCTGAACAGCGTAAACAGCCGTCCAAGTTCAGAAATATAGATGAGAAAACATGTCGCACTGAAGATGTGAATAAGATCAACCCAGTAACTTAGTTTAAGTAAGCATGTGAACAAATAGGTCATTCAAATTTGGCTCCCCTGGTGATGTCAGAAGGGGAAAATACCGCCCCTTAATCTGCACTATCCAACCACGCCACTGCCATTTAGTACAGAGATCAGCTCATTTGCATGTTAAAGGACACACCCAAAACTGCAATTTTTTGCACACACCTACCAAGTGACAATTTTGACTTGATATAAAAAATGACCTATATGATGTTTTGAGCTAAAACTTTACTCTGGGGACAACAAAGATTTATTTGACCTTAAAAAAGTCTGGTGAAATGTCCCCTTTAAAACAGATTACATGGTTATTGCCTCATAGCACCTGTCATATTTATAATATCCATATCTAGAGATTTGTCTTTCATATACAGGTTTATTCTGTCTGTAGGTTCGTCCATATATATACTTTTACATATTGCCTATTTTTAATGTACTATATGCATAAATACAAAATACAATAAATGCATACTATAATTTCAATAGTCTATAAATGAAACTCAATACAAAACAAGATCAAAACAATATAAACTGAAAAACATGTATACTGTGAAATATACCACTACCGTTGAAGAAAATGACTCTTTCCGTAAAATAGATTTTTGGTCATACCGCCCACCCCGAGTTCATATGTGTCTTATAGTCCATTTAAAAATATTCTTTTGAACTGACTGTATTTATCGGAAAAAATACTAAATGACTTCTCAAGTAACTTCCCTTTATCTGTCGCTGTTCTCCAACCGTTTGTATGGTGTGTGTTCCATCACACGCATCCCCCGCTTGTAACAGACTTAAGAAAAAACACTGCCGGCCTGTGCACGTTCTCCGTTCGCGACATAGAAATTGCAAAGTATTCGCTTATAGTATTACAAATTAATATAAAGTCGATTTTTACAAGCCATACACATGCCACAATCCAATGTGCTGCTCTTCAAGTGCACGCAAATTAAGTTTGTGAACACTGAAGGCTGTTTTTTTAAAAAGCAAGTGATATATAATTTTGCACATCGTTAAAACAACAACTACCATATTTCCCTAAATGATTTATCTTGCACATCCCTATTCACTAGCATGGTAAATATAAGAATAGTATTATAATATAATAGTTCAATAATAGTACTACAATGAAATACTATTGTAAAATGCTTTTTATGAATTTTTTCATTTAAGTGGCATCTCCTTTATGTATTTCATCTCTCTTTCTCTCTCTCCCCATCTCTATATTAGGAACGAATATGTGGGTGGATTTCTCAATGCCCTCTGCAAAACAGCCCATAATAAGCAGGACCAGCACCTGACCATAGCGACCTTGCTTTTTTCCCAAATTTTGTTGAAAAATAAAAAAACACGCACACACTAATGTTCAGTACTGTACAAATACATCTGCAGCAGGGTGTTCCCCAAAAATTCACTGAGAATTCAGAAAATGTATTTTGCACGCTAAACAGTCTGTGACAGTTTACTGTAGGCGCCAAACAAACAACGTGGATCCAATAAACACCTCATTTGCAAGCTTATTTGCAAACAGACTCAGGTCATACAGTCACACTGTTGCTAATGTGATAATGTCAAACTGTCTTAGTTCAAGATTCTGAGTGTGTGCAGATTAGAGATGTACTGTATATATTTGAAAGCATTGAGTGGTTACTGTAAAAACTCTTATCTACTGTATGCGTGTGTGTGTCAGACTTACTGTGTGTGCATTTATGCTGCATGAGTTTGTGACTAAGTCTATGTGGGCGTAGGAGAGAAAGTATTTGCTTGAAAAAGTATATGCTAGACTATATGCATTCATCTTATACAAACCATATTTTCAACTTAAGTTTGTCTTCAGTATTTATACCAACCATACGTAACATTGTTACTTTTGTAAAATTCATAAATATATTAGTGGTTTAATTTCTTGGTTTACTCTATTGGTATTATTTTACTTCATTTGTAAACCTATGCATGCTTTTACATGCAATTCAGATATACATTTACATTATATTTGTTTTCAATAAATCAATCAATTAAAATGATGGCTTCGTGAGAACTTTTGTCTGTTGAGTGTGTCTGTTTTTTAGGATAGGTCGATGACAGTGAGTGAGTTACGAGTGTGTTTAAGTGTGTGTGTGTCCACTAGTGTGGTAGATCTTCAGTGGGGGAGTGAAAGGTTCCCTCGCTCTCCGCCATCCACAATGCAAATCAGCCCCATACACAAGCTCTCTATAACACTCACACACAACCCTAATCTCACCTCACCAGCCTCCCACTCTCTATCCTCGATATCGCTCCATCGTTTTGGTCCATTTTATGTCACAGCAACACTTCCCTCTCCATTATACATCTACATATTGTTTGCCTCTCATTTCTTTTGTTTATGTCCTTGTTTGTGTTCCTTATTTAGCAGTGCAAGGCCCTAATTTACATAGTCTATGGCCACTGTGCAGACAAACAGAGAAATTCCTTTGGCCTTCTTGACACTTAAGACTGAATCCCTACATCTCTCTCTCTCTCTCGCTCTCTCCAGCAAATTCTTATATGCCAAAAAAAATAAACAAAAAAGATACTGTAGCCAGTAAAACATTTGTGTGTGTGCATATAATCATGTTGTTGTAACTACAATGACATCATGTTCAGACACATTTTGTACTTAACTTTTCATTCTTACGTTGCATCTCAAAATAATGGATCACATTTAACCTACATTCAAATTAAATAGCAAATATTTGAATATCCAGTTAATGGCCAAAAATAGACACCTAAATATAACCAAAGCATGACGTGAAACTGTTAAGTCAACATTGAGGCATTTTGCTGGCCCATAGATGTGCAACTTGACAAGCAAAACAGACATATTTGCAAGTCAAATTTCATTTATACAATCTTTGGTTTAAACTAGACAGAAGTACCCACATACCCTAATACATCGTAATACATTGTCTTTTTAACAAAATTAATACTTTTTAAATGTTAATGTCACATCAAAGTTACAGTATTACTGCTTTACTAACATTTACTAAAATTATATCCTGCGGTTTGATGAGGAGGAATGTGCTTTTCTAGGCAATCAGATCTATGAATTTTGCCTGCTAGATGATATAATGGAAAACAATTCCCAGATTTAATTTAAATAAATACAAAGGACAATATCAAAGAGTTTTGGAGTTGGACAACCACCCAGTATTGGGCAGTTCACTTTTTGCATCTCTTGCGTGCGTGAATATGTTATTTTGAATGTGGCGTGTCAGTGCCGCAACCAGTTGAAAATAAGAATGGCGCGTAGGAAAGAAGTAGGAAAGCAGTGCGGCCATGGCCTGGGTTTCCCAATGCTGCCTTGCGCGAACATTTATTCACACTGCATGTCTAGCATGGAAACCATGGATCATTTTTCCCCTGAAATAGGGAGCCAATCACAGAACGGGGAGGGGGCAGCAAGTTGATGACGATGTCTATGCAACACACTAAAGCAGTTTTGTTTATCAAACATGGCAGCAGACGCAAATTTACTATTCGATGCAGGGATAGTGGTCGATCTAAGGGATAGTGGTCTAAGTAGTTTTGAAAAAAAAGAGCAACTTTTGCCGTTAAACTTTTGGCGACAAACACAGCGTTCGTACTGTGGTTGTCACAGTGCCACTAAGTTGTGTTGCTTTGCAATATCAGTATACAGCTACCGGTTTATTTGCTTAGCTTTCAGCTGTGTGCACATGTACCTGATAAAAGTTGTTGACGCTTGAAGTTATTAGGGGTGTGCAAAAAAATCGATTCACATTTGATTCGCGATTCAAGCTTTGCCGATTCAGAATCGATTCATAGCATTCCAAAAACCGATTCATAATTTTTTTTTTATGCCGTGTTACTATTGTCCTGAAATGAGTTTATCTTAGTATTCCCATAGATGGCGCTGCGTCGTATTCACTCTGACGCCTGCACACTCTTGTCACAGTGTTTCCCACACATTGACTTAACTTGGGCGCGCTGCCCAGTTATATTAACAAGCGCCCAAGTATATCTGGCAAACTTTTTTGTTTTTCCGTGATGATGACACTCTTTAATAATGACATTTTGTGTGCGACATGATGAGTTCCGTATGCGTTCACGTGCTCTCTGTTTTTCAATGAATTGGGAATCGCGAACAAGCTCATGTCACATTGTATCCTTCATGTTTCTGAATTTGAGCAGATTTTTAACATTAGAGGACTTCACGGAGCACCTGCGGCCTGTATGGTTCCGGGTTTGTATTTGAAATGGTCAGTCGGGTCCGGGTCAGTCATAGTTAAATAACTTCGGGTCCCAAAGTCTGATTAATATTGTGTGTAAAACCCGAGTCGAACGGAGAACGGCCGTGAGCGCTACCGTGCTAAAGCTCGCGTGCAGTTTCAGCGTGCCTGCGGTTTCCATGGCGATAACAACTGGCTCTTTTCTATTATTATTAATAAACCATACCTTTTCTAAAATCTATTGCACTGAACGAGCAAAGCTCAAGCTTACTCAAGATTTACAAAACACAAAGCTGTAATGTAAAGTCCCCTATCACTGGGACAGCAAGTAGACTTTTGAATCTGAAATAATGAGTGGATTTAGTTTTTTTTAATCGGCAAGAGAGAAATAAAAAGAGAGGCCCTTTCCTTGCTTCTGCTCTATCTAATAGAAATAATAACCATTATAACACCAGTCACATTTATAATCTATAGACCTGCACTGTCTTATCATTAATATACTGTATTATTGTATTTAATAGAGTTTAATAAAAGGGGTCATCTAATTGCTTCATAACAGTTTTTATTTTTGCATAAAGACATAAAGCAATATCAAACTACATTTAATTTGTTGTGTTTCTTTTCTTTAAAATTGTATATCTACTGCAATCAGTCACATAGGAAAAAGTAAACTACATTTACATCGGTTTTTAAAATCGAGAATCGTTTTTGAATCGAAAATCGATTTTGAATCGAATCTTGAGCCTAAAAATCGGAATCGAATCGTGCACCCCTAGAAGTTATGTCGCTCTACATACGTCATCTGGTAATATTGAAACGATTGGCTATGAGTTACGTACAGACATATTTGATAGACATTCATAGCGCCCAGTAAACGGCTCCGGGCATTCGTGAACCACGACTCAAATACGAGAAAATTAACATGTGGTTCCCAGACCACGTCTCATTCTCTATGAGACTGGTCTGGTGTTAGCCAGGCTAGTGCGGCCATGTTTTCCACAAGGTTTTAGATGCGAAATGTGTAAACTCCAACTAATGCTACCAACCACCTTTAAACACTGACAACCACCCACAACACTACAGTTCTTTCCACATTTAAGTCCGAAAATTTCATCCGAAATTTTTGCACGTTAAAAAAATACAACCTCATGTTGTGTCAATAATTAAAAAATTCGAATTATCAAAAATCTTGGCCTCTGTAGCAAAAAAATTGAGAGGTGTTTTGACAATTCAGAGGCACTGAAGAATAGCGTTGATTCAAGTCTGTAGTTGCAGTACATACAGAGAATTGAAATTGCGTTACACTCACGCCCTAGGTGTATACAGATAACTTTAACATTAAAGACTAACACAAGAATTTTAAACAAATTACAAATAAATACAGTCAATATTTAAACAAATATATAATAAAGTATGACATATAGGTTTCGCAGTACAAAGAAACAAATTATAAAGCGGACTGAAAGTGACGTAATTGTCGGCTTAAAATGTGACCAAAGATTATACAGTTTTGTGCTTAAGTTCCCTAAACAACAGCATGTTGCTAATTTCATTCATTCATTTGGAGTAAATAAAGCTAACATTATGAAGACTCTTACAGTTTTTTTCGATTGCTAAACGCCAGTGGGCACAACTGGAGTCACATGTGCAAAACTCTAACTACAGTCTGCACAGCAGCAGTTCATGTGGACCAAACTCTAGTTCATTTTTCATTGCTTGAACACAGTTTTCAAAACTTTACACACTTATTCCATGACTTTAATCACAACCTGCACAACACTGTGGATTTACAGCACTTTGTTCAAATGCTAACACACTGCTGTCAAAACTGTGAATCACACATTCAAAACACAATTGATTTCAGCATTGTGCCTTTCAAACACTGCTGATTGCAATTTCATATAAATATAAATTCCAATTTCATATATATATTTCATTTATATATAATATTACCTTTCATGTACTTTAAGTTTCTACCTTTTTTCTCATTACTGTAATTCCGTAAATTACTACAGACAACTGAAGCAAACTGCTAATTTTCATTTACCCTAAAAAATTATGATGTTCTAAAAAAAATATTGTGATAAATCAATAAATAAATCATTCTTTAAAGAAAACATTACTTGGTGTGACATCACTGAAATTGTTAAAACTGTAAAGATATAAAGTTAGTATTTTGTGTATTGGTGTTTGATGTTAGTGTTTTTCCTCTCAGTGTGTTGTGAGTGACAGTGTGTGTTATCTCAGTGAGGGTTGTGTTTAGTGTTTGGCTGCACGGAGCTGTTTTGAGCCATATGTTAAGAGTTGTGCTCAGGTGACTTTTGGTAGTGCAGACTGTAGTTAGAGTTTTGCACATGTAGCTCCAGTTGTGCCCACTGTCGTTTAGCAATCGAAAAAAACTGTAATATGCATCAGACTGTGTGTGCAAGGTTTCTGTGCACAATGAATTTGTAGGATGACAAATAAAATAAATAAAAAACATGTGAACATTTTGGACGACAGTGTGCAAAGATCTTAACATTTTGAAAATTCAATAAATAAATCATAAAAAAAAAACATTGGAAAAGCAACATTTGAGCAAGCACCAATCAAAAATGAGAGAATCTCTGTAACTAAAGACATATTACACTAAATCTTTCACAACCTTGAATGACCTTTTGGTCAAATTAAAAATCCACCGATGGCTAACATATTCAAAGAAGAACTCTTCATGATGTTGATTTTGTAAGAGGTGGTGCGCTCAATGTGAAGACTTTTCTAGAAAATGAATAAAAATAGACAATGCTTAGAGCTATTGTGAGAGTGAGGAAGCCGAACGGTGTGTGTGTGTGTGTGTGCGTATGTGGGTGTGTGTGTATTCTCCTCCGCGGTTTGTTAAGGTCAATGTGAAGTGTGGTGGTGTGTAGTACGCTCTCTCTGGCCGCCCCCTCAGGCCCTTCTGTTGTGTAACCATCACACTGCAGCTATATTGTGATGACCATAGGGTCATATTTGTGGGATAACAAAGGTATCTTAATGTGTGGGTCAGATTGAGACAACGCTCTCCAACCAAAATCACTTAAATTGTGAAGACCAGCCTCCATGACAGTCTCCAGCTTAATGTAGTGTCTGGATTAAAAATGCATCTACTGTATAAGATGCCAAAAGATTTGTGTTATTAAGGTCACGGCCACTATTTAATATATCCCCATGAGGAGTTTAGGGCTAGGCACATTAAATAAGTTCTGGAGTAGATCCTCCATGGTCGTAACTTAAAAAATTGGTTAGTAGCTATATACCATTAGTTTAAAATAAAAACAATAGACATAAATGGAAAGTCCCTGCCATATTAAAAGGTGTGTGTGTTTTGGGGTGTGAAATTGTCTACACTAAAAGCATACTATAGAGCTATTCTAAACAGCGAGCGATACAGCTAAAAATACAAAGTTAGAGAAAGAATAAGAAAAGGCGAGGTGGTTAGACCAGTGGTTATGCTCCCAGCAGGTACCTGAAGACTAAATGCTTTGGTATTGTATCATGAAAGCATTTTCCATTCTTCCAAGTCGTTTTTTTTTGTGATTTACTGTAAAATCATCCTATAAAATGTAAAGAACATGTGAAAATATAATCTTGATATCTTTAATATTGAATGAGTAAGGCCATGTCAAAGATTGAAATCCGACTTTGATGCTCCTAATCTCATAATAAGATTATGAGACTTTAGCCTGATTCACAGACGAGCAAAAATATAAGAGAAAAACACTTCATTTCTGAGACGCAAGAGGATCAAAAATGAATCGCAAAAACAAAGTTTCACAAACACACTGCTCTGCCCTCAAACTCATGTTACTGTAGTTGATCTGAAAGTTGACATGTAGGACAATATTATTTCAACCATCAGTGTCACATTATGGCTGCTGACACAGAAACACAGTTTCAACAGAGATGACAGACTGGGCCCAGACTAAAGAAAGAATAGACTAAAACTATATATAGGCTGAACTAAATTTCATCCAGCGCACTCATGAGAAACTATGGCTAGCTTTGATCAATATCAGCTGTTTTTGTTGATCATTGAAACGATACTGGCCTCAATGACATCTCTCAATAACCTCTGCTCCTCCCATTAGAGCTGTGGTGAAATCTGCTCATTGCAACAGGCAACACCGCAATACACTCTTGCAGTTAAAACCTTTGCAGTTTTTTTTGGGGGTGAGTTTCACAAAGTTTCAAAACATGTGAAAAGGAGTTTAAAGGTCAAAACAATACAGTGCTTGGTCATTCTGTTGGGCAAAACCAAGCTTCATGCACAAGATCTTAGGGTATTGCACAAGAAAGCTTTATTTGATAAATTTAGAAAAGTTCTTAAAATCTTAAAAAGTCAAGCACCTTAAAAAAGAAAGGTTGCAACCTGTGTGCAGAGGAAGCCTGTTTGACTGTAAAAAAGACACATGTGCTTCTTTGTTCTCGCAGTCGCACACATACCCATTGTGTCCTCGGGGGATATCTTTTCTGTATGTTTCTATATTCAGGCACGCTGCTTTCCTCCAAACCCTCAAACACCGAGTAGGTGAGGTGAGGTGTGTGTGTAGGTGGGTGGAGAGGGTGCTTCAAACCTTTCATCTCAGGGTGACACAGAATCCCTCAGCAGTATTATATCATCTGCACCTGCACTCAGTGTGTGTGCATTTGTACTGTACGCACGTAAGGGTGCAACCACACCATACCTTATAAAAAAACACATGACGCTGACTGATGCGGTCTTAAAATGGAAACATGCCCTAACCCCCAAATCAGGCTAAATCAACAAAGCTTTATTGGAAAGACAGTAAAAGTAACGTTAAAGCTAAAGCTATTGTGAAAAATCAATGTAAAGGTTCAAGTATGAAGAAATTTGAGACCATGAACTAAAATAGTCCAAAATTCAATTTAGCAGTTTCAGCAGCAACAACAAAAACAAGCGGTTTTGTGGACCAAACGTAACTTTAGGTACTTCTGCAAAGAATCAATGAGTCAATCAATCAGTCCTTCTAGAGTAGATTATTTCTCATATCAAGCAAAATAATGAACCAGTACCTTAGTTAAAATCATAGGTAAAGAGTATAAACTACACTAGTCAACATTTGAAGTGGATCAAAAAAGTTAAAGGAGTCATATGATCAGATTGCATGTTTTCCTTTGTTTTTAGTTAAATGATGTCTGTGCACATAAAAGATCTGTAAAATTGCAAAAATTTAAGTTTAAAATCCAAAGAGATATTCTTTTTAAACGTGAAGCCTCATCCACTCCCACTTAAAACGGCTCGTTTAACACGCCCATTGCAGTTAGACGTCATACTGGTTTGAACATTTTCATAACACCGCCCTCATATACGCAAAGATAGAGGGTGTAACTTTCAATCACGCTGTAGTATTGTTATTTCCGCCATGTCGAGCAGACGCTGTGTTTCGTTGCAAAACTACCTTGGTTGGCATTCCAACAGAGTAAACGTTAAGAAACCAGTGGTTAGGTTTTATTTACAACACAGTTTCGGAACAGTACAGCCCAAATGTTCGATTGTGTGCTGCACATTTTAAGGAGGATTACTTTCTAAACATCGCGGAGTACAACCGCTGGATTCGTCTAAAAAGTGGAGCAATTGTAACTTTGCAACTACACTGACATCCTGTAAGTAGCTGATGTTTTCATATTTAATAAAATTCCTCACTGACGATTCAAAGACGAGTTTGGTGCAGAGACGCGCCTGTGTTTTAATGCATTTCCTAATGATGATCCAAACCAAGATTTGAGAAGTGCAGATTAGTGCTTGTTTGTTGTTTCTACGTTCACAAATGCAAACATGGTTTATGTTTTAGTATCCTTACCTTACCATCTGTTACGTTCTGCTCACATCGTGCTGGTACAGGTGATCGATTCTGGGTCAGATTCAGGCTCATGTTGATAAGGTAGTAGTAAATACGATAGTATCTCATGGCTTTCACTATTGTTTTGGGAGCTCATCTTCCAAAACTTGGCAAGGAGCGTGATATTTCCGATTAGGTATTCGGCCAATCACAAAGCACTGGATAGCTGGCCAATCAGTTCACACCCGTTGACACCGCGCTTTCTCACAACGATGAGCTTTGTACCAAACGACCTGTTTCAGATGGGCGGGACTATTTTTTAACTTTTTTTTAATGAATTTTTTTTAACCATAAACCACACAAACATATTGAATTACACCAAATACACAAAGTAATGTGCTTTTTAGCCCTATAATATGATTCCTTTAATCAAAGTTGTCCTAATGCTGCGTTTACACCAACCGCATTTGAGGCGTCAAAATCGCGTCTACCGCTCCAAGTTTATCAGTTTGAATGCTTTTGCGTGTCTAGAGCAAAGTAGATGCACGGAAAAAGCAAGCATTTGATGCGCGTCATAGGCAAAATCCGCTTCCTGTGGGACAGGCAAGTGCTATGCAGTTGTCTGTTTGCAAGATGGCTGATGTGCATTTATCGAGAGAGAGTTACCGGTTTGTCTTTGGTCACCTTACTAGGGGAAAATAAATGGCGCGGGTTGATTAACGTCACTTGACTCAAAAGTAAAATGTGAATTTACAACTTACCAGGTTGCCCAGTGTCCTCACTGACACTCTTCCAAGCGAGGTCCTTTTTATTCCTGTCTCTATAGAAATAAGAACTTGTGTCGTATAGCTCCGGGTGACTGCTTATGGACAATATCAAGCGTTCCTCCATGTTGAATGAGTGACTCCGCCAGGGGCTGCCGCCACAGCAGCAAGCAGGCTCCTGATTGGTTAACGCGGCGCGAAATTACACCAAAGTTTAAATTGTTCAACTCGGGCGTCAGCCGCAAATTCGTGTCAAACGCAAAATGCACAAAAAGCACCATTCGTGCCAGACGCTCAATTCGCGCAAACTAGACGCACGAATAAGGCGGAATCGCGTCTGCCGCGCCAAACGCCTCATTCGCGCAGCAAGACTTCCAGATGCACGTCAACTCGTCTTCACATTGACTCAGAGGTGTAAAGTACTTGAGTAAATGTACTTCGTTACTGTACTTAAGTATTTTTTGGGCTACTTTGTACTTGTACTGAGTATCAAAAATATAGGCAACTTTTACTCTCTACTCAATTACATTTTTGATTGGGTATTTGTACTCTTTACTCCACTACATTTGAAATGACACTTAACGTTACTCGCTACATTGTTTATTCGTCAAATAAAAACGAGACGAAAGTGTCAGAGGGTGATGATGGATAGAATCTGTGGTCGCGAGATTACACGCACACACATTTGGCGCTGCGCAGAGCAATCGTATGAAATCAAAGTACCGCGAGAGCGAATCAAATGCATATGGAGAAGTCTGGTCTCGCGGTACTTTGATGTCAAACGCTGAATGGCTTGCGTTGAGCCACCGTAGCGGGACATCTGCGTGCTGCGTATGTCATAAACTGTAGAGAAAAGTTCGCGTCTGGTCTGAGAGAAGAGATAAAGAGCAAACATATGGATGCATATCACATTTGCTTCAATCAAGGGACCCTTTGTTAAACATGTGATGCTACAATCAAAGCAAAAGTGATGAGTCATCCCGCAACAAAGGCAAGCACAAATGTTTATATACTCTGATGCTACTTTATCAGCTAACATGAGCTGGTAAGTTTCATAACTTGATATAACTTACTATATAAGCCAAAATAAACCAGCGAGGTCCTGTACTGATTGCCCGAGTAACTTAAATACATTATAAGATTGATAATAAGTGTACAATTTCACTGTCCTCACATTTAATCAAGTATGCTGTAGTGTATTTAATGTAAAGAGGGATGCATGACGGAAGAAATGTAGTGCACTTGTGAGATAGTCGTGTTACGTACTACATGTGTTGAATTAATCTTTCAAATGAACAACTTCACGTTTTTAAATGCATTATCATATTTCTGTTAGTGTAATTTTAGTTTACTGGAATTTTTTAAATATTAAAATTATATCTTTTTTAGGATAGGCCTATATAAGAATATTTGGTAACACTTTACAATAAGGTTCATTAGTTAACAGTAGTTAATGTATTAACCAACTTCAACAAACCATGAGTAATACATTTGTTGCATTATTTATTCATCTTTGTTAATGTTAGTTAATAAAAATGTAAGCTTTAATTGTTTGTTCATGTTAGTTCAGAGTGCATTGACTAATGTTAACAAGATTTTAATAAAGTATTAGTAATTGTTGAAATTAACATTAACAATGATGAATAAATGCTGTATAAGTGCAGTTAATTATTAGTTCATGTTAACTAATGTAGCTAACTAATGTTAACTAATGAACCTTATTGTAAAGTGTTACCATATATTTATATCACAAAGTTAGGCTATATATTTTTCAGCATGGCACATTCAAGTACACAATGACACTAGACTAAAATTAAATGGGTTTAAATTAAATTTAATGTAGATTTCTAGACTAAAATCTCATGGCATTTAGTTGAATAAAATTAGACTAAAACTAAATCAATTCAGATGACAAAAATATGACTAAAACTAAATAAAATTTGAGTCAAAAGACTATGACTATGTTTAATCTGTGTTTGTTCTGCCAGGTCAAAATTTTGAGGTGTTTGATTTCTTTTCTATATTAGGAAATAAAACCTCATAAATAAACTTTCTTAGTTTTCACTGCCCGGACCTACAATGTCTCTTTGTGTTGAATACTTGTGCATCTTTGAGACAACATTCAGTACGAGTAAAAATACTTGAGTACTTTTAAATTGGGTTACTTTAATACTTTTACTCAAGTCGTATTTAAATTGGTGACTTGTAACTTGTAGTGGAGTAATTTTTACAGTAAGGAATTTGTACTTTTACTCAAGTATGGCTTTAAGCTACTCTTTACACCTCTGCATTGACTTAACATTTAAATCACTCGCGCTTGACGCCTTTACCACGGCTGATGTAAACGCAGCATAAGACAACAAAATTCCAATCCACTTCAAATGTTAAGTAGTATACTGAGCTAATGTTACTGTGTAAAATTAAAAGATACAATGTTAGCTACAGATCTTTGAATTCATGCCTGGCTGCCAAACCTCTTTCTCACCGCGGTGATAAATGCGC
Organism: Paramisgurnus dabryanus; assembly: GCF_030506205.2. NCBI lineage: Eukaryota > Metazoa > Chordata > Actinopteri > Cypriniformes > Cobitidae > Paramisgurnus > Paramisgurnus dabryanus. Next base: position 23,176,375 of record NC_133338.1, on the reverse strand, counting down.
ACCATCTCCCTTTCTTTTAGAAAACCAATTTTTTTATTTTCCACAAGGTATTTGTTCCAAAGATATAAGATTTTTTAAGCGGATAAAAAATGAGAACTATATTGTATGGTGGAAGAGCACTTAGTTTCCAGCGCACAGTAACATCATCACTCCTGACTACTCCCTGTCTCACTCAAACTTCCAACAATATTACTGTGCCAGAGGTCGAAGTGCTACAAACTAAGTACTCTTCCGCCAAACAATATAGTTCTCATTTTTATCCACTTAAAAAAACGCCATGTTTTATTTTGTTTCAGCATACTTAATAGGGAAAACATGGAAGTGTTTGGTGGCTTCTAAATTCATACCTGCTTGGATCCTACGGAATGAATGGGGCAAGGCTAAATGCTAATACATTCATGATGCGGCGTACAAAGTTAAAGTGCCCGCAATCAAAAAGATAGGTATGTATTAATTCGTCTAAGTTGAGGTAAGAACATAGTAAAATATCGAAAAACGGTGGTGTTTTCCTTTAACTTCGGTTTTGTTGTACTCTTAGCATTTAAATTTTTTTTGTGTTGTCCCAATGCTATCTCATGGAAATTTCTACATATTTACAAGGTGGGTAATTCGTATACATTTTTGTATGATTTGCTTTTGACCTTTTGACATTGGGGTTAGGGGTGGGGTTTTCATTATTGTTTTTTTTAAGATAATCGTATCTTGTGAAATTATTTCCAGGGGTTTAAAGCAGTGGAATTACTGTCCATACAGATCCGCACAATAAACTCTACTGCTACTTTGTATGTTTCCTATGCTTTTAAAATTAATTGACCTCTGAGATTGTTCCAGTTGACGTTTGTTGAACAGGCAACAACAACTTAATGAAGTTACACAAGTTTATAACATACAGGCTTGCATGTGAACAGCACTATATAATACCTAAAGACCAATGTGGAGCATTTACAACTTCTTACCGTGCATGCTTGTTATTGCATACTTTGCCTATGTTTGAAAATGCGGCTACGAAGAATTCCTATGTTTTAATATTATGTATATTTTTTGTTTCTAAGCACTGTGATCATACAAGAACACGATAAATGTTTGAAACATTATTTGGATGTGTGCAGTAGACTTATAGGCTGCGAGTGCAGTTGTGAAGCGACACATTTTCAAGAGGACGCGTACGCTAAACAGTAGGAGGATGAGAAGGGTCAAGTCTTACCCCAGATTTTGAATACAAGATTCGGCTTTCACAGGTCTGTAACTGAAGCACCACTCTTCTACTCTTACTGTAGATGCTTGTCTTCTGTTGGAGAGCTGCGTGTCAAAGTGCGTCGTGTAACTGACACGAGCGGCTCAAGTGTTCACAAGCAGGATGTGCTCTAACCTTTAGTACAGACCTCAGAACTGCAAATTTAATTCAAAATAAATACATACTCACACATGCACAACCACAAGACCCTCAACCTTAAACCTCCATATCTCTAGAAAAACAAATTCTTCCTGTATTACTCTTGGTCATCTTATTTCTCTTTCCCTGAGAGTTTCCTTCTATCTACTTTATTCGTTCTTTCTCTCTCCCTCTCTCGCTCTTGTTTTACATGTCTGTTCTGGATACCTGAAACCTCGTCTGTCTATCCCCCTAATCTACCTTAGATCTTAAAGGCCTCCTGTGGTACATTACACATGCATTTTAAGTGTGTGTGTGTGTACAAACCTCACCAAATTTTAGGGCCAAAAGTAAAAAAAATCCTTTTAGGGTTATCCTCATTTGTAAAAACACTACAAAAAAGAATGAATACTATAGTTTAACAAGTTTATTTCTTTATTTCTTAAAGTTAGTTTATGGGCTAACAGTATTCATAACTAGTTGCATATAAATACAATACTCTCTGGAATGTCTCCATGTCAAACATGCGTGTATATAAATGGTCGTGTAAAATCTTATTTTTGTACAGCGCTATAGCACATGTGGGTGGGAGTGTGTCTGTGGGTGTGTATGTGTGTGAGAGATGCGGCGTGATGTTTGCTCGTCTCTTTTAGCTTGGCTCTAAATAAAACTCGAAGCCATCTAGCCAACGCCTACTTTACAGTCAGTCCTCCTCTACACTATAACATGTGCATACAATACCATGCCTTATGTGACCTCCACATCAGAAAGTAACACTGTTCTGCTATAGTTTGTTCAGTTGCAATCCCACCATCTGCACAACAAGAGATGCATCCACTGTTGCAGACATGGCATCAGAAGGCCCAACAGGAGAGAAATAGACTTTTTAAGGGATTTGTTTGGAATTATACTGCTGTAGTTTGTAATAATTAACTATTTGGAGGGAAATTAAATATTAATCATTATTGTATACCTTACAGGCCTCAAACTTGACAGCAGGTAGCAGGAAGAGAAAGAGAAACAGAGTAAGAGAGTAATTGTGTGTGTATCTTGATCTAATAAGATTAGATGTTTAGATGAGATTAGTTCATCTTGGCGACATTCTCATGCCAAGCCTTCCTAAAGACAATACCATCTACTTATCTGCACTGTCCACATTTAAATAATAATAACACATACACAGTAACTCTCTATATACATGTATTTCTGGCTGGTGACCAGGATTACATTAAGAATTAAGGACAACATTGTATTAACAAAAACTGACCAGTCTTATGACAGACAGTGCTACATCATGACTGATAGGGGCAAATCAGATAATTATCTTTATACAATTGAACTTACACTAAAAATAAAGGTTATTAAAACTGTCTTTGTTGATCTGTAGAGGTTCATATAGAACCTCTTACATTCCATTTCTTAACCTTTTTTGGGCCACCAAAAATTTGCGAAATATCTTTACTGAATATATGCTAATTAACATTCTGTCTTATTAATAATAATAATAATAATAATAATAATATGGATGACATTGCATTGCTTTTTTTAAAATAGTATTATTAACTAATTAAAAAGCATGTCACTTTTAACTAGGAATGCACCAGATCCAGGATTCGGATTCGGACGAATACTGGGCTTTTTGACGGGGTTTGGGTTCGGACGAATCCTAGATTTTTTTTTCCTAGGCTTGCGCTACACTGGTCGACGTCATGCGCCCATTGATTACACACATCGGGTGCTGACGTGGAGATAAGTTTTTTTTCGGTGAGCCTTAGGGGCGGTTCACATTTCACGGACGCACCTGGAAAAACGAGCGTGTCGCACCGCATCGCTTTCATTATGCATAGGCTTATGGTAATTGTCAAAATATGTTTTTCCCACTTGTCATCCTGGCATAATGTTGCCTATCCTTTTTTTACAGTCAAAATTAAATAAAATGAAATATACACTGCTGTTGACGTTGTTTACTTCATTAATGTGTTTTACTGTGTTAATAGAATAAAGATGCGAGTAAGATTCGGTATTCGGTTTCGGACGAATCTTAAACAGTGGATTCGGTATTCGGCCGAACCCAAAAAATTTGGATTCGGTGCATCCCTACTTATAAACAAATGACAGATTTGATTTGATTGTAATATTATTATCATAGTTTCACAGGACGCAAAAAAGCTATATTGTGATTATAGGCCTAAATACTACAACCAAACTCAATATTCTATTTTTAATAAAAAAGAACTACATCTAAAATAAAATATAAAAATATTGTGTATAAAATATAAAAAATGTAAGTATTTGAATAAATTATGAGGTGAGTCTGTGAAAGGATTAGGGGTTATTTTGGGCGCTATTTTATTATAAATATAATTGTTTTATATTATTGTGTTTTATTATAGTACGTTTTGTGTAATAATGCGTTACTTTTCAGTTTTTTTAAAGTTACCGTCATATAGAGTAATGTTCCTGAGACCTTAATACTGCTGAGTAGAGCCCGTAATATTTGTATAAAAAAGTGACCGAATTTACTTAAAGGCAGGGAGCATGATCTCTGAAAGCCAATGTTGATTTTTGAAATCACCTAAACAAACACGCCCCTATACCCCAATCGAATATGGACCTTCTTTTGATAGACCCGCCCCACACATACGCAAACCAGCCAACAATGTCGGTCATAGACATGCACCTTACTGCTGATGTGTGTTTTAGTACTCAGCCTGACTCCCTTTTTCAAAGTGTTTTTCAAAAATCATGCACCCCGCCTTTAACATATAGAGAGGAATCTGGCAGCAGTGGCAGTTCACATCACTTAAGTGGCCACGCCCTTATTTATGCATCTTTAAAGGAGACATATCATGTTTAAGTACTATAATTGGGTCCCCAGTGCTTCTATCAACATAGAAAATGTGAAAACGATCAACCCAGTAACTTAGTTTTGGTAAACCATTCTCCACAAGCATGTGAAAAAAACAGTAAATGAAATTTGGCTTGTTTTGTGATGTCAGAAGGGGATAAAACCGCCCCTTAAAGTGCACCATAAAACCACGTCACTGCCATTTAATGCAGAGATCAGCTCATTTGCATTTAAAAGGACACACCCAAAATGGCACATTTTTGTTCACACTAACAAGATGGCAATATAAACATACTAGAATAAATGATCTATATGGTATTTTGAGCTAAAACTTCACATACGCACTCCTAGGACATATTTCGCTGCAAAGAAACCTTAAAGAAACTTTATTTTTAAAAGTGTACTGTACATCAAATACATTAAGTTTTATGACAGAATTTTCATTTTTTGGGTGAACTATCCCTTCGAGCATTGTTCAATATTGTTTTTTTTCTCAGCTATTCTGTTTAAATAACAATACAGCTAGTAAACTTTCTTTACTTTGTATTTTCTTTATTCCTGTTATGCATCCTTCTTGCTCATGCAGTGGCCGATAAAAGGGTGTGCATTTCATGCATTAGACACAAAAAAGGACCAAACCTTCAGCTACTTTACACCTCTCAACAACAGAGGCATTCTGGGAAACATGACCACCATGTCAAGGAACCCTGCTTGCTTTCAGTCTGTTTCCCTCATGCAGCCAAGTTTCTTTATCCCTCTCTCTCTCTCTCTCTCTTTTTGTGTGCATTTCTCAGTATTACAGTTTTATTCTTTGGGCTTGCTTCTGATGAACGTTGCAGGAAATAACAAGCACACGAAAACCATCTTCCTGCAGATCTGGCCACAGCCACAAATAGACCTGAACTAGCCTAAAATGATTGACCTGCTACTAAAGCTTACTGGAAATAGACTAAAAGAGAGAGAGAGAAAACAATACGAAACCTCTTTATGCATGAAGCCAAAAACCACTTCCTTCGTGTGTTTATGACAATGGCCCAGATATAGAAACATGCACCTCTATCTCAGGCCACAAACAGCTCAATCTCAACAACATGTCACTACTACACCGCCAGTGGGTTCAACGGTACCAACACAGCCAAATACAATTTCCGCTGTACTGTATTAGAGTAACATAAAGAGCACTAAATAAACTGAATGTCCAGATCACAAATCCAGTTTTGCAAGCATGTGAGTTTAGGATTTTAGTGTACTGTATGGGTGTGCAGATTGTTTACACTGCAGTGTGGTTTGGTGCAGTGCCGCCAATGCATGTGGTCACCTACAGTATATGACAGCTTTTATACTGGACATCAGATTTGGCAAAAGCTAGACACAGAGGAATGACCTTTGATGCTCTCTCTCTCTCTCTCTCTCCCCTAAAAACTGTACAAGTGGAGCAGAGTGACGCTGTAAAGAATGAGTCATTCATCCTTGTCCCCCCTTAAGCTTTTGGTCTGCATCAGTCTGAACACTCACCATCAAAGGCATATCTTTTTTTTGACTGCTCTGTGTCCACTAAGCCAGCGAAATACCTGTTAGTTTCTTTTTGACTCAATTTTTCAGAGCTCTTTTTTCACATAGTCAGTAGGAAGCTGATCCAGGATCTGCGTCATTTAATCCATATTGTCTTATAAGAATAACACTGAGACATGCTGTAGATCCTGAGTCATATCTGCTTCTTACTTTATTTATTTATGAACACTATTCCAGCATCTATGACTATATATTCATGGCAAGAACCAGGATATGGCCAATTCTGCCACCTAACCTGCATGTCTATAGACTGTGGGAGGATACCGGAGTTCCCGGAGTTAACCCACGCTGACACAGGGAGAATATGCAAAATTTATACAGAAAGATGAGGTTCGAACAGGGGATCTTCTTGCTGTGAGGCACTGACCTGGGATCAGACCTCCATGTGAATAAATGACTCATACTGGGAAAATCATTTCAACCATCTGTGTTCATCGATGGATCAATCTACAGATGGAGAGAGCGTGTGTGTGTGTATGCGTGCGCGCGATGGAGTGTTGTGTGTAGGGAATATGAGGTTGTTTAAAACTACATTGGTTTATAATTAAACTATACTGTAACTGTTTGTTATAAAAGGGGAACCCTCTGAAATCGTATGTCCCATAAACGCATGCTGAGCAATGTTATGTTTGAATGTCCTGACTGCATTGGGCCCCCAGGCACTTCCTATTTTGAGGACTGTGTACTAGTGTGAATCAGAACCCTCCATCTCTATTTTTAGTCCTACAAAACACTTTGAAGAAACACCTCTTTTTGAGAGTGTCAAAAGAGGAAATACAGAAGTAGACTTCCTTCCTGTTTCGGTTTTCTTCTTTTAAACCAAGCAAAGAATAGATGAAACTGAGTGGGTGTCATCTAATGTCTTTTATCTTGACTGGGAAAGAGCAGGAGATGTACTGTATGAAGCAGGCAATGTAGTTCGCTTTTATCAAATTTGTCTTCACAAAACAGATCAAGTCTCTCGAATTCTCTCAAATAATATTTATTTAAAAAGTAAAGCGAAATTGTTTGAGCAAAAACATTATTTTGGAAAGGCTAGAAACCTTTGACTGTAAAAAATTATGTCAAATCAACATATACAGTATTAAAGGGATAGTTCACCCAAAAATGAAGATTCTGTCATCATTTACTCACTCTCATGTTGTTACAAACCCGCATACATTTCTTTGTTCTGATGAACACAAAGGAAGATATTTTGAGAAATGTTTGTAACCAAACCGTTTGTGGACCCCATTTACTTCCATAGTAGGAAAAAAGAATACTATGAAAGTAAATGGGGTCCACGAATGCTTTTGTACAAACATTTCTTGAAATATCTTCCTTTGTGTTCATCAGAACAAAGAAATGTATACAGGTTTGTAACAACATGAGGGCGACTAAATGATGACAGAATTTTCATTTTTGGGTGAACTATCCCTTTAATATGTTAAATAAACAAATTAAGTTAAACAATTTAAACTTGTTTTTCAATTCTAAGTCAAAACTTAAAGGAAAACACCACCGTTTTTCAATGTTTTACTATGTTCTTACCTCAACTTAGATGAATTAATACATACCTATCTTTTCTCAATGCATGCACTTTTAATCTTTGTACAGCGTGTTGTGAATGTGTTAGCATTTAGCCTAGCCCCATTCATTCCTATGGCTCCAAACACGGATGAATTTAAAAGCCACCAAACACTTCCATGTTTTCCCTATTTAAAGACTGTTACATGAGGAGTTCCACGAGTAAGTATGGTGGCACAAAATAAAACCTTTTTTTGGAGCCATATGAATGAATTGGGCTAGGCTAAATGCTAACACATTTGCAATGCGCTGACAAAGATTAAAAGTGCATGCATTGAAAAAAAAAATTAGGTATGTATTAATTCATAAGTTGAGGTAAAAACATAGTAAAATATTGAACAATTGTGGTGTTTTCCTTTAAAATAGCAGGGTTGAATTGACTTGCAAAACCAAGTTGTTGGTAACTTCATGCTGCATTATTTTTTTTTTACAGTGTTTGTATGTGTAGTAAACATTGGTGTGGGTTTGTGGGCATGTGTATAACCTTGAATGATGCTTCTATACTGTATGACATGCACGGATGTTTCATTTAGCGAACACAAGATAACAGTTTGACCTGCATATACACCATTATCAATCATACTGCCTAGTTAGACACCCCATTTATCTTTTTTTTTACATAAAGCAAGCACACAAATGGACAAAAAAGTTTTTTATAATGATGGGAACTTCATTTTTACACCCTACCCCTTAAACCCCTAGAAGCACAAGCAGAAGTGGTGTTATTACATACAAAACCCAACCCAACCAAAAAGTCTCCATATTATCAGTTAGTTAGCAGACAAATCAGTGCTACCTGGTGTACCATGACAAGTTTCCTTTCAACTTACAGTTGCATGCGCGATAACAGACATGCTCAATGCACTGCTGCGTTGTCCTGGGCATCTGTGCTTTATAGAAACTTCAAACAGCGCTAAAAGCAACCTGCCGCATCAGTGAACCTCTGTTTCTGTGTTCACGTGTCCTCTGCTCTTTCTCTCACACACATACATGCCCTTATGAAGTGATGATGAGAGTTCTCATTATCTCTGGTGAATAAAGGATTTATAGTGTGTGTGAATTGATTGGGCACAGCAGAGTGAAAACAACATGAAAGGAAGATGACAAGAAAGAGGAAGCGTTGGCAAAAAGCATGAGTCTATGTTTTTGTGTTTAACCCATGTTATATCATTTGGTCTTTAACATAATACTTCATCTTTTTGAAAATAATATTGACAGTCAGTATTGACTGAGTGGAAATACCCAATTTAAAAAAAAAATATTAGTCAGCCATGAAGTCGCAGGTCATATGATCTCAACAAAGCGGCCTCGATGAGACGGGACCTGCTTCGTTTTACATAAAACAGCATTGAAATGACTGCAGTCCACATCAAATGCGAATATGCAGTAAGAAAGGCGTAAGACGTTTTTGTGTGAAAAGGTGTGAAACGGTCTCTCTCTATCTCTCTTCCTGTCTTGCTCTATGACAGACGCTCTGTCCGTCAGTTTTGTTATTTAAATGCTCCACAGTCTTCATGTCCCCTCGGTACCTCTAGACAAACCAAAAATCCTTCAGGCCTCTGCCAGGCCCTTCTTCTTATTCCCTCTGTTTCCCTCTCTCTTTCCTCTCTTCTCCCTCTCCGCTCCATTGCCTTAATGGACTGTCAAGTCAATGATGTATGATGCTTTTCTAATTAGGTTTTCAAGTTCAACCCGGAAAAGAAAGAGGGATGAGCAGAAGAAGAAAGAGAAAGTGAATAGGGAAGAGAGATAAATGAGAGGGGCGCTATAAGGTGAAGGCGGTAATGAAAACAAAAGCGATACACATGAGAAAAGTGCAACAAAAAGAATCAAGGTCTTTTGGGTTAAAAGAGGGAAACAAAATCGGAGCGATTCTTACAAACAATCAAATGCATCATTGCAATCATTATTTCTGGTTGCAATAATGCATATTTTCATTTTGTCTTCATTTTTGTTTAGTTTAGTTGAACCAAAAGACTTTAATACCCATCCTGTCTCTTGATCATTAAAAGGGTGCTGATGCCAGTGCCCCCACATGCATTAAAATGTATTCTTACACTCTTATAAAACAGCAAAACTTTAGATTTTTAGGAAGAATCAGATTAATCCATGAGTTTCTGTTCACTGTTACAGTTCCCTCTCTGTCAACCTCCTACTGTCTCACTGTCTGGCTTTATAGTACTGAGTTAAAGGCTCTCTTATTCTTTAGGGACCTGCAGAATCCACCGGAACAGAACATCAATACAAAATGGTTTAAAGTCAAAATGGGTTTAAAGATGAGAGACAGACATACCGGCTAACCTTTTTCTCCAATTACGCTTACCTAATTAAAGACAAATCAGTTAATATAACATATTTAGCTCATATAACAGTCTTATGTAAATCAGGGTGTTTTTGTAGTGACTTGTAGTGTGTGTGTTTGTTTCTGAAACAGGAAATAACCCTACAAATTTCAAAAAAGAAGTCCACTTAATGCTTTTAAGTTGGTCAGTGGATAATATTCAGTCAGCTAGTTTCAAATGTCTGTAAATGGAAAAAGGAAAGCAGCAGAGGAGGACAGTAGTTTCTTCTTAAGCACATTTTGTACATTATCAGTGTTTTTCTTTGTAAAACATATTTAAATTTATTCAAGAGCAAAATATTATACTTTTACTCAATTAAATTTCAGAAATACAAGTTGTTTTTTTACATTTAATACTTAAGTACAAAAGTAAAAAATCTAGTACTTTCTTACTGAACTTTTAAAGAGCACTATTTTCATTGCTAAAAAGAGCTGTTGAAACTAAAAACAACCTGCACTGTCATATCTTAAAATACCTCAGTGCCCTTTGTTTTGCCTCAAAATAAACAAAAGTAATGTTTTAGTAAGGCATGTTTTTTTTTTTTTTTTTTTTAAACAAGAAGAACAAACCTTTATTGAAGGATTTTACTCATGCTGTTTTTATAACAGAGGGGAGCAGGAGGACATATTATGAAGCATGCAAATATGTAAATCATGGTCTAGTTATGCCACTGGATTTTCAGCTGTTATGTCATGAGTGCATTAGGCCATCAGTGCCAGATGGATATTTAACTGAATGTGTCATACTGCACAGTAAGTGTAGACCCAGCTGCTAATCTATAAGTTTCGTTTACAGAGAGTTTAGGCACAATTACAATCATGCTTTTACACATCAATTTGACACTCTTTTTTTTATATTATTATAAGTGCAGACATACAACAAATAGTTAAGTAGTAAACTACGAAAACATAACAGACAACAAAAACAACAATTGTGACAATGATTTGTTCTGCTCAATGATATAGTAAATAAATGAATAATAAATTAAACGGAAATATAGATGATAATATTGTTATGAAGCAATGATAATAAGCAAAATAATAATAATAAGACAAAAAAATTGTAATAATAATTTAAACAGATAATAATACATATTTGGGTAGTATTAATAATAATAATAATAAATATAATATCATGTATATTATGTCATAATAGTATTTACAATAATAATGGTAATACCAATGATAATTCTAGGGATTGTTATGGTTTTAGGATAGATTTTTTCCTAATCCCATTATAATAACTTAATAATAATAAATAATAAACAATGATTATTATTAATGATTATTATTAATAGTAATGATCATTATTAATAGCAATAACAGTAACAATACTGACAACAATCAATATAATATTATATAAAATGATGGTGATGATATTAACATTTTGTAAAAAACAGCGATAGTATTAGTATTAATAATAATAATAATAATAATAATAATAATAATAATAATAATAATAATAACACCAACAACTACATTAACAACATCAATAGCACACATACCCAACACATAACACACCAATCCAAACTTCTGTATCAGTGTTTGTTTCTGTTTCTTTTTGATTCATGATAAAATGATTAATTGTATATGTAAATATGTCCAAGCTAAGGTGGTGCATTAAAAGAAAGATGTGGTGCATCAAAATCAGCATGTGGTGCATTAAAATCAAGGGTGGTATGTGTTGGGTACTAGATTTAGTTATATTTATGTATTTTAATTATGTTTATTTAATTTTGTTTTATAATATTTAAATCGCTACTTATACAAAATAAAAATATCATCCCAACACATTTCAATACCTCTATGTTATGAACAATAATATCACTATTACTATTAATAATAATAATAACAATAATAATAATACAAAAAAAACAGTAATAACAATAATAATCATAATAATATCAATCATAAGTGAACTAGGATGGGTGTGTTATCAGCATTAATAAGAACAATAATAATGGTTTCAAAATTAATTATAATGGTTTCAAATACAACAATAATAATAATAATAATAATTATAATATGAAAAGATAAAAAAATAGATAAGTAAATAAATGCATAATGTTTTTTGATAATAGTAACAATAATAGTATTAATAACAATAATAAAAAGTAGAAAATACATGATTATTAAGATAAATGTGTTATCAACATTGACAATAATAATAATAAAATAAAAATTTGTAATAGCTGAATGAGATCTGATCTAGATGGTTGTTGTTCCGAAATATAGTTGTAATGTGTGTGTTAGTAAGGCATGTTTGTTAAAACTAGTTATATTTCCTATCTTCCGATCGATCGGCCGCCGATCGTAATCGGCCGATAACGGCATTAAATGACGCGATCGGCACTCGCTAAATTTGCCGATCTCATGAGCCGATCTTTCTGTTTACTTTTGTCATCATAGCGTTCCTGATACGGCTGCAATTAGTGACCATTTTACACAGTGGGAGCATTTTGTAACCCATTGCTCATGTGTGACGTGCACATTTGAATTTCTCTCTCTGCCTTTACAGAGATATGCGCATTTTCTATGAGGACGCGCTCCGGTCCTCAGCACTATGCGTCTTCACATCCCTATCAAACAGCGTATACAACACATATCTATCGCAGACAATTGCATCCTCATGCCGAAAGTTTATTACTTGCATTCGTTTTAAAGTTTTGAAGGTTTAAACTTCCATTTTCCTCACAGCTGCTCTTGTTTGCGGACACCCGCCGCACGCATACACAGCAGACGGTCATCAGTGCACGTGAAGAGAACGATCTCTCCCACGTCTTAAAGCTACAGTATCCTAACTCATCTCTCAATAAAATTACTCTCTGCTCATGAGTGAAGAACTGTTGTATTTCATACGAATGCGTGTATTTTTAATTCATACAGTAAAGACTGTGAAGTGTTTAATTTTCATTACTTTTAACAGACATAATAAACCTTTTTAAAGGCATATTACAGTACATTTCTCTTTGCAAGAAGAAATATTTGTTGTGCTTATTTATTTGATTCTCTATGAAAACAATAATATACCTAATTTATAGTTAGTTTCATTTCTATGGTTTGCACCATTTTCATGGTGCAAACTCTGCAAGATTATAGATAAAAGATTCCCATTCCACTGCCATTTTGTGATCGGCACTGATCGGCGATCGGCAGATCATGATCTTGGTGATCGGTGATCGGCCCCAAAAATGCTGATCGGAGGATCTCTTATATTTCCTAATTAAACTGAGGCACCCCATCATTTTCCACATACCGGACATTTGTGTAGCTCCAGACTTCCCTGTCTTGTACAAAAATGTCCCTGATTGGCCAGCTTATCTATATGCTGTGATTGACCTGAATATCTCTGACACCGGTCGGAAAAGTGACGCTCGCTACCTGCAATGTTTACAGGAGTTAGTTTACAGGCTGTGAGTCCGAAGCAGGAGGAATTATGATAATGTCGGTCTTGTCTATATCAACAATCCCTGAAAGTAAACTAAAGTGTTTGTTGTAGTTCAAGAACAAAGATTTACGTTAGAGACGATAACTGAAGTTTACTTTGGGGTTTGTTCCTTTTGCATATCATTAACATGTACACATACACAATTACACACCAAAGGAAATGTAAAATCCTGAATCAGGCCATAGGTGCCCTTTAACTTCTACTTACTTTTACTTGACTAAAAGTAAAAAAAAAAAACGTAATTAGGTATTAAATGAAATTTAATGAAATGTAGTGGGAAAATTATAATACTATGCTTTAGAATGTAGTGCAGTAAAAGATTTCCAAAGTAAACTTGTACTTGAGTAGTAATAAAAATTCACTGTCCTTTGAATAACAGGGGCTAACAAAAATGTAAACTTGGTAAGTTTACTTAAGTGTTCCTAAGACTTGGTTACAGCTGTATTCCTTCAGTCATGATTTCATTACATGCGTCTGACATACAATAACAGGTGACACCAGAAAACAGGCCTTGACTATTCAACAAAGGCTGTGAAATGTCTTGTCACACCAGCCATTACACAGCCATTAGAGGTGGGTTGTTCTCTCAGTCACCATATAAAGTCACCTTCCGGGAAAAACACAGGGTCATTCCTGGATATATGATACTGTCCGTTTTCTCGTATAATACAACAGGGGATTTGCAGGCACACACTGACACTTGACCACTTTCTTGGGATGACTCTGTTTTCAAGACAATGCGTGAAGGTCTGTGTTTAGTATGATCCTCAAGATTACTCAAATAGTACTCTACCACTCAGAAGTCCATGTAACTTACAGTATCACAATCACAAAGAACATGGCCTGAATTGTCTAGATTTTACAAAAGTTGCTACAGTCTGGTAAGGGGAAGTTCCTGAATTCAGAGCCACTAAAACAGCTTCAACAGCAAAAGCAGTTTACAAGCTTGCTTATGGTGTACAGTCAATAAATGCTGCTGTGAGTCCAGTCTTTTAAGTCATTTAATGTTCTCATTCCTGACATCTTTATCCCATAAAGCAGTGCTTCCCAAATTCCGGTCCTCAAGGACCCCCTTCCAAAACGTTTTAGATGTTTCCTTATTTAAAACACCTGATTTAAAGGAATAGTCTACTCATTTTCAATATTAAAATATGTTATTACCTTAACTAAGAAGAGTTGATACATCCCTCTATCATCTGTGTGCGTGCACGTAAGCACTGGAGCGCGCTGCGACACTTCGATAGCATTTAGCTTAGCCCCATTCATTCAGTGGTACCACTCAAAGATAAAGTTAGAAGTGACCAAACACATCAACGTTTTTCCTATTTAAGACGAGTAGTTATACGAGCAAGTTTGGTGGTACAAAATAAAACGTATCGCTTTTCTAAGCGGATTTAAAAGAGAAACTATATTGTTGTATGGCGGAATAGCACTTTTTGGAGTACTTCGACTCGCCTGAAAAATCCGCTCCCCTTCTCCCTCTCATAATGGGAGAGGGAGGGTGTTACTGCGCCGAGTCGAAGTACTTCCATAAGTGCTATTACGCCATACAATATAGTTCCTCTTTTAAATCCGCTTAGAAAAGCGCTTTATTTTGCACCACCAAACTTGCTCGTAAACATGTCTCCCTAACAAGCTGATGAGTTAAATAAGGAGACATCTTTTTTGCCGATTTTGAGATTTTTTCGACGGATTAAATGTCCAGGTTTATTTCCGTATACAGTATGCTTCACATATCTAAATGGCCAGAGAAAAGTTGTGTAATCATGTCATCTGATTTTCACGTATATCCATTTGGTGTCAAAGCTGTCAATCACGCCGCTAGTGACAAAATTACGGTAGGACTGTGCAAACAAAGTATCTGTCTAGCATTACCATGTCAGTGTACTGTTCATAGTTTGCAAGAGACATTTAATAAATGTATAATTAATATTAAATAAACTAAGGGTATTTAATAAACTAAGACGTAGGTTATTTAATAAACTGAGCGTATTCATCTGTCGATATGAAACGCGACTTGGCCATTCTAATTAATGATCGGAAGAACGCATATCGACCACCGTTACTGTAAAATATGCACGTATGTCCATTTAAACTCAATTTTGGTCAAATGTGGATTATATCATTACACTGGCAAGAATATGGTTACATGTAAAGATGCCGTACCAGGTATGACAACGCTACATTCAACTACTTTTGAAACTTCCTGAGTTGATGTGAGTTTCATCGGGCAGCGACAATATATATCTCTATATGTCCTATTCATAATTACTGTATTTTGAAAATACATAAATTATATAAATGTCTTTATCCAGTCATAGCACAAACATCATTATGCATATGTTTTGTTGAATATATTTTTACAGTTCCCCACTGCACAGTCAGTTGCACTTTTCACTTCTCTTTTCTCATTTCATGCTTTCTATCTTTTTCCATCAGAAGGTTGTTTTTCACAATGTTTTATTTAGCCCTTGACTAAATGTTGCTTCATCCTTCAATCATGTAAAGTCATGCTACTGTATGTTTCTTGTTTCTCATTTTGACACCACCGTAATCTCTCTTGCATTTATTTCCAACTGGGGTCCTTAAATAATTGCTTTTGTAACTTTTATTTTTTTTGTAATATTCTTTTTAGCGGATAAAATATATTTTTGTTTATGAAGTCAGATTTATTTTGTAGTGAAAATTTTAAAAATTCTGCACACCGGCCTGTTTTGCCTGACAAATAGCATCACTTTCCTGTTTGATTCATTGCCATAAGGACGAATGGCTTATTTGTTGTCTTGGATTTTTTGAATGCCTACTGTTGGCTCAAAACAAATGGATTCACAATGAATATACATACTCTACAACTAAACTCAAACTAAAGCCAAAATAACACACATACATACTTCAGCTCAAAAGTCTTTTCTACCCTTGGACACGAAGAAGAATGGGGTCATCTTACACAAAGACAGTATCGACACTGATAGATTAGATCCTCAAAGCCCTCATCTGTTATAGCATCACTCTTGCTGTCTCTTTTATACAAACCATACAGGATGGGATCCCACAATGCAATGCACTCAGACACTTCATTTAATTTTAAATAACAATAGAGAAAAACTCTTTTTTTTTTCATTTTAAAAATATCCCAAGTAGTATCTTATGATTTGGGTTAGGTCAATTGTGGGTTACATCAATGGGAAGTCCCCATTTAGATTGCAAACATGCCTGTGTGCAGCGATGTTATTATTAACTCATGTGGTCAGCTTAGTTACACATCTAGTGTAATCTGACATTTTATATATATGGACATTTAGATTTAAACTGAAAGCAGTTCAAAGTACTCTGGTATCTTAAAATAAATGTTTACCTTAATCAAATACATCAATACATCAATCAATTAATCAATTTTAATGGCTCACACTGTCTGGGACACATTCTAAACATGTTTAAATGTCAATGTGTGCAAGCGAACAACGCATAAAAAATGAATTCAGTCGGGCTGAAATGACATGCCGCACTTAATAATGTTTAACAGGGTTTAACAAGAATGCTAATTAAGGGGAAATCACTAATGAGCGAGAGGAGGAAACATGCGGTGTTTGCTAACACACACACACATCAGGCAAGTTTTGAATGTCAAATTTTACTAAGCAGCATTAGCATGTGATTTGTCTCAATCTGCAGTCAGTCTAATTCATATTGCACACAAACATAAAAAATGCTGATTGAATCAGTACTGTACATTTGATTGGCTAGCTTCATACAACTTTAAAGTAAAGATGCACAGGTTTTTCTTATTACCCAGAAACAAATGTACGAGGTAGCAGCTGTTACAACGAGGGCTTTATGAGAAGAAGAAAGAATTAATAATAACCTGTTGTAATAAACTTTGTAAGGTATGTAACATTAAATCTTTGCTTAAAATTTTACGTTTTATTTAAAGTGCACCTATTTCATTGCTAAAAACAGTGTTATTTTGTGTATTTGGTATAATACAATGTGTTCGCGTGGTTTATGGTTTAAAAACCACATTATTTTCCACATATCGTAAATTTTTGTAACTCCAGATTTCCCTCTCTACCTCAAATGCCTTGATTTTGTACAAAACTTATCGATTTCAAAAGCGCTGTGTTCCTGATTGGCCAGCTTAGTACGTTGTGATTGGCTTGAATACATCTGACGTCAGCCGGAAATATGACGCTCCTTGCCATGTTTGAAAGATTCGCTCACAATGCAATGCTAACAGGAGTTAACTTACAAGCTTAGTTCGAAGCGGGGGGAATTATGATAATGTCGGTCTTTTCTACATCACCAATCCCAGGAAGTAAACTGTTGCCTACAATCCGTGTGTTTATTGTAGTCCAAGAAAAGAGATTCATGTTGAACGATAACTCGCATCATCGTTTACTACATCATCGGATTTGTACCTTTTGCATATCGTTAACATGCACTAATACACACTTACTTGTACTGTCTTTCCTGAGCTGTTTTGGCGCTGAATAACCTGCAGTGTGGGCCAGACTTTATGTTTATCATCAAATGTCTGGCTACAATGTTTTATACAAGTGGTTCTCAACTGCAGTCTTCAGGCCCCCCCTCCCAGAATGTTTAATGCCGCGTTCCATGTAACCTGTGACCCGTAAATCACGACTTCAAAACCACGACTCTGAACTGAACTCATCGTTCTAGTACGAGTTCATCGGTGGGAAGTCACGGGTTTGACTGCCGTTCCACTGCACTTTCACGGGTAAAAGGTTGGAAAAACACGGGTTAAAGGCTGCCTGGAACGCGTATTCCCAGTTCTGAGTGGTAAGTCTTGGATTAGATGTCTCCTTAAATGAAACACTGATTCCAATCATCAGGCTACTACATCCTAGTGCTGTTCAAATCCTCAGAGCTAAATGAAGGAGAATATATTTTAATATTGACCTACATCTACAATAATCTGCTATGTGCTTGCACACTTTCAGAAAGGAATTTTGTTTACATGTCAAAAAAACTAAAATCGACTAAAGTTAAACAAAAGTTTTTCTTTGACCTTTTACACTCTTAAGAAAAATGGTTCTTCAAAGGTTCTGAAACGACGGTAAAGGTTATATATAGAACCATAGCTTACTCAGGAACCCTTTTTTTGCTGAAATGGTTCTTTGTCTTCGCAAAAGGGTTCTTCAGTTCCCGCCTTTCTTGATTTTAAATTTTGATTTTATTTGCCTGCAGACTAACACCACAAACAGGTAAAAGGGTAAATGAATCATCATTTACTGTTATTAACATGTTTTGCAGTTCTGTTTTTAAACCGTTAAACCTTATAAAGTGCTGAAAATTAAAAAGTGCATAAATAATAAAAATATTATAAAACCTGACTGCTAATAAATGAAAGGTTCTTCATAGCACCACTGAGGTTCTATGTAGCACTTTTCAATGCAAGGTTCTATATAGAACCATCTAAAAAATGGTCCTATATAGTACCAAAAAGGGTGCTGTCATTGTTACGAGCTGAAGAACCTTTATTTGGTACTATATAGAACCATTTTTCTTAAGAGTGTACATGAAACGTAAAAATGATCAAATCTGTCTAGCATGTCTGTCAAACATTAAAGTATAAGTGATCATCATCATTGTCGACTATGAGTAAAGTTCCCCACTGCACAGTCAGTTGCACTTTTCACTTCTCTTTTCAAATTTTTTCATGCTTTCAATATTTTTCCATCATCAGAGAAGGTTGTTTTTAAAAATTTTAAGAATGTTTTATTCAGCCCTTGACTAAATTTTGCTTTATCATTTAATGTGTGAACAGTAATTTTCAAGATGTTTTGACATGTTTTAGTGAAGACACTGTTTAAATAAATTGAAGTGTTAACTTTACTAACATCTATGTAATAACCTGATTTACAGTAATAAGATCCGCTTTATTGGTTTGCTGATACTGACTAATAGTAATATCCTGCCAATTTCATCAACTACACTATAAAAAATTGAAAATTTGTCAAATCAATCATTTTTAAGTTAATATAGCATAAAAATATAAGTTAAACAACTTCTACTAGTTTTTATAAGTTAAGTCAGTCAACTATTCACAGGTCAAAACTTAAAACATTACATTAAAATGACTTGCAAAACAAAGTTGTTTTAACTTCATGCTGCATTTTTTTACAGTGTAGTGAAGATAAACGTTACATACTTTTGCTGATTTGGAATCAGGTTTAGTGTACTACCACTACACATTCTTAAAAATGATGTCAAATCAACATATATGTTACAGTACTTTAACCTAACAAATTAAGATAAAAACAATTTCAGCTTGTTTTACAACTTATCACATATCATAACTTAAAATAAGAGGTTGAATTGGCTTTTCAAACTAAGTTTGTTCCAAACTCTTCATGCTGCATTTTTTTATGATTTAAAAATTGCATGCACAAAACCAGCAAAAGGTAAAGGGAGGTGAAATGCTCAAGTATATTATCTGGAGATAAGAGTTGTCTCAGCTGATCTGCAATCTGTTTTAAAAGTAATTAGCCAACAAAACTAAAATCATGTTATGGCAATGCACTTGAGAATTTACTGCAGTATATATTTAAAAAATAAAACAGAAACTAAAAAAACTATTGTTCAAATAAGACCAAACAAACAGCGTCAGACGAATGCAAAGTTTATCTTTAACCTTTGTCCTTGTTACAGTTCATAGCCTTTAAAACAGAAGGCCACACATTTTATCACTTACATTTAACACCTAAGATCCCGCATGGGTTAAAGGTCACCTGACACACACAAACTGAATTGTTGGCGGTGGGAAGTACAGGTGAGACACACCTAATTCTGTTTTGCCTGCAGGGCTGGTTGCCAAGTCTCATTCTTACAAAACAAACATATCTCTTAAATTACAGAATCATGTTTCAACAATTTCTGTGAATTCTGTCCTTCAAACTAAAATTGGAGTATCACTGTTATATTTTGCAGTAGTGCATGTCAGGTAAAACAGTTATATACAGTCAAACATGTGTCAACTTCACAATGAAGATAATGAGATTTTAACAGCAAAAACTAAACTAAAAGTTGTCGCATTTTATTGCCAGGCAACATGTTGGCCAAATAAAGTTGGACAGTGGTTTGATATTTTGGTAACATGATACAATTGTTAATGCATTAGTTAACATGAACTTACACTGAACACTCCTACATATTAAATAATCAGTTAGTTTATGTTATAGCATTTAATAGCCTAATACATTTTTTTTAAATCAATAGTTGTAATATTGCTAGGATGCATATAATAGGCTGTTTATTGTCACATTAGATTGTGACTCACCCATAGTGTTTCTCAAATACTGTAGATGTGTCCTCTTTCAAACTGCCTGCTTAACAATCCTGCACTTCTCATTATATCACAATGCAACACACAGCTAACAGTTTTAACAAGGCCATGTGAGGAATCAAGGGTCAGCAAAGCACTCAAAACAGCACAGTGCATATAAAACAGACTACTGTACTACTACACCAAATCGCCCTTATTCACAGAAAACGTATAAGAACAAAATCACGAAGAAGGGAAGAAGCTACTTGATATACTTTTTAAAATCAAGATTAAATATGTGCATCTAGTTTACAGGCTAGATGCAGTTATGTGCAGTGTAACAATCTTGCTAATGACTGTTTCATATCCTGCTGCCTTTCAGGGATAAACATTAGTTCAAACTGACATTGATATTGTACATACACAGTACTAGTCATAGCATGCCAAGTATTGACGCAAGGCTAATCCACGAGCAACTGTCCCCTGGATCAATATGTATTGCCGCCATAATTCCAAATGTGTGTGTACATGTGTGTATGGGAAGTGAGCCTTTCAGTGTGCATGAATCTAAAAATTGGAATTTCCAAATAATTATATATTTTTTAACAAATTTGCATATAAAACTAGTTGCAAAAAAGGATAATTGCTGGATAATTTTTTGTTGGAATACAAATTTAACAGCATTATTGGTTGCACTTTACACTATATGTGCTAAAAAACTACATACTGTATGATCAGTTTAAGAGTTTGTACCTAATTACAAAGTTACACAGAAAGAAGCTACATTGTAACAATAATGTAAAATAAAGTGCTATTGCGGCTATTTGGCCAAAACAGTGAGCAAAATGTGCACTTGATGTGTAAATTCTTGTCTTATGGTCCTACATCTTACCTTGGCACGGATCTGACCGGAGGTGGACACTTTTCGGATGAGTTTGTGCGAGGTCTCCTCGGGCTCCCCGTCGCTGTCCGACGATTCGTCACCCGGCTCGGCTTGAGCGTCCGGAGAAGTGAGAGACTCCCGCGGCTCCCGGACGTAAAGGACGTTTGGATTGAGCTTCGAGGCCATCACTGTGCACGTGCACGATTTTCACAGCACCCGTCTCCTCTCTTGCCAATTCAAATCTGAAAAAGGTAAAACATACTGATCAAAAGCGAGTAACAGTACTAGATTTCATCTTCTGCTTTCATTTTCCTGCCAGATGCCAGTACACCGTTCAGTTCCTCTATAATAAACGTGCTGCTGGGGCCAATAAAGGGAACAACCGTACAAACTGAAAGACGGGCAACAGGCGATTATTTCTCCGTTGTGCACAATAGGATTATACAGACGATGAAGGCCATTTAGCGCTACGAATCGATATAAACCCGACCTGGCATAATCCACAGATGCTCGCTGTCACTGACTGTTGCGCGCGCGTATTCACGGACAGCTGCGTATTCGCTGCGCTCTGAATCATTCAGTTTGGCTCCATAACATTATATCAGCTTTCTCGCTAGTAGCCTAATAATCGACTTGACTCGTGCCTTTACATATCTGCAAGATGTCTTCTGCGTTTGTTAAATTCAATTCTTTCATCGGACTCGAGCTGTATCTTCAATAAACCTAAAATAACAACCTGATGCCGCGCATCTATTCCATCGGTTTAACAAACCGCGTCGCTTTGCGGAGCAATAAAGAGAGGTCAAAAAAAGAGGCTTTAAGGAACAAATAATCGCAGACGTGAAACTGGCGTTGGATTTGAAGAGATTATATTTACAGAGCCACGTCTCTGACTCAGAACAAGCAGCTTGTTTTCTTGTCTCTCCAGGCTAAACAGCCGTGTTGAAAGCAGCATTTATATTATTATATATGCAACATGAACTCATCGCGACTTCGCTCTTGCAGCAATCATGTCATTTAACCGAATCTGTTAATGATTTCATTCATTTGATGCTCTAGGCGTCCTATAGCGGCGCGCGGCCATCACTTTTTCAATAGGCAAATAATAAGACTCAACTGTCACAAGCACGATTCACTCTGCATGTGTGGTAGCCATCAAAGGAAATGTGGACGTGGATGTTGCGTTTTACCTCTTTGGTGCAGTGTGTGGCTCCCGGTGACCCCTGTGTGTGTTCTTGTTGCTCTTGTGTGTGTTTCTCGCAGCAGCGCCGTTAGATGCTGTCAAACGTGCTCCTGTCGCGCACATACGCGCGTGTACGCTTAGCATCGGATAAGATTTGAATCGAATGGGAGGGGTGGACTACAGCGAGAGAGCTTCTGTGTCAGCACATCTGGAGGGCTTTGCCAACAAATCTCTGACAATTTCGTGAAATGAATTAACTACATTTTTATTCATTCCATTACAGTTATTTATACTGTACATATAGCCTATCGATATAATGCGTCATCAGCAGGCAGTACGCTAGTTTAGGTTGAAGTAGGAAGAGGGATCTTTGCAGAAGAAATATGTGACTTGTTGCTGCATGTCGTTTTGAATGGCATTAGTGGGACCATTCAGGAGTTCGGTCTAAGCTAATAACAGTCGAGGTCCTTTATTCTCTGCATGTTTTGAGTATAAACAAAAATGACTTTCCAGAGTTATTGCGGCACATTTCAAGACATTTTAACATACTGGGCATCAAATTTGTTAAATTAATTTATTTCATTTTGTGTATGAAATGTCTCTAAATATAGTCATATCCATATAGGCATGTAATATGTCCATGCCAAGGACTAAGTCATTTTTTCAACCTCAGGTAGGCTATTAAACTATTTAATGAACGCCTCAGCTGACTTCCACACTGTATTACAGAATACGAATACCATCTGTACTACATTATTTCACTTCATTTGAATGGAATTCAACTAAAATGAACTATTTTGGTGTGAATTTAACTTCATGGCATATTTAGATCACCCACCAGTAACAGTGCTTTAAAGATGTGTGCTTAATTCTATGAATGATCATATTTCCCTGGCATATTTACCATTTAAGTCAATATTTTATTTACATCGGGACGACTAATGTCATTAGACCCAGCGGAATTAAATACAATTCCCATATCAATGAGGTAAAATTAAGATGATAGTAATATAGCACGTGTTTATTTCACCAGGTAAGTTATCAATAAAGCTATGCGTATTATTAAGTTGTTTCCAATAAACTAAAACTGCGCCACCTAAAACGTAGTGTAAACGTGAACTCATGTCTATTAATATATAGCCCCAAACTCAGAAACGACTGAGAAATACATTGTTTTTGGGTGTAGCTTTTTGCTGCCACCCAGCGGTGCACATTAATTTACACTTTAAAGGACAAGTTCGGTATTTTAGACTTAAAGCCCTGTTTTCAGATTGTTTATGGTCAAATAGAATGGTTTTGACTGAAATTTCGACATTTTCGGCTGCCCTGAGAATTTTCGCGTGTTTGTGTTTCAGCTCAGACCTCTACAATGGGTTTATAGGTGCACTGGAACAATCCTTCCTAAAATGCATTAAACTTTCGTTTACAAAGACGTGAAACTCACCGAGTGGTCAGGGGTGTTCACTGATATGCTCACACAAAAATCGCTGCAAAAGATGCTTTCCAACAGCTGTTTTAGCATTCGTTGTTAACTTGTGGACCTATTTCCCCAAACGCCTCACACCCGTACATTCTTCCGCTTAGAGCTTGAATAATAAACACTCCAGCCCAGGTGGTGGCGCTAATCCGCCTTTGCCAATTGCAAGAATAGAAACAAAGTTCCCGGCGCGGAGTAATACCGTACCTCACAGGACGTCTAATACAGTCAATGGAGTTGGTAAAAACTACGATAAAACCTGTTGGAATGCGTCTTTTGGAGCGATTTTTGTGTGAGCATACCAGTGAACACCCCTGACCACTCGGTGAGTTTCACGTCTTTGTAAACGAAAGTTTAATGCATTTTAGGAAGGATTGTTCCAGTGCACCTATAAACCCATTGTAGAGGTCTGAGCTGAAACACAAACACGCGAAAATTCTCAGGGCAGCCGAAAATGTCGAAATTTCAGTCAAAACCATTCTATTTGACCATAAACAATCTGAAAACAGGGCTTTAAGTCTAAAATACCGAACTTGTCCTTTAAATGCCATTTCCCAATTACAATGATCAAGGTCACTCTGTTCTTCACATCCCATTCAAGTCACATTCACATTCATCTGATAACCAAAAAAAAATCTAAAGCTTGGATGCAAACGCATTAAAAAGATAGATAGATAGATAGATAGATAGATAGATAGATAGATAGATAGATAGATAGATATTAATCCCCATTGGGGAAACTGTTTTGCACGAGCAGCCAAACATAACCAAACAATACATAAAAATAAGTAGGATTTACAATCTACAGCAATACACAAAATATGCACTGTATATGTACAACAAAAAGTGATGAGAGCTTTATGAAGCTTTAAAAAGCTGTGCAGAATTGATGTGTGCATATTTAAGAAATGTTTTGATTTAAATAAATAAAATTTGTCATAGGAATCCCAAAAACCCTTCGGGGATCAATATAGTCTGCCTGTATTACTAAGTCTACATATATTTCAACAAAATTAAATTCACTTAAAGGGACACTTCACCCATTTGCATAAAGCTTTGTATAGTTAGAACCCCAGTCATGTTTTTGAATGGTCATGCATAATTTTCTCAGTTGCCACTGAGACAGGAGAAATACAGATTTCAGTGTTGCACTTCCTTCTTTCAATGATGTAAAAATCATCATTTTGCATCATTGAAAGAAGGAAGTCCAATATCTTTGTTGAGGGAGTGAGACTACAAACACCTCTTTTCTCGGTCAAATAGTCACCAAATTCTAAATGTATGTTACATTTGGACTACAAATATGAGACACTTTCAATAAAGATTCATGTTTCTACGGGTAAAATGCTCCTTTAATGAGTATGTGTCACTGTTTATACACAAACTGGTTCATGCAAAACAATCCCTCCGCCGTTTGTCGGTTGCCATGAGAACACTCCGCTGAGATGAAGTTGAGCATCAGTGAGCTGAGATCAATTTAGAAACAATCGAAAGGGAATACTTGGGAAAATGTCAAGGGTGGGCATAATATATTTCAAAACAAACAAACAAACAAGCAATCAGGCAGGCAGATGGACGGATTGATAGACACACAAACAGACAGTTAGACAGATACACTCTGTGTTTATCCAAAACATGTTTCTTCTGTCTGTCTGTTTCACTTAATATAATTTTATTCACTGCCATGCCAGATAATGCAACACTGTCTCTTTGATCTTCCGTGAAAGAAATTGATTGTAAATACAGCCCATCCCATTTCTCTTTGTGTATGGGTGTGTACTTGATACCAGTGTTTACATATCTAAGCTTGTTGAAGTTCTCTGTTACACATGCATGCATACTTTTTGGGTCCTTTTTAGGCATTGTCTTTGCAAGGTGGACATGAATAAATATTTAAAATGTGGGGATTACTCTCTGAGAGGAACTGAATAGTAATCATGCAAATGTGAACTACTGGAGTAGGACTGTAATTGTTACAGCACCACACAGGGAAAGTGTGGAAACAGAAACTGCTAATTGGTTCAGCAGTTGAGAAATATTATCTAAATATCAGTGAATCATTTACAACAATCCCAGTGGGCTCCTCAACAAAGTGAACAACAGTCATCTCCCAGTTTCACTGACTACAAATGAGCTTAACCATTAGTAATGTTCAAATAAAATTGAGATGAAGAGGGCTGACTATCATCAGATTGTCCTCATGCATCTTCACACAGTCCATAAATATATAAGTGCACAAACAGCTGCTGTCTCCCTTTTAGGGCTAATATAAAATGACATGATCATATCAGTCAGAGAAGCTGCGGGTATAGCTGCAGCATGGGAAAGTCTATATGAAGCGGATGCTAATGCTTGTGACACCCTTGAGATTACTCTTTCACACATGGGCACCTGCTGCACACTCAAGTCAGCTGAACACCCACTGGGCATGAGTAAACTGCTGCAGACTAATCCCATGTTGAGTCATTGAGTAAGCGAGCGAGAGATCTTGACAAAAGTGAGAGAGATCGGAGAGTAGTAAGAAAGTAAAAGAGAGAGAAAGAAGTGATAAATGATCAACAGTGCCTTTAGGTGTTATGGCATTTTTAGATAGAAGAAGTGACTAGGACCAACAGCATTATCAGCATGTACACACAAAGCCCCCCTAACCTAAAAAATGCCCTTTTAAATGTGTTTCTAGCAGAAAATGAGTCGCCAGTGAGTGTGCAGAAACATCGTGTAATAATGCAAACCCATCTATTCTTCTTTGTGTAATCGCTTAAAACCGCAACATTCACACAAAACAGGCTATTGAGTAGGGCTGGGCAAAAAATAATCGATTTTTCGATTAATCGTTTTTTAAAACGTGGTCGATTCAGAATCGATTCTCAAAGAGCAGAATCGATTTTTTTTCCCCCATATTTTTTGTGCAAACATTGAACGTAAGATTAACATTAATCAAATTACTAGTCTTCTTCACTAGATGTCACCCTCTTTTTTGCCTTGCGCGATGTTTCCAAGGAGCCTGTCATTCTTTCATTGAGTGCTTAAAATGGCGATTTTAGGGGGTTCATCGACGTTGATGCTACCTTCACATAAAAGGTAAGAGTTATTTTAGATTTTGCAAGCAAGACGACAAGGTTAGTGTTGTGGCTTTTAATTTCTTTTTATTAATTACCCACTTGTAAACTAATGTTCACTTATGTTATTTTTTATTAATATAGTATTTGTATTAAATCTATATTCATTGAGTTGAATCAAGAATCGAGTATAAAAACCAACACGAGAATCGAAATCGAAAATTGAACCGAGAATCGAAATCGAATCGATTTGATAGCTTGTGAATCGAAATTGAATCGATCTGGAACATCTGAATCGATACCCAGCCCTACTATTGAGTATCCCCTATCAATGTGATGTCATATTGATTACGCCCAACCCATGACAGGTCACAGACTCTGCCTTATGAGCACGTAGTTTGCACGCATATTTTGATGTAGTGCAAAGCACATGTGCAAACGCTCTACCCCCTACTTTGCATACGGCAAGGGTGTCCAATCCTGCTCCTGGAGGGCCGGTGTCTCTTCAGAGTTTTATTCCAACCCTAATCAAACACACCTGATCCAGCTTATCAAGATCTTACTAGGCAGACTAGATACTTTGAGGCAGGTGTGTTGAGGGAAGTTTTAGCTAAACTCTGCAGGACACCGGCCCTTTAGGACTGACTTTGGACACCCCTGGCATACGGAAGGGGAGCAGAAGCTTTCTTTGCATTTCATCATCGTATAATTTAAGATCTGTGGTATATTTTGAGCTGAAACTTTACTGACACATTCTGGGGATACTAGAGACTATTTTTATATTGCTTAAACACCTAGGTTAGGGGCCCTTTAAGGGTAAAGGTGTCTTTCATACAATGTGAAAATTAAATCCACATCTTTGAGTTTCCTGTCTGCATGATATAGTCTCTCACTTTTCACAGAGATCAGAAAGAATGAAAATAAGCCATGAGTATTCAGTGAACCAGGGGTAAGTGATAGTATGTGTGATAAAAACAGGTCAAGGCTCTGTCTCTCAGACTATCACCTATCTAATAACATGATCTGACAGATCCTGACCATATTGGAAACCCCTGCAGCATGTGTGTCTGTAAAAAGTTGGGAAATTACTTAAAAATTGCTTAAACTGGCAACACCTAAAAATTCTGTTTATTCAACTTGATCCACTTTTTACAGTGTACTAAGATAATAACATTTACTATATAAAATTACATTTTTATTTCATACTGTATCTCTAAACATATCACATTGAATTGACACTATTAGACAAAGAGCTAGATGCCTATTTAAACCCAATTAGGCTTCAAGGTAAAGAGTGTACAGTAGAGGTAAAGCTACAGTAGCTTTCATGAGATGCTCAGCAGTGTAATTTAGACATAAAGCAGAGTGCTGCATTAAAGAACTGCTTTCCCGGGACAGCAAAAACTGAAATGGAATAAGTTGGAAAATCACAGTGAATAAAAACTTCATACGGAGAGTGTTTAAGCTGTTCCTGTCAAACAGGTGGTAAACAGAAGAACAGTGGCTTGCTTGTGGCAAGTAAATACACTGGATGAGACAGTTACATGCACACACATACAGTATCTCACAACAGCATCTGCTGACAGGCGAGTTCCAGCGTTTGGAAAGCGTCAGCAGGTTTTCGCACACTGGACGCGAGTTCAGTAATAGTCTTCTCGGCTGAGAGGGATTGCAATGCATTTGTTCATCAATATAGCATCGTATGACAACTTAAATTGACAGGCACTTGTTTATTGTGATGACCCAATAGAGAGTGAATGGAACTTGGCTACAGTTGTTTACACACACTGTAGTACTAAAGAGAGTCAATGGACTACAACAAAACATACAGGCTTTAAGACTGTATTTTATAGACATTTAAATATGTGAAAATATCAAAAGTGTAAGAATGAATTGACTTATTTGTAGAATATGCATTGACATAGTGTAAACCACACATTTTTAAAAGAGGACATATCATGAAAATCAGACTTTTTCCATGTTTAAGTGCTATAATTGGGTCTCCAGTGTTTTTATCAACCAAGAAAATGTGAAAAAGAACAACCCACTAACTTAGTTTTGGTCAATCATTCTCTGCAAGCATGTGAAAAAGTAGGTCATTGAAATTTGACTCCCCTTGTGATGTCAGATGGGGATCTTATTATAATAATACCGCCCCTATTTCCAGCATTGCCCTTTAGTGCAGAGTTCAGCTCATTTTCATTTTAAAGGACACACACAAAAATCTTCAAAGTGGCAATTTTAACATGCTATAATAAATTATCTGGAATTTTGAGATGGAACTTCACATAAGTACTCTGGGGACACCATAGAGTTATTTTACATCTTAAAAAAGTCTTGTGAAATATCCCCTTTAACTACAAGCACTGTAGTATGTGAATGTATGTGGATATGATAATTTAGAAATTGTGTGCTTGTGAGACGTGTGGTTTTCAGAGAATTGCTGTAACAGTGGACTTGCAGAATCAAGGATTCATAGTTGAGTAAGGTGGCGGAGTGCAGATGATGTAATAGCATTCCCACAATGCTCTGCAGAGAAGATGAATGGGGGAGTGAAAGTGAAGGTGATTGGTGGGAGCTCCCATCAATGGAAAGCCATTGCAGGTTCAATGCTCTGTCAATGCTAAACCAATATTGGGGCTTTTAATAATTTTGATAAGGTATGCATAAGATTGTCTGACAGGAATAATGAAATTGAACGGCATAACTTCAAACAGCCCAATGCACCCAATCTTTATTTTTATCACACAAACAAAACCAAGTGATTGTCTGTTTGACCTTTTTAGTTTACTTTATGTTCTGCTTAGTTAATTTGGCAAAAATGCAGTCATATCATCTGCAATGTTTTCTAAATAAAGCAAGATTCAGTAAAATGCGACTTTCTAAAAATAAACAGCCTTGTAAACACTTCGACTGCTGCGTGTTAAGAGTATTTGATATTGCCCTCAGTGAGAGAATTGCGCGAGACTCGGATACTATTTAACATATATAATAAATATAAGCATATTAGACTAATATATATATATATATTATAACAACCTAATATAATGTATATTCCGCATGATTTTTTACGTATCCTATATTAGATCTAGCATATCTTACGTCACATCACGCAAAAAGACAAGTAGCTCAGAAAAAGAAATTTAAAACCACGACTTAAAAGCGCCCTGACTTTGTTTGAGTGGTACAGTTTGATGTGTTTGTGAGGCAAAAAAGAAAGAAAATGTAATGTTTTGCGCGGCAGCAGTGGCGACCTTGCGTCCGGTGGAATGATACTGTACAGTGCGTCAGGTACCATAAGACGCATTATTCTCCCGCGCTTTATAGTTAGAGTCGTGTCTGGATGTGTTGTTAATTGTGATGGATTGTTAATATTCCGTCCACAGATTCTCTGATTCACAGACTCGATCATGACTGTTGTGAGGACTCTTGACGTCAGAGGAGAGAATCATCGGTGAGGTCCAATGGGGGGAATATGAAGCGAGGCAGAGGTATCGTCCTACCAACAGTACTAGCCATGCTAACCGACGAGCACCTCGCCTTTCTAGAGGACTTAACCCGCCAAAGATGATGATTCAAGTCAACTACGTGGAAGGAAGATAGAGAGGAGGTCGGGCATTTGAGTTTTTATTTTATGTTGTTCTTCGTCTTGCTCCTCCATCTCTCCTCTTATCTCCATCTCCTCTCGTATGACAGGCACGGACTGCGCTCGAGCTTGGGAGAGAAAAAGACATTGCAGCTTCATGGCACTGAGGTACCGTTTGCTGATGCGCACTCACGTTTTTTGAAAATACCCTCAGATAAATGTGTTTTTAATTTCTTTTGATTGTTTTTAATTGCCGGCGGTGTTATTAACAGAATTGCAGGAGGCTTGACCTCCCCAAGTCCTTTGCCGTCTTTTTTTGGCCGGTTTATATATAGTGGGGTCGGTGGGGAAAATTTATGAATGAAAATCCATTGCGTTGAGTGAAATGGGTTCACGTCTATGGCGTCAGGCAATAGAGCATCATTGTGGATTCTGGAAGCATACACGCCATGCTTTCATAAGAGAAGCGTGCACTGAGGTGGCGCGTCTTATTTTTAGACAATTACTAAAAATAGAAACAAAGTGAAGTGAGTGCTTTTGTTGGGACAGCGGGAAAAAACTACAGTGCACATTTATAGCTCATTTTGGTGCAGATTTCGTTTTTTTAAAGTCTTTTTTTGAAATAATATTTATTGCGTTATTTTCTGATTTACCATTAATATTTTGATTTAACAATCAAATTAGCTATGAACAATACAAATGTGTAAATAAAAAGTCGATCCACTGTTTTAAAGAGATAGGAATAATTAGGTTTGGGGGCTGAAGGCATATGTTTTTTGACAAATATCCTATTTTCACTGCCTTTGCACTGACACACACATTCTCTCTTATCTTCACTACCGCACCCCTCTCTCTCTCTCTCTCTCTTTCACCCCCTCCCTCCACCATCAGCTATGATTCACTCTCTTGCAGCAGCAATGAGCAACCAACTTCAAAACACCTCTTCCCTCTCCACGGCGGGCACGTGGAATCTCCTGGACGTGCGGAACTCATCACCGGTGCAAACGGCAGAGCTGCAGCCCCTCACCGTTAGCCCGTGGGACATTGCGCTGTGCGTGACGGGCACGCTCATCTCCTGTGAGAATGCAATCGTGATTGCCATCCTATTTTACACGCCCACACTGAGAGCTCCTATGTTCATTCTAATAGGAAGTCTTGCGTTTGCAGACCTGCTTGCCGGACTTGGCCTCATTCTCAACTTTGTCTTCATCTATATGCTGAACAATGAGTTTGTGACTCTGTTCTCTGTCGGCATGCTGATCGCCGCCTTCTCCGCATCAGTGCTCAACATCTTGGCCATCACAGTGGATCGCTACTTGTCCCTCTACAATGCTCTGACATACCACACAGAGCGCACCGTGACCTACACCTATGTGATGGTGGTGGTCATTTGGCTGGTGTGCATCGTCCTGGGCCTGCTGCCAGTGCTCGGTTGGAACTGCCTACAAGATGAGGCCAGCTGCAGTGTTTGTAGGCCAGTCACCAAGAACAACGCTGTGGCGCTCGCTGTGACATTCTTGCTGGTGTTTGCCCTCATGATGCAGCTTTACCTGCAGATCTGTAAGATCGCCTTCCGCCACGCGCAGCAAATCGCTGTTCAGCACCAGTTTATGGCCATTTCCACTACGAAAGGTGTTTCCACACTCTCAGTCATCCTCTGCTCATTTGCCGCATGCTGGATGCCCTTCGCCATGTACTCCATTGTGGCGGACTCCAGCTACCCAATGATCTACACGTATGCAACGGTGCTGCCAGCGACATGTAATTCGGTCATAAACCCAATCATATATGCTTACAGAAACCCAGACATCCAGAAATCCCTGTGGCTTGCCTGCTGCGGTTGTGTACCGTCCAACTTCTCCTTGCGGCCAAGGACATCAAGCGATGTATAGGTTGGACTAAGTAAGAGTTATGTCTATCTTATAATCAGTTTGTACTGTGTCAGTGTTAATGATAAGATGTCTTTCCAGACATATGTTGCTGGTTGTGCATTAGGTGTTGAGGTTACGTACGTCCATGATGTCAACCTGCACTGTACAATTAGATGTCTTCAATGCATAGAACAACTCTGTGCAACAGTAATATCAAATTGCATCAAAAATAACTTCCGTAATAAAATCGGTAAGAGGTAACAAGAGCCCAAGTGACGCAAATCGTAAACTTCAAAATCAAATATACTTATATATATTTATATATAAAATTAGCATTAACAATGAAAATGATAATGAGACCAAGTCTGATTTGGGTGAGGAAAGCTGTAATTTATGGATAGCTTTCACGTTCACATTTTATGGAGTTCTTTCAGGACCATGGACAGCACACACTGTCCATGGTGCTGTCCTTAAACGTTTCTTAAATATGGTTTACTTAAAAATTTATAAATTACAAAGAAAACCGATAAAATTATTCTGATGTCGGTCCCTATCCAGTTTTACAAAATAAAATTACTTATTTTGCTAACTATAAGAGGCACTAGAAAAAAGTCAAACGTCTGAAGATTTGCTGCCATGAAGTAGTGTAACGCATATTTTATTGCATTTTTGCTTATCTGAACTCACGTCCCACATGCAATTTGCGTGCTCCAGCGCACGTCTTTGTGCGAGACGCTGAGTTAATAAAGGTTTGCGCACAAAATAAGATGTCAGCCAAGACGCTTTAAATACGACCTCAGGCAACATCTTTATTGCGTTATTGTTATTGCGTTATTTAGCAAAAGGCCATTTTGGACGGGAAGGCTTAAATAAGACACTGCAGGACCCGTATAGTGAAATGATTTGAGCGATTATCAGACAGAATTAAGTGTGCAGACTGTACAATTAGTCAGTTAGACCAGAGATCAATGTCAGGGTCGGCTTGTGTGTAAAGAGATCTAGGCACAAGCCTATTAGAAGATCAGATAACTAAGCCAAAATGGAATGGGGACATAGGTTCATTGAAGACCGAAATTAAGATCGAATTATAACAGCTAATGTAAATTGCCTTCAAGTCATTACCAGAAACAGTCAATTTGATTCTTTTTAAAGCTTTACAACCAAAAAACATACAAAATGGCGCAAACATACAGCACTAAAAGATACATTGATTTTTTATAAGCATATATTTGTGGAACTTGAAATGTGACTATAACAAAGCCTTGAGTTTTAAGGGGGATACAAATGTCGCTGCTGTTTTTGACAAGCCCTCATTTGCGAGCAAAGAATCTTCATTTTGGCCTTACCTTTTCTCTTTTGCAATAATGAATCAACGTGTACCGTTCAATGATAGAGCTACAATCACAATGAGGCCATCAACAGAGCTAATTCTACTTCCTGACTTGAAAAAGATAGAAGAGACTGAGACCAAGTTAGCGAGACCAGGGTGTTTCTCTTTGAAGCTCTTTAAATCAACTGTACTGTTTTATAAGATTTCTCATTGTTGTACTCACAGTATTTAAAGTTGGCCTTGAGAGCCCACGCGGGTGATCTCTGACTAACCTCAATACTCATAGTGACCTGTACGAAATCTGATGGACTTTTAAACAGTTGTTTCACAGTCTGGACACTGTGGAGCAACTGTCCATGTTTGTTCCGTGCGTATGCGAGAGAGCCTGAACCATTTGTTTATATACCACTCACTTATGTCAGGAGTGAGGTTCAGTGACCTGTCACACTGTGCCCACCCAAAAATATAACCTACCCCACGTGGAACTTGGCAAATATCGACATTTTTTTGCAAATCTCTATTGTTATGTAACGTATCTCTACTACGATGTATTCAATGGGATGCCATAGATTCTTTTTGTTCAGGGGTGTGAGTGGTTATTTTTCTTATGCAATGCTGTATGGAAACATATATTTTTATACACAACAGGGCATGAGTTTTATGATGTTGTTTTGGTGAGTGTGCGTGTGTTCAGTATCTGTATTCTTATCAATGGTTTTCTAAACAAAAACAGAAACAGACAAAAACAAAGTGTTGACGAGGCAGAATGTGCCATAATTTTACTTACCAGTGTCTTATTGATTTTCATGCATTCACCATATCAGTAAAAATGAGGATTTACTGTCACTTTACAATGGTGAAAGCCTGTGTTTCACTCTCTCTCTGGTGTGCTAAATTTGAACATTGCACCTCACTTTGGTTACTGAGAGCAATGAAGTCCTCTCTTTAGTATTCTGTTAGACTGGGAGAGCCCTTTTTGGTGCCAGATTGTAGGCAGATGGTTCACCCCTAGCCTCATGCTCAAAAGTGACCTATCTAATTACTTACTGTATAACACAAATATCATCATAGGATTCAAGAACCCCAGGCACCTATCTTAAGATAAGAGTAAAGTGGATTAAACTTAAACTGACTGCAATCTTCGAGAGCTACAGGGTATTTCGACTGTATTCTTTATTAGCTGCTAAATGAAAATAAGAAAAATCTGGATGACGAAAAGACCAGCATACACCTTTTTGTTACGTCACTGCTGACGTAGAAAAACTGAGAAAGGTCGTCTGAATGACAGCTCGTAACCGCACAGGAGCTCTATTACCACTAAATCTGGCCCTACTAAAAATAACCTTAAAGAGCATGAAATGTTACATTTATCTAGAGTACTTGAAATCCCGTTTCTGGGCCATTAAGCAGAGCTCTGTGTTTTCCATCAACAGCTACATTAAAGTGCGAAGGAGACTTTCCAGAATAAGGGAGGGGAGAGAGTAAAAGAAAAGGAGATTAAGCCTCTGGAAGAGCCTCTGGGTTTATGTAACCACTGCACCCAGATGTAGTCCATTATCAAAATCTGTCTGTGTTTCTGATTCACAAACTAGTCTAGCTGTAGTCTAACCGTTTTACATCTATAGAGCTAAAGGAATGTACTACTTGTATAGGCGCAAACTGTCAGCACAATTATGAGGTCGGTCATAAGTGGACAAATGTGGCCCTTGTGGTCAGATTTTTGGATGGGTGCTCTGAAACTGTGATGTAATGGTGTTTATAATTTGATTTGCATTGTTTCTCTTTGTATTGTGGACTAAAATCTGACATGCACTTTATGAAAGGAACATGCTACACGTTGCAATGTAAGTGTGGAATGTAATCCTTACAAAAATGATTTATTTTTTATTACTGTAAATAAAACAATACAGAGACAAAGAGTGAGATGAAAGGACAAGTGGAAAATACTTTGTCAAATAAAATTGAGCAAACTCAATCATGGACTATGCTTGGTTGGTGTCTTTATTATTGAATGTGTGTACAGTATGATGTGTGAGGGAAAGAAGGCACTTGCACCTGTGCAGGTCTACGTTTGAAGGAGGCTCAGCTTTAAAAGCATTGCGTTTGAATTATTGAGCTGTTCTGTTTTACGTAACGCTCGCTTTTGGGATCACGGTACGTGTGGGATGTGACATCGTGCGGAGCCCACGCTGTGAGGGAATGGGGTACACTGTTAAAATGTCTGTAGACATTACAGTATTACTGCCATGTTTGCCAGTAACCTACTGTAGATTTCAATTGATGTTATTTACTGGCAACAGTTTGTTCACAGTTACATGAATAACCTTAAACATTAACAATTCTTTATCTTTGCAGAATAAAACTAAAATTCTTGTGCAAAACATTATGTGAACCAAAATCTGAAGTAAAAAACATAAAAAGGTTGATGAAGATTCCCAGAAATTCTTATGCTTTGCATAAGGCTGTTAATGTATAGCTTTATTCTGTAAAGACAAAGCCTTTTAAAGTTTAATGTTTATTTAACTTTGGTATTGGAGGATTTTAAATTAATGTAAATAATTATTGGATTCATTTTGATGATGCTTGATGACCAATGGTTGGGTCAAATGGACTAATCTAATCCTAACCTAACCATGGATTTAAACAACCCAGCATTTATTACAATAAAACAATAAATGTTATATTTGGGCACATCATTACAATTGTATATTGGGATGTGTGGTATATTAAACCCAAACATGTTTACAGTGAAAAAATGTATGTGAATAAAAAACCTTGGTGCTTTTTGCTATACAGTAAGTTGCATCTTTTACTGAATACAAAGACATGAAATAACTTTAATTATGTTGGTATAAGAAAAACCAACCACACCAAAACAGCCATAAACTCATAGTTATGATGAACACTATTGCGTCTATCTTTCAGTTTTCTTCAAAACAATCGCATCTTTTAATGACATACAGTAAGCATACTCCGGTACAGATCATAAAGTGTAGTGTGAGTCCAGGTGAGCGGAAAAGTGGGGAGACGGGACAATCATACTCGGTATGGTTCGATGTGGTTAAGTATAATGTGACTACACTCTAAAAGAGCGAGAATCAATGGGGGTTTTAAAGGTGAGTCTTCACCTTCACTATCGACAGGGCTCAAAAATAATGTTAAAGGATGATGTAATCAAATAAAGTTTTATAATTAGTATATTACAATGTAAGCCAACAGTGTGGCTTGATGGAAAAAAACTACAGATTGGTGTGCTAGACCAGACGCTTTATACTGCTTCCCCATATGGCTCTGCACAGATCGATTGGTGTCGCTCTGGACAGTGCAAAGTCAAACACACCTATAGTATGTTTGTTCACCTATGACCTACTAACAACAACCACAAAAATAATTTACTCGGGTGGTGTTAAAAGTACAGTTTGACCGAGTAACCAGGCTCACAGCTTGAATTTGGTAGCTCCTCAGAGATTTTATGAGCAAGGCCAAACTTGGTGCTTTCCATTTCTTATTTGTGCATCTTTGCGTCCATTCCTCGGGACTTAACCCCATGCCCTTGAGGAAGGAAACATGAAAGGGATGCAAGGATGGAGGAATGAAAACAAGTGAAATTGCATATACTTGCTTTCTATAAGTTCATTCTCACATTTCCAAACATCAGGAGAATTCATTTGAAACATTTAACAAAACACTAAAAATGAAGTTAAACATAAGTTCAGTTCACAAGTTATAATTCTTATTAAAATAAGAAGTCAAAACATGTTTAAAATGCTCTAGAATATACTTTAATTGAAGATTCTGCAGTTAAAGGGACACTTTACCCATTTGCATAAAGCTTTGTATAGTTAGAACCCCAGTCATGTTTTTGAATGATCATGCATCATTTTCTCAGTTGTCGCTGAGACAGAAGAAATACAGATTTCAGTGTTGCACTTCCTTCTTTCAATGATGTAAAAATCATCATTTTGCATCATTGAAAGAAGGAAGTCCAATATCTTTGTTGAGGGAGTGAGACTACAAACACCCCTTTTCTCTGTCAAATAGGCACCAAATTCTAAGTGTATGTTACATTTTGACTACAAATATGACACACTTTTAATAAAGATTAATGTTTCTACGGGTGAAATGCTCCTTTAAGTGATTTAGGGATGCACCGATACCGATACTGGTACCACATTTTCTAAAGTACTCATACTCGTTAAAAGTCCCCCGATACCTGGAATCGATACCACGGTCTGAGAAATGTCTATGTTTGAGCGGCGTGTAAGGGGTTAATGCCTCTTGTGTTGTCTAAAGAGGCATAGTTTACAACAAACTGGAAAACTAGTCCTTTTTTTTTTGTTAAATTATATGACTAAAGCTGTTACGTACTCGTATTCCAAAAAAGTGGTATCGGTGCATCCCTAATGAGAATACCCTTCTCACAATTTGTGAGATGGGATACTTTGTAAAGTGTAAAAACTGTGGGTATTTATTGTGTTTTTCTGTGAGACGCAGTTAAAATCAGCTATTAAATAGCCCTTAAACTGTATTAGTCTGGCAGTCAAAGTTACACCACACCGGACTTCTCAATGCTTTTGAATGATTAGCTGTCTACTTAAGTGCTAATTAGACAAACGCAAGGACATTTCTTAGTAAAATGACTGTGTGAGTTAGTTAAAAAAAACCTGACATCTAAGATTCATGTTAGGGCTTTTCACACTGCGCTTAAAGGATTAGTCCAATTTCTAAAATAAAAAAATCCAGATAATTTACTCAACACCATGTCATCCAAAATGTTGATGTCTTTCTTTGTTCACTCGAGAAGAAATTATGTTTTTTGAGGAAAACATTCCAGGATTTTTCTCATTTTAATGGACTTTAATGGACCCCAACACTTAACAGTTAACTTAACACTTAACAGTTTTTTTTACGGAGTTTCAAAGGACTCTAAACGATTCCAAACGAGGCATAAGGGTCTTATCTAGAGAAACGATTGTCATTTTTAACCACAACTTCTCGTCTATCTCCGGTCCTGTGATGCACCAGCACGACCTCACGTAAAACGTCATCACGTCAAGAGGTCACGGATGATGTATGCGAAACTACACCCCAGTGTTTACAAGTGTGAAGAAAGAGGACCGTTCCGACGTTGTTGTATGTCCAATGATACTAATTGATGTCTTTGTGTCAGTTTATTGTTTACAATGGTCCGCAAATGTGCGTTTCATATATGTAACACGTGACCATTCCAAGTCACTACGCAATTATGTGAGGTCGCGCTGGCACGTCACAGGACTGGAGATAGACGAGAAGTTGTGGTTTAAAAGGGCATATTTTGCGAAAAATGACAATCGTTTCGCTAGATAAGACCCTTTTGCCTCGTTTGGGATCATTTAGAGTACTTTGAAACTCTGTTGAAACTGCAATTTTAAGTAAGCAATAAGCTACGAGAGGCATTAAGCTACGAGACGCTTCGCGTCGTGCCTAACAAGGCCCTTCAGCCGTTACTTATTCACGATACAGCACTTGCCTCAAGTACCTTATTGCTTTTATAAAACGGTTACCACACAATATTAAAGTAAAAAAAAATATTAGTGCAACTTTCATGAAGTTAAATCAATAAAAAGCATTCCTTCCGCTAGAAAAAATAGTCCCTGACCATGAACAAAAATGTGTTCCAATGTGTAATATGCATGAAAGCTCAAATAAAAACAACAAACCGATACGTGAGGTTGCTAAGGTTGTTGCTAAGGGCGCAGTGATAAACAGAACTGTTAGGTGAAGCGGTCATAGCAGTGTTTTATCGTGAATAAGAATCAGAATCAAGGATTGGAACTAACCGTTTTAGAAACTGCATTAAAACTGTTACGTATTGGAGTCCATTAAAGTCCATTCAAATAAGAAAAATCCTAGAATGTTTTCCTTAAAAAATAATTTCTTCTCAACTGAACAAAAAGAAAGACATCAACATTTTGAATGACATGGTGGTGAATAAATTATCTGGATTTTTTAAAGAAAATTAACTAATCCTTTAACCATAGGTTATCTTCTTCTAAACCCCACTTTTGACCCTAGGTTAAGGATCATTGCACACTTGTAATTTAGAAGCGGGCTTATCCCTGAAATTAACCCAGGGTTAAAATAAGAGACACAAATGAGATTTCTATATGAGTCGTCATTGCTATATGAGGGAAAAGCAACATGTGCTGCAGCTGATAGCTTAAATGTGACGTTCAGAGTTCTGTTCTGAGTTTGTACCGTTTTATTTTTTAGTATGTTCACTTCGATTGTCAAAAAAAATTTATTTTGCGTTAGTATCTTGACTTTTTGTCATTGAAATTAATTTTCTATTTGTGTTTTGCATTTGTTATTAATAAGGCATAGATAATACCATAGACTGTAAAAAAAGATGGACGTAGTGTCCGTGACGTTTCTGAAGAACGTTTTTGAAGCTTAAGGGGCCAATCACACAAAACGCGTTCATGGCAGTAGCAGGCGCCTTTTTTGAATATCATCCTATGGGCAGTGAGTGTATGCACGCTGTTTATGTGCGCCGAACGCCTTGCGTTTTTTGCCACCGGTCGCAGCACGCATTTTTTGAAGGAACGCTGAACATGGAAAAGCAGCCGACGTAATTCGCTTCTTTCCATTGTCCAATCGAATGATGTGAGAGGCGGGCCTTACATTGTGGTGAGGGAAGTTTGCAGTTGCTTTGAAGAACCGGACTCTACTCGTTCACTCTCTCCTGCGTGTTTGTGCACCTCTTACCCTCAAACAAGGTCAGAGCAAGCACCCTCTTTTTAAAGTTTCTGCTAATATGACTGTCAACAGCAAAAGAGCGCTCACTCTTCAATATTTGATTGACAAGACAGCTGACTAGGTGGTTGCCTAGCAATATTAAAAACCGTGTCGCACTGCTCTTTTTTAAAAAAGGCAGTGCGTCGCACCTTGTGTTTCCAAGCGTTTAAAGCACATTTGGTGTGATTAGCCCCTAAAGTAGGCATTGCCTGGCGTTACCATTTTGGCAGGGCGTCAATGCGCTTCATTTGCGGATATCCGAAAATGGGTAAAGAGGCGGGATGTGGGTGAGACTGAGGTGACTGGTTGCTGAAACCATGCCCGCCTAGCTCGACTTTAGTGACGGCAGTGCCTGTTCAACAGTCACTCAAGTGGCCACGCCCTTTATTATGTAGAACTTTAAGCCTTAATATAATTTAAACGGATGAGTAACAAAAAAATTCACCCCCCTTACAGTTTTCATGAAACACAAAATAAGCTATACAGACCAAAAACACTTTTTGTACCAGGCTGTAAACACATTATTTTCTACTGTAAAGTTGGCCATTTTAACATGGGGGTCTATGAGAATTGACTCGCTTTTGGAGCCTGCCTCTAGTGGCCAGTCGATGAATTGCAGTTTAAATAACTTCCGTATTTACTTCATCAGAGAGATCGGAAGGTTGCCCATCGCAAAATACTAGGGATGCACCAGCCAGATTTTTTGGGTTTGGCCGAATACCGAATCCACGGTTTAAGATTCGGCCGAAACCAAATACCGAATCCTACTCGCATCCTTATTCCATTAACACAGTAAAACACATTAATGAAGTAAACAACGTCCACACAGCAGTATATTTTTCATTTTATTTGATTTTAACTGTAAAAAAAAAGGATAGGCAACATTATGCCAGGATGACAAGTGGGAAAAACTATTTTGACAATTACCATAAGCCTATGCATAATAAAAGCGATGCGGTGTGATGCGCTAGTTTTTTCCAGGTGCGTCCACGAAATGTGAGCCGCCCCTAAGGCTCACTGAAAAAAAATGCTTATCTCCACGTCAGCACCCAATGTGGGTAATCAACGGCTGTGTCACGTCGACCAGCGTAGCGCAAGCCTAGGGTTCGGTTCAGTGGAAAAACAATCTAAGAATCCAAATCCTGGATTCGGTGCATCCCTACAAAATACAAGTTTTTTCTGTTCTAACATTTGGTTTGTATAACCACAGATGATATCTTCGTTAGTACTGATGATAACAATTATATAAAATTCATAAGTGTATCAACAACAGATGAATAGCACTGTTATCAGTGCAATTTCTATCTAAAACTAGTGGTAATGCAGATACAGGGTAGCAGTGTAGAAGTTGTTATACTTTCCAGTGAGTCCAGTGCTGTAAAGATTATGACACAGCAGTGGTGGCTAGAAGTTCTGTCCTCCCGTCTTTCAAAATATACTTTCATACGCTTACATTTCATTATGGTATTGGGCGATTCCACAGTTTTGGTTCTCATGGGGTGTAATGAACAATATAGATTGTATAATACCCAGTTGTTGTCATTTTTTATTTTTAGTTCACGGTTTTGTTTAAGATAGATGTAAGAAAAAATCAAGTTAATTTTATCCCACTAAGCATTGGCATTATTGTGTAATGAGACTTTATTTTATTTCCGTCCCCAGAAATTGGGGATGTCAGGGTGAGTAATTTCTTTCACTTCCTTTAATAAAATCCTGAATTTTGTTGCATAACATTTATATTGGTGTGTCTTCTACAAAATACTACTACTAACACTGAAAGTATAATTTCCTTAATCCACCACTTTGCAATGGAAACATTCACTAACGTTCCTAACTCCTTCTGTCCAAACAGTTATCAACGTTATATGAATCTAAAGGAAACAGAGATATCATTTTTCCATGTAATTATATCAGTAGCAAAATTATAAAAACATCTTGTGTGGGTTAAATTCTGATATGTGTTGCTAAATGATAAATTGTTAATAAATCAGGATAAAACAGGGGCAGAGAGTTTCTGTCAAAAAATCTTAAAGGAGCATTTCACCCGTAGAAACATTAATCTTTATTAAAAGTGTGTCATATTTGTAGTCAAAATGTAACATACATTTAGAATTTGGTGCCTATTTGACCGAGAAAAGGGGTGTTTGTAGTCTTACTCCCTCAACAAAGACATTGCACTTCCTTCTTTCAATGATGCAAAATGATGATTTTTACATCATTGAAAGAAGGAAGTGCAACACTGAAATCTGTATTTCTCCAGTCTCAGTGGCAACTGAGGAAATCATGCACGACCATTCAAAAACATGACTGGGGTTCTATCTATACAAAGCTTAATGCAAATGGGTGAAGTGTCCCTTTAACGTTCGAACATTTTATTCTGACGCTAAAAGTGGGAGGAAGAGTTGACACGATTTCACGGATTTCGACAAATGTGGGTAAGTTTGTGGTTTCTGTCCAAAAATTACGAATATTTAAATGTTACGAGCGTTCTAAACTTTGGTTAAGTAAACATTAATTAGGATCATTGTGATGAGAAAGGATAAAAGAGTGTGCTAGTCGGATCATTGCTAGTGGTTTCGGACCGAAAGCGGTGTCGTGTTCATCTTGAAAGAGCATTCATGGTGGTTACATTTTGACAGATTCTGCACATCAAAGCTCTGTTTGATGGCAACTAGAGCAGAGGTCCTCAACTACCGGGTAGCGACCCAGTACCGGGTCATGGACAAGTTGCCACCGGCTTGCAAGAACGTCCTGAAAAAATGTGTATAATAGCCACATAATACTCGGGTATTTTGTCCTTTAAAAGCCGACTTCAAATAACATTGATCATTTCTACAGAGCCACGGTCTCTCTTTTTCTCGGTCTCTCTCTTTCTGTCCCTATCAGCGCATCAGCGATCACATTGCTGTCATTAGAGTTTGAGCATATTCTAAAACACAATCGCTCAAAGAATTGCAGAGGTATGACTTTATGAATCATTTGCAAATGTACCTTGCAAAAAATGTCAAAACGTGAAGACATTCAACGCAAATGACTGAAAAGTAATTTCAGAATTATCCAGCGATTGAGGCACCAACATCAAAATAAACTCTTTTACTGCAGTAATAATATATAATATAGCAACACTTTTAACGTAGGTTTGAAAGGAATGTGTCAATGATCTTCCAAATCATATTGTAAACGGGAGTCGCTGTGCCTCCACGACCAGTGTTACATACATCAACTCAACTTTGATCAAAGTTTACTAGTTTACCACTGCCAAATGTATCCAGCCTTTCACACAGCTGTATCCAAGGTTCTCTTAGTTAGGACGTTAACCCGAGAACAACTCCTCCTCTGTGAAGATTGATTTTGCAGTCTCTGTAGTGAGCCCTAAACTGTGCAGTACATGTGGAGTATAAGTTATGTAAAGTAAACAAGCATCAACAAAATTAGCTGTGTTATTTTGGCTGTTTTGGCAACCAATGTTCCTGCATATCATAGCGCTCTATGACTGGCGGAAGTAGTCCAGCATCCTGAGATTTAACGGAAATAATGTCAAGCGCCGCCGTGCATAGAGCCCATTAAGTGCGTTTCCATCAAGTTGTTCGAATGACTGACGTATTGGTAACCTAGTAACCAACAGTAAACAAAACAATGTACGCGTGGTAAATGGAGACAGAACTCCATGTAGTCACGATGGGGCAGGTTATTCCTTCATTAGCAGTGCAGCTTTTTACAGTAGCGCCTCACTGCAGAACACGACATCCAGGGGGCGGGGTTGGATTTAGATCCAGGGGCGGAGCTGGATCCCGATCCAGAGATCCCATTGGTCGCCAGTTTTACCACAAGACACGTCATACACGTGTTGCTGCGTTACCATTTCCGCATTTAGTCGTAACTAAATTAAGTTATTATTTTGACATAATAACTAACTTCACTTATGACTACAATAAAAGTAGTGCCTTTATGGTGAAATGTAAGTTTTTTGCTATAATGTTTTGGAGTAAAACATTTCGGGTAAGCCTACTACGAGTAATCTTACCACATGCAGTTTAAGACCTATTAATGGATACAGTATTAATATGCATAATTATTAAGATATATAGGCTATGGCATGTTATTTAGAAATTAATAAATTGAATGTTTATCTTGTATGGACTTTGAACTTGTTTTAACGTCTTTGCTTACAGCCATTAGGAAACAGGTTTACTTTTTTTTAAATTTGCTAATAAAAGATAT
Organism: Paramisgurnus dabryanus; assembly: GCF_030506205.2. Taxonomy (NCBI): domain Eukaryota; kingdom Metazoa; phylum Chordata; class Actinopteri; order Cypriniformes; family Cobitidae; genus Paramisgurnus; species Paramisgurnus dabryanus. The sequence goes on along the minus strand of NC_133338.1, from coordinate 23,131,559 downwards.
CAAATAAATAAGTTTATATATTTACTCGTATAGGAATAGCTGTGTAATAAGTGGGATAATGTACAAATAAATCCCTTCAGTGATATCAAACTGTCGGGAACGTGTCCTTACCTCCCCTTACACCTAACTGTGATACTTTCTAAATTATGAATCTTTCTCAACTATATTATTAATCAAACGTACACTTAAATTGATAAGAGCAAACGTTGGTGACCACAGGTTGCAACTAATTGCGGGCTGCAACAACGCAAATATACTGGTTCATTTGGCGGAACAAAGTATATAAAGTGGGAGGAGTTGGATCTAGATCCAACCCCGCCCCCTGGATGTTGTGTTCCGCAGTGAGGACCATCTCGCTTTTTACCAAACTGAATGCTGTGCACAGAAATGCAGCATTTTTGATGAAGGCAACATTGCGACGCCGACGACATCGAGGCTCATATATGGTAAAGACAACAACAGCATAAGAGTCAGTCACGTGGGTTTAATCAGAATTAATTCGACAAATGCGTTTTGTGAAGTTGAAATGTGAAGGTGAGACACCGCTGATATATGTAAACTTATTTTAAATTTAAGATTTTTACAAAAGATGTAGTCCTATTCCTATATGAAATAAATATCACTCGGTACAAACACAAATAGCACTGCTTTAATTAAATTTTTGTGTGGCATTAATAGCCTACTTACAATCGTTCGTCTGACATTTTTCAATCTCACTTAATTCACGACCTCACCAGCTGGGTTTCCATCCAAACGTGAATCTTTCAAAATTCGCAAAAAAACAAAGAAATGCGAATTAGGTGCGTTTCCATCAAGTTGCTTGGGCGAATGACAGTACCTAGTAACCAACAGTAAACAAAACAGTGTACGCGTGGTGTGGAGACAGAACTGCGTGTAGTCACGATGGGGCACGTTATTAATGTATTTACCGTACAGCTTGTAATTGCCAAACTGAATGCTGTGCATAGAAGAAGGAGTGCAGCATTTTTGATGAAGACACTAGCAGACATATTGCGACAACGTCGAGTACCATTTGCAAACAGAGATGAGGTTTTTTTGTGGGCGGAGCCCAACTGGTGGCAGTGTTGCCAGATAGTTGATGGTTTCCAGCCCCAAACTGTTCCGAAACCCGCCCAAACGCACAAAAACCGCCCATTATTTAAATTAACATTTTGGTTTAATTTGATCAGCATTTAGTTTATTTTTACTTCCACAATTAATGCACCGTACTATAGCTATAGCGACACAAGAACAAAACCACATACTAACATGACATAACTTGTTCACAACAGCTACATTATGCCCCCTCGACCACACGCACAATGTACTTTTACAGCGTATATTTAAGTGGTTTTATGATTCAAATACCCAATTCGTTAATAACAATTTCAACAATTTTTATCTATTTATATTATTATTAATAATGTATTTTTACTCCTGATAAATAGGTGTGTGTGAGAGAGAGAGATCGTAAATAGCCTTACCTTATGCAGTAAATGCAGAACAATAATAGGCTGTTGGTTGAACTTGCAAGGATGCTGAAGAACACTATTAACATCTGAACTTTTCAGAACTATGTACAGTCTGGCTGAAGTTCATGGTGCCTGAATTGACTTAATAACTGCCGAACATTTGGTTTTGTTCACCTGAAATGCTCCGATAATTCATCCACTGCTCAACCACATGTAATTGATGTCCGTTTCTCAATCCGGCTGCAGCCTGCGGAGGTTGCATATACAGAGTGTATACGTCATCAAGCCTGGTTTATTTTAGTTAACTGACCATTACATTCGCAAGTTATAAGCATATTTCAACAATTTACTATTAACTAAGAATAAAAGTCAACTTTATAATTGTTCATATTCTGAAACAAGACAGTTTTGTTGACGTAAATGCGACCTCCGGAGGCTGCAGCATTCGCATTGAGACACGGCCGATGTGTGACAAGCAATGTATACGTTGCATTCCAGAGTCCGTGTTGCAGAAATTTTGTTGTGCTATTTTCCGATTTTAAAAGGCATTATCCATTGCTTCAGGCCCGGGTCACTCTCCCACTCATATCTGTAACTTTTTATACATTTTCCCACTTCGACATCTTGATTTCCCGCTGAGACTGAGATAGCTGGCTGGCTGCTATCACTTGTGATTGGCTAAACGCGGACTCGTCATCGGCCTGGAGTCAACACAAACACATGCAGTAGGCGTGTGTTTAGTAACGTCAGATGAAATACATGCACACTTGGGTTTTTTGTTAAATAATTAGCCTATAAAAATGCACGTTTCAAACCCGCCATACTGATCAAAAACCAGCCCAATTTTTGCACACCCGCCCAAGCCATTTTTTACCCGCACAATCAAATTCAAAACCGCCGAATTGGGCGGGAACCCGCCCAATCTGGCAACACTGACTGGTGGCAAAAAGTGACTGCTCTGCAATATCGGGGTAAAGTGTTTTAGCATTAAACTGTGATTTTTATGGATCCGGTGCTCTGTCGAAGTCTTTCCCCTATGTTTATCTTTAATGATATGTTTCTTATAGCGTTTTTACCACGTTACGTTTATTTTTTAGATAAATTAAAAGTTTAGATGGCTTGGCTACTGATATGTGGGCATGATGTAGCCGATGTAATGTATATGTATTGTTCTTTATTGGTAAATCAATTATTTTTAAAGCATAAATCGCTAAAGTACATATAAGAGCAATACTCTCATGTATTTTATATAATATTATTTATTAAATATTTAATAATTTTCCTGTTTTCTATTATTTCTTTCTTATATTTATAGCCTATGTGTTTGCTCTAAAACTATTATAAATCTATTATGTTTACATACAAATTAATTTTTATATATTATAACTATATATTTATAACACTTTACACCGTGTGTGTGCGTGTGTGTGTGTGTGTGTGTGTGTATGTGGTTGCTTTTGTGTAGGCTACCTGGTAATTATCACGTTGTGGGGACCAATTGTCCCCACAAAGATAGGAATAGTAGTGTTTTTGTGACCTTGTGGGGACATTTTGAGGTCCCCATGAGGAAACAAGCTTATAAATCAAACAAAATGATGTTTCTTGAAAATGTGAAGTAGGAGAAAGGTTCCTGGTTGGGGTTAGGGAATGGGGTAGGTAAGGGGAATAGAATATACAGTTTGTATGGTATAAAATGCATTACGTCTATGGAATGTCCCCACAAAACATGGAAACCAGAATGTGTGTGTGTGCTTGCGCGTTATATTTATTAAGTAGCCTAACATCATAATTTTAGAACAAACAGGAAGAACACATAGGCTAAGATATAAGGTAAAAAGAAGTAATAGAAAACGCAATGCAATACTTCAAAATGCGCAAAAAAAATCATGGTGATGGAAACATGGCTAATGTGAGGATGAGACAGCGCTGATTAAATATTAAAACTTATTTTTGATTTAAGATTTTACAAAAAGATGTAGGCTTATATGAAACAAATATCACTCAGTACAAGCGCAAATAACACTGCTGGATTTAAATTAATATTAATAATAACGTGGATCTAACGTATCATATGAAGTAGGGGTTGAACCAACAAGGTCGACAAGTCGACCTTAAAGCAAAGTCACGGCGCTTTAAGCTTGACGTCAACTAGTCGCATTAATCACTATACTTTTTTGATTTATGGTTGCATTGTTAACGTTAAGTTGCAATATATGATTTGTATAACTTTTAAATTTAAATTGCAACATAAGCTAATCAGCATCTGTATTAATGTTCTGCTAATACATTGTGGCATGTTGCAAAGCAGTCCCATCTCTTGTGTTTTGTATGATTGACATCAACAACTTGTCGACGTCAACTCGACTTTGATGTCATAACAGTCGACTTTAAATAATTTGAAGTCGTTCAACCCCTAATATGAATTGAAATTAAATGTGTGTTCGGCATCAATAATTACAATTGTTCATCTGAAATCTACTTTTTTCAATCTCACTTAAATTCACGACCTCACCATCCGTGTCACCAATTCCCCTTGTGTCCAGAATGTGCGTACGCATGGTTCAAAGTTTGCTTACAGGTGCGGACATTCTCCAGTTTGTTTTTTATAGATCACAACCTTTGAACTGGCGTACACACGCTTTATAAATTAGGCCCCTGTTGTTTCAAGCCCATGTCTCTCTTACTGTATGTGGAACTACAGTAAATGAGGCTGTGTATGTTATGACAATTTACATTTTTGGCCAATGTAAGAATTAATTTGATAGATTATATTCAGTAGCATTTTCATGATTTTAGTGGGAAGATATTATTTTATATCTCTCTGTTTAGCCTTATGATTGCAGAATAAAGACATTAATAAAGATGATTCTGAATAAAGATGTAACACCACAATGACACGGAATGTTCCATTTACAGTACATTATGACATCACAATGACCATTGTCTAGTCTCAGGCTTAAGCCCAGACTTGACTTTTCAGTAGGTGTCATACTCAGATTTGCGGTTTAGAATGTAATTTTATGTATTGGTTTAAATTTTTTTCTTCTGATTTTTAAACTATTGTTGCTTGGGATTGGGGTTAAAGTTGTGAAAACCTGTGAAACCAATACATAAAATGACACAATTAAGAGCTTTCGGATGCAGCTGGTGATTATAAACACACCCCATACAGTATGTCCCTCTCTCATATGGTGTTGAGTAGAGAGGTCCAACCACTTCGAGTTAACGTTAAATGTGTTTAAAATTATGACTGATCTGTATGAAGACATTTATTTTGCAATTAAGCAAACTTTTTTTGGGGGGTTATTCCGGAACTGTTCGAAAATGTGTTACTGTATATGACGATTAGCATTGAGCTCAGCTAAATTTGTCACTTCCACAGTCACGACTGAAACGTGTGGTAAAACATCGGTTGTGACATCACTGTTTCAATGTTCACAATTTTAATGGGACGACATTTGCGTCAGTTTTATAAAACGAACGATAGCAGTTTCAGAAACACTCAAAAAATCATAAACTCACCCTATGAATGGTGAACTAATGCGTGTGGAATTGCGCATCCTACTGGTAGTTTCGATGAATCACAACAGATGAACACAAAGAGAGAGGGATGACAGTGAAGGTTTACCCACACGAGCTTGCCCACTCATTCACTCACGCACTATACTGAAAAGCGCGATGAGTCACCGGGCGCGCGCGCGCCCCCGCATGATAAGAGTAAGTGAGTGATAGGTGACAGTTTGACCGCCTCAACAGCACTGAATCACGCAAACACATATACTGTATTGTATCATAATATGACCTCTCAGACATACAGATACTGTTATTCATTTAGACACCTTTACATTTAGTTTGATTTTAAGAATTTCTACACAACTTGTAAAATATTGCCAGTTTATCTTGAAGGCCACCAAATACAGTAAAGGCACCACTCGTGACAGTGAGTTAGAGCATCTGGTGTATGACTACAAGCTCATCTGTTACTGTTTAGCTCCAGTCTCCTGTCGCTACTTAATGTCTCTATCAATTAGATATACACACAAATGTTCAAAAACAGACATAAGCAAGAAAAAGCTGTTTGTGTGACACAACAACTTGTGATTATTTCCTGTATCTTACATAAATAGTGAAATGATGATATAGGAAAAAGGTGAGCGGTAAGGTCAGGAATAGAAAGCTTTCCATGAGGGAGTTTGTTAAATCACTATCTCTCAGGTAATATGATCTTGCATCTGTAAAGTGATAAGATACAATCTATAGTTCAATAGACACAAAGTGTTACAAGAAAAGGATGGACAGACAGTAAGCGTGAAGGGAGATGATGATTATATAATACACAGTTGATATATTATGATTATACATCATTATTTCATTGTTGATTGCTGTCATTAAAACAGTAATTAGTCATGCACTTTGATTCAATTTATGTGAGTTAGTTGGTTAGTTAGTTGATGATGATTTAAAAAGTCTAGACATTGTTAGGGGACATTACCATTGTACAGGTTGCATTTTTTATGGTTTCATTTAAAAAAAATATATATATATATATATAATATAGAGATTATATTATAGACTTAAATACTGCTGCATTTCTTATTGTAGTTCACCAGCCCCCCACAACCCTGCAGAGGATACACAAGTTTTAAGAATGTATAAATATAAAAAAAACATGAATTAACATGAAAATATGATATAGTTTACAGAATTTTAAAAGATTTAATACATTTCCATACATTTTGCTAGAATAACAATACAGATCCCAAAATATAACCACAATGAACAAATTATGCAATCAATCACATATAACTGTATACGAACTCAGCCTACAAATGAAATTATTAAAGGATAATTCTGGTATTTAACACTTTGAGTCTCATTTCTGGTTTGTTTTGTATGAACTACAGTGATGGACACAGACATTTTGACAATGGGTCGTGTCTTGAGTTTTTGACTCGTTTAGAAGCCTCTCTTGACTGCTTCAGAATGGAAGTCAATGGCCATGCACAAACATGTCATTAAAACAACACTTAACGTTCATTTTCAAAACTGTGCTTCTCACCGAGTGGTTCGTGGTGTTTGTTGATGATTAAAAACAAATATATTGGCGCAATGTATGATTTCAATCCGTGTTATTTGCTATAGTGGAACTATTTTTTCAGATACCTCACAACCGCGTATATACTTCCGCTCTATATTTGAGTCTGAAGCGTTAGCACACTCCTGACCACTTTGTCATACAAGTACGCTCGGTGTCTAGCGTATAGACAGACACAATCGAACTCAACTTCAAACCTAAAGCTGGTCACTGAGCCATCAAATATGGGAAAAATTTATTCTGAGAGAAACAGAGCGAAAAAACTACAACCACATGTAAACAGACCCTTTTCTGTTTCCCGGCGGCGGAGTGATATATCAGCGAGCAATGAGTCTTCCAAGAGAAGTCAATGGAATTTTACAAAATGCCAAATAAAACACGACAGAAACTGTATTTCGCTACACAACTTGTTTTTAAACATCAACAAACACCACGAACCACTCGGTGAGTAGCACAGTTGTTTTAATGACATGTTTGTGCATTGACTTCCATTCTGAAGCAGTCAAGAGACGCTTCTAACGAGTCAAAAACTCAAGACACGACCCATTGTCAAAAATTCAGTGACCATCACTGTAGTTCAACCAAAACAAACCAGAAATGAGACTCAAAGTGTTAAATACCGGAATTATCCTTTAAAAACTAAAAAGATGAAATGGGAATATAGTACGTTGCCACAAACCACGAAGAAGCAAGTGTTAAGAAGCACTTTAATGGCGGTCAGTACATGCATACAGCATTTGCCTACAGTGTATGTTTTTGATACATTGATTCTCTTGCAGTTCTGCTGTCTGTAAGTTCTATACATCACAATGTTTACAACACAAACGACTTCATTCTTTTTACATACAAAACACGGGCTAAACACATGGCTCACGATAGCTGATACGTTCGCGAGAGTTTAAACTCAAAGCCTCCCAGTGTAAGTGGCACATTAAAGCGAACGATTAAATAAAAAAGCAGAAATACTGAAGTGCTTTCGTTCTGTACAAATATTAGATCGATTAAATAGCATATTTAACATTTTAAATACCCAGGCAAAGGGCAAGGTGGTTCAATTAAAACACAACCAAACTAAAATCCAACAAAACCAGCATCTGATCAATTACGGAAGTAACAGAGTTTCCGTTTAATATCCATACTTGAAAAGATCAGGTGGAAAAAACATTATGAAATATTGATAATCTTGATACAGTTAAAGACACAATTCATAACTAACACAGCACTACGTAAACAAAATATTTAATAGTACCCACTACCTATAGCAGTATAAGGGTTCTATTTAAAGTCATGTGTAATTCCACTACCAGGTACTGCCCACAAAACGCAGCATTCACAGTTTGTGACTAACATATTGGTGGAATAGGAATGCACCATATAATCATATTAAAGTCCTTCAACTCATTTCATTTCAATCCATCCAAACTTGTTACATTTCTTTAATTAGAATCTGGTAAATATTATCATACTCAACTCAACTAGCCTCTTGCCATCCCTTAGACACAGAAAATATATTTTATTCCCTACATAAAGAACACTAAAATCGAATATATATATATATATTACATTGGATGCTTTAGATGCCTTTATATAATTCAGATTGTCCATACAGTGACATTTTTCTTCCATTTTCTGGGACGCTAAAACATAAAAACCTTTTTAAAACTAATATAAATAATAACACCAAGTGTGTGTTTGTGCTTGACATTATCTAAGCAAATCGCCCATAAATATTGCTTTGCGAATTTTAAATGCTTCACAAAATGTTTATGTTTGGGGTTGAACCATAAACATTTTGAGTATTTGCTTGAAATTTCAATCCATTTGCATTTTCCTCCAGACAACAGTCCTTGGATAGAAGGGCTAAATTTAGCATTTTGTGGTTGTCCAGCTGGCTGTTCTATTAATTATGAGGTCATGCGAGTAAGAGAAAGTGCAGAAGAGAAAACAGATGGTAGGACCACTACACTCAGAGTAAATGATGAATAGTCTCAGTGCAGCGGATTCCAGCCTGCTGTGTGGATGAGCCGACTGCAAGCATTTTTTCCATGGGGTCAAAACTGTTATTAAACTCCTGCACTGACAAGGCTTCAAATTAAAGAACGTACAAAAAGTAAGACGTTTCCGGTTCTGTCTCTTTAAGACTTTGTAGTTACGCAGCCCTTTTTTATAATGCAGGAGCAATGTCCTGTTAGTGTGTCATACATCGGCATGCTACATTAGTTATGTTAATTCTGTTAAACTAAGCCTACCTTATAACCTGTACTTTGTGTTTTTAAATCTTTAAAATTTTTTGTCTTTCGTCCCTCAGTCTGACCATTCGTTTTCATCCAGCTCAGAGTCTTCGTCAGATTCGCTGTACTCCACGGCGATACGACGTGACAATATAGTGGCCACGTCATTTCCGACGGGTTCCTTCTTGGCCTCTTGCTCCCTCTGTTCCTGCACCTTACGCAGCTGGATCCCTATGAGACAGAAAATATGATACATTTATTACCAATGCAGAAAAATCTACATTTAACCCCCAATATAGTGTTAAAAATATCCAGTGTGACCTCTGACCTCGTCTGATGGCAGCTAGCAAGTCGCTGCGTGCATCGCTCATTGGTATCAGGGGTACCTGGCCCTTCCTCGGCACCACCGGTGCTTCCGCTGTGGCCGTAGGCATGGCGTGTGGGTGCGTATGGGGGTGTGTGGGCGGCCCAGGTGGAGGTGGAGGAGGGACTGTGGGTGGAGGATGGGTTGGGGAAGGGGTGTAGGAGGCAGGAAGGGCTGGGGTAGGGGGAGAAGGGTTGTAAGACTGGGAGAGAGATGCCATGGCACTGGCAGGGGCAGAGGTGGGGCCAGTTGGGCTGTCAAAAGCAGTCTGGGCAGAGGGAATTAGGGGAGGAGGGGGAGGAGGAGCAGGAGGTACGAAATACTCCCGATGCTCCCGAGACTGCTGACCACTGAAATAAACACAGAGAGAACGACATCAGACACATAACTTTACTTACAAGCTTACTGCTGAGTTTTAAGCCTTGTACACAAAGCAAGAGGGAAAGATTGGCCCCCTTTTATGTTTTGAGTTTCACAAAAAGCACTAGATTGTAGCCAGCTATCAGCACATGCCTGGCACAGGCATTCTTTCAAAATGTGGGCTTTTAAGAAATGTTCTTGCAAGGCATAATTTAAGTTTACAGTCTGTAAAATCCTTTTAAGGCAAATCACACTGACCAAAAGGCTATATAGTTTTGCAGAATAAACTAATGAAATCATAATAAAACAGCATAAAATACAACTAAGTTGAGAGAAATAAAATAAAGCTTGAATTTCTACCTCTAAATCTTAAAAAAATGAGAAACGTTGTTAGGTTGGGAATAACACTGAGCTGGAAAGAGCTACTTATGCTGTGTTTACACCAGCCGCGGTAGAGGCGTGAAGCACGAGTGATTTCAATGTTAAGTCAATGTAAAGACACGCGTCTGGAGGTCTCGTGGCGCGTATGAGGTGTTTGGCGCGGATTGAGCGCCTGGCGCGGTACACGTGAATGGTGCTTTTTGTGCATTTTGCGTTTGATGCGAATTTGCGGCTGACGCCCGAGTTGAAAAATTTGAACTTTGGGGGAATTTTGAGCCGCGTTCACCAATCAGGAGTCTGCTTGCTGCTGTGGCGGCAGCCCCGCCCCGGAGTCACTCATTCAACCTGAAGGAACGCTTGATATTTTCCGTAAGCAGTCACCCGGAGCTATACGACAGAAGTTCTTATTTCAATAGAGACAGGAATAAAAAGGACCTCGCTTGGAAGAGTGTCAGTGAGGACACTGGGCAACCTGGTATGTTGTAATACACATTTCACTTTTGAGTCACGTGATGTTTATCGACCCGCGCAGTTTATTTTCCCCCTATAGTAAGGTGACTAAATGTAAAACTGTAACTCTCTAGATAAATGCAAAATCAACATCAGCCATCCTGCAAACAGACAACCGCATAGCACTTGCCCCTCCCACAAGAAGCGGATTTTTGCCTCTGACGCACGTCAAATGCTTGCTTTTTCCACGTGTCTACTTCGCTCTACATGCGCGAATGCATTCAAACTGTTCAAGCGGCAAACTAGGCGCGGTAGACGCGATTTTGATACCTGAAACGCGGTTGGTGTAAACGCAGCATTAGGAATCAGTTGTTTACGACACATGGCAACTTCTGATTTACTATTATTTAACTCAAGAATGTTTTTAGATAGTAGACACTTAAAATCCTCCACAATTAATGAAGAATGCAAAGCCAGAGAAAGGCCAATTAAATTGCGAGCAGAAGGTAACCAAAAAAGATGTGCCGATGAGCAGTGCTTTTAAAAATCCTGGTGTGGGGATAAAACCGTTACACAAAAAAGCTGTGACAGCTGCTTCCAACACTTTTCTTTTCACAGAGTTACACCAGAAAATCTCTTAAAAAAATACATGAAAATCACAGACCTGTAATCCTTAGCCTGCAATTGGCGTGGTCCATTGAGGGCAGGATCTGTAATTGGTTGGCCATGGGAGGTCTGAACCCTGCCAATGGTCTGTCTTCCAGCAGGAACGGAGGTGGGAGCTGGGCGGTAACTGCGGTCCAAGGACTGAGTCTGGACATGTGATGGGGCCATGAGGTGCTCTTTTCCATCAGCAGTGGAGTAGGCAGTACTAACGGCCATCTGCTGACCGGTGTGACTGGGGCTGCCTGGATAAGAGTGCTCACCCATGTCTGAGGCAACTGACCTATCCACGCGAGAGAGAGAGAGAGAGAGAGAGAGAGAGAGAGAGAGAGAGAGAGAGAGAGAGAGAGAGAGAGAGAGAGAGAGAGAGAGAGAGAGAGAGAGAGAACATTAATGATGAGGGAAATTTTGTTGTTCTTGGCCTTCCAAAAATAAGCGTTCTGGGTTAAACACAACACAAGCACCATCACTAACACATGTGGCATGCTATAAATGACCTCAAAACATAATTTTGACACAAATTTGATTTCCCAATTTGTGAAAACAACAACAAAAAATATATAGTCATAACAATGCAATTAAAATAAAAGTCTAGTGGGAAGGCATTGTATTGAAATGAATGTTAAGTCTTTCCCTGCCATTGACGAGTTATCTAGTCAATTAAGAAAAATGCTTCCCTGTAGGGCTGGGATAAACACATTTTTTTTTTACGATTAATCTAGCGGTTATTTTTTTGACGCATCGATTAAGGATTCTTTTTTTTTTCGATTCGGTTCTCGGTTATCTCCCCATTTATTGACTAATAGCAATTTATGTACATATCTGAATGAAAAAAAAGCATGAATTCCTTAACATTGCAATTTATGTTTATTGCTCTTAATCGATGACGTTGATGCGTTGTCCCAGCCCTACTTCCCTGCCAATGGCGAGCTTTAATGGCAATCCATATTTTTGTTATTATCTACTAGGTGGTGCTCTTATCCCACTTTTAAAACACTGAAGCATACACTGATCCAAAAACAGAAAAAACTGTGTATGTTTTGATCATTGTTCTGATCTTTAACAAAAGTCTTTTACAAAAATGCAATTATCTCAGCTTTTTGTTCAAAAACCACCCATATGTGATAGGTGAATAAAAGAGAACAAATGAAGATAGGATGAAAGTTTTTGTTTGTGTGAAAGCAGAAGGTCTGTATCTTCATTTGATATGATGTATGTTTATATATTTAAAGAAGAACATTTTCCAGAAGGAATTAAACTAAAAAACACTCAGGAAGAGTGTTAAAAGTTTGAATGAAAAGTATAGCAATAATATAAACACAGTCTATTTTAGGGCTGGACGATATACCTCAAATTTGATATATTAATATCTTGCTGGATATTTTTTTCCCAATACTTAATATCTAAGTATTTTTCAGTTTTGCAAAACAATTTATGCCCCAATTAAAAGAATATTTGACATTTTTAAACATTCAAAATTTATAAAGCAAAAACATAAAAATAAAATGTTATGTATTCAATATTCAAAATATTCTGTAATTTTATATCTTCAGCATAATTTCATTATAAGATATGTGGAATAATGTGGAAAAACTTAAAATTTAGCTAATTTCAAAGAACAGACCAGGGTTCCCACACTTTTTCAGAGATGAATTTCCAGGACTTTCCTCAACTTTCCAGGACCTTTTAAATATCATTAAAGCAAGCTCTATTCGGACAGGATATATTTTACAAATAACATGTACACAGCAAAGTCCCTGTCCAAGACCCTGCAACATCCAGCATGGCAGCATCACTATGGCGTAGGGAGATTTAACAGCGCAAAGCCTGCTACAGATAATGACTTGACAATGAAATTTCAATTATCTTACTGTATAAGATCATGACAAGTCACACTGCATGACATAGATCTAATAAACATAGGTATGACATGTATATAGACTGTACAATGATGGTTCCTAAATCGTTTTCTATGGCCCATCATTAAATGTCATCATGGTGCACTGGTTGTAAACACAGTCATTGGCAGCAGAGGATCAGCATATAGATGTAGGACCAACGTTTAGGAGCCAGGACCACATAAATTGCCATGACTGTTTCACAATAGTCATTTTATGTCAGGATAGCCTAAAATCATAGTATTTCAACTTGGCATTCCTACACAGAGCGCTTTCTGCTAACGAAAACTTTTTTAGACAAACTCTAAATGTTTTTGGGTGTTACTTAAGGGGATAATCCATCAGTTATGTAACCAAACAGACCTAATTTTACTGCTATCGTACGTAAAATAATTACTGATTTAATATATAGATCTGTTACACATTCTTCCAAATATTTTCCTTTGTATTCAGCAGAACAAAGAAATGTATACGGTATCAATCTGCAGCTCAGTGAAGGTCAGGTAGAGTCGGACTGGTAACCAGAAGGTCCATGGTTCCAACCAGGGTTATTATCGTAAACGAAAACTATCACGAAAACTGAAACTATTAGTGAAAAAACATTTTCGTTAACTGAAATAAAATAAAAACGAAGGTTTCTAAAAAAAACTAAAACTAAACTATAACTATAATGTGGACCTGTAAAACTAACTAAAACTAACTAAAATTTAGGAAAACAAAACTTGCGTTTTCGTTTTTTAAATGTTATTGGATCAGCAGTTGAACACGGAGTCACTCATATTACCGGATCATAAGCAAATGAGCAGATGTTGCTGGATAATTAATGACCAATAGGTGGCAGTCTATTAGAACTCGTGACCTGCACAGCAGCGTCACATGATGTGTATGATGCTGTCAGGGCACTGGATCCCTGCCCCCGAACAGTTCGGTTCAGAAAACATCATCTTGTTGCTAACGGCTAGTTTAGTAAGACAATTTGTTTCTGCTGGTAAACCATTACAATAACTGAAGAAGGCTTAATTATCTCAGTGTACTGTACACGGAAGCATTAAAACGTTAAATATGGGTGAAAACGCTGACGCCAACCGCTTGCTTGGCAGTGTTAGCTGACGCTTTTTGGTTGCTATGTTATACAGAACGTCCGCTTAACTATCTGAAACCATTATATGCCTTTGCGGATAATCAACAAATAATATTATATATTAATATTTAGTCAACAAATAAATATGTTAGTACAGCGATCTCTTCTGGTAAAGAAATGGACACTCATAGACAGAACATTAAACTTTGCATTGATTTTCAGTTGTTGTGCACAGACATAAGTTTGTACAAGTAAGATTTACTCGAAATGATCTGGGTTATTTTTAACCCAATGCTGGGAAAATATTAGACAGAACACATATGTTGGTTTATAAATAAACATATGCTGGGTTGTTTCAATGCAATGCTGGGTTGTTTTAACTCATGTTTAGGTTAACAACAACCCAGGATATGATTATTTATAACCAAACATGTATATTTATATATGTATATTATATTTACCCAAATAACACAACAAAATTTAGAGTGTTGGTTGGTGTGGTATTTGTCCCGGCCTTTGATTGAGAGTACTAAATAAACATAACTTTTTTTTAAATCCTCTTATTCTCATCTTATTTTTAACATTTCCAGATTTGGCAAGGTGTATGTACACAACCATGATATTATGCTAAAGACTAAAACTATACTAAAACTAAATAAAAACTAAAAGTAATGATTTTTGAAAAATAGAAACGAAATCAAAACTATTTATGCACCACTAAAAAGAACTAAAACTAAACTGAAATAAAATAACACATTACAAAACGAAATAAAAATAAAAACTAATATTTTTTTTTAAACTATAATAACCCTGGTTCCAACTGGTTCCAACTAGGGAAGCGAACATTCGAATATTTATTTTTATTAAGCCACAATTTAATATCAAGCATATAATTATCATTGAATAGTTTCAACACAAACAAACTATATAGAGAATATAATATTGGTGTATACTGACAGTCTGTGGTATATAATTATCTTGTTTATTTCATTTTCTTGATAAAAAAATTTGCATATAGGCCTATTTCCTGAAAGTCTGTTCCTCTGCCAGAACAAGCCAACAGATAAAAAGCGCTGCCAACTCCCTGTAACAAACCTGATCTGACAAGAATATCTGCCTTCATAATGATAATTAATAAAGCAAATGGTTTGATACTTTCATGCCGACTGCTGAGATCTTAAAACAAAGTGCTTGTTGTCCTGTTTATTACTGTCTGTTCTTTCATTTGGTATATTGTATGTTTATATATTTGAAGAAGAACATTTTCTGGAAGACATTAAACTTTTGTGAAAATCATGAAAAGCGCTGGCGCTGGCTGGCAACTTTTTTTTAAAACGCTGGGAGTGAAAGAGTTAAAAGCGATTTTCTCTGGTTTTCAGTTGGAAAAAGAGGGCAGACGACCATAATTCAAATGTCTATATCTTTAAAACCATTCAAGGTATGACTAGTATATCATTTGAAAGTTTATGATCTCCTCTTTCCATTGATAGCAAAATCTCAAATTTGAAATTTGGGTCACTGTGACTCATTTTGCTGGATCAGGTCACATTTGATTTTAGTGCTTAAGTCTGTATAAACACAAAAGGCTGTTGGCAGCTTTATGTGCCAACAGATGGCAGCAATGAGCTATTCTGGAGCCAGCATGACTAGCCCACTTTTATTTTTATTTATTGCCATGGTGATAAGGCAGTGTAAGGGATCCCCAACCTGTTGTCAGGTGACAGGGAGCCCTCAGACGACATGCCGTGGTACGGAGAGGGGGTAAAACGAGCATCAGGGCGGAACTCCTTATCATACTGCATTACGTTCCATTCCTGTCTGCGGTTGCGAGCTTTTCGGACCTTTTTAACTTCACGACTGGGATCCTCAACCTGCTTCTGCTGCTCCTAAAAGAGAGAGTGTGGCAAAGAGAGAGAGAGAGAGAGAGAGAGCAAGGGTAGTGTCATAAAAAGCCCAGGGTTTAACCAAGAAACACATTTTTCAAAGGGTGTCAAATCAAAACACACACACACACATGCACGCACACAGTGTCCACATCTTTCATTGAGAAGAGCTGTGAAAAAAAAGGTTTTCTACAAAGATTTTTTAGTAAATGCATTAAACTGCAGAGAGAGAAAGTGCACGAACACACAGGTGTAAGGATAGTGAGGGAGAGGACTGAAGGACGGACAGAAATGCGGATGTCTTACGGAGGACAGAAGGGGGCTTCTGGGAAGGGCCTTGTTGGAGTGGGACTTAGTCTGGTCTGAGTGAGTCTGGCCTGAGCTGCTCGTCTGAAGAGAAGGGGCAGAATCTGGCAAGGTTACAGCTCTTATTCACGGACACACATGGACATCTAACTGATGTTTCTTTTCTGCACCCACAGAATACGGTAGTTTATACTGTAGATATGATTGTGATGTGACTTTTGTTTTCAATAGAACATTGAAGAATAGTCCTTGGTGTTTCATAAAGTCTACAGGTGCTGATATATAAAGGCCAATGACCTGTATGATCACAAGAGTCTGAAGAGCAAGTCAATATGTGAAACGAAGCTCATGCTCCAATATAATCATAATCCTTCCAACACATTATCACTCCACATTCTGGTCCAGTAAGTGTAGTAGAAGCTAGTTTGCCAACCACAACTAAATAACACAAGAACCTTGCACTCCACATTATGAATGTGCTCAAGGGCTGTTAGCCTAAGGCCATGGATTAGGTTATAATGCTGCAAGTAATATATCACCAGGAGCCATGGGTCTAAATTTTGTGTTGCCTGTATCTGTATTTTTCCCTCTTAAAGGGCCCATATTATGCAAAACCTACATTTGCAAGGTGTTTGGAAATAAATGTGTGTTGGCAATGTTTGAACAAAACAACTCTACAATTAGAAAAATCCACCCTCTCCTTCTTTTTAAACTAATTTCCTAATAGCCTTTTGTAAAAAAAAAAAAGTTTCACAAAATGCCTTCCAGGAAAATTTTCTTCGGTAAATATATAAACATAAAAATATATCAAATGAAAGAACAGACCCTCGTATTAAAGCAACACTATGTAGTTTCCATGTAAAAATGATTTACAGCTCCCCCATGTGGTTGAAAAGCGCAACAGTGCCTGGTATCAGACACTCTTCTGCAGGCAGGGGGAGGGGCGGGGCTGTGTGCTCTACCCTCCACCGCCACTTTCAGAGTGTGCTTGTAGCAGCTAGGAGGCTGCTCAGGTTGCAGCAACAGTACAAATTGTCCAGTTAAAAGTTGTTCTATCACTGAAATCATTTTAGAGACATTATTTAAAGGTAAACAAAATACATAGTGTTGCTTTAAAAAAAAAAACGGGGAAAAATGTTTAATCCTATCCTCATTTGTTCTCTTTTTATAACCTTTTTATAAAAATATGGATAGGTTTCTTCAAAAACAAAAAGTTTTGAGTTTAAAATGTTGATAAATTAGTTTTTGCTTCAGTTTTTCATAAATTGGATAAGAGCTCCATCTGGTGGTTAATAGCGAAATTACAGATTATAATAAAAACTCGTCAGGAAAGCGTCATTGGCATGGAAATGCTTTTTTTAATTGACGAAATAACTCATTCTAAGTGGCGGGGAAAGGTTTAATCACCATTAAACCTAAGCGGACTTATTAGACATGCTGTTTTGATTCTCTTGTTAATGTGACATCACACAAACAAAGCCCCGCCCATGGTCACTGACTGACTGGTTATCTTAACCCAAAAGCTTTTCAAAATGTGTTTGTTAGCACATTGTAGCGCTAATGCGGCTAAAGATACTATTGTCCCAGACTGTATTAATAGTAATCAGATCTATTTTAACCAAGCACGCTCACTGTCTGTTAGTAAGGGAGCGAGGAGCTGAATCGCATTTGCATTTAAAGGTAAATACATTAAACTAGGGGCATTTTGGTCATGCTATAATAAATAATCTGTGAGCTATTTTGAGCTGAAACTTAACAGACACATTTTAGGCACACCTAAGACTTATATTACTTCTTGTAAAAATTGACACAATGGGCCCTATTTTAACGATCTGAAACGCAAGTGTGAAGCGCAACGCGCAAGTGAGTTTGTGGGCGGATCTTGGGCGCTGTTGCTATTTTCCCGGCGTGAGAAATAACTCTTGCGCCGGGCGCAAATCAATAAGGGGTTGATCTGAAGTAGGTTCATTATTCATAGGTGTGGTTTGGGCGTAACGTCAAATAAACCAATCAGAACGCTATCCAACATTCCCTTTAAACGCAAGGGCGCAAGTTCCATGGCGGGTTGCTATTATTATGACGGATTTACCAGGGGCACGCCAGGAGCGGTTCACAGCCGAGGAGACCGACGTCCTTGTACGGGGGAATCCCAAGCTTGCTAGCATAAATCGGGCACGCCGTGTAACGGGAGGTGGATCTGCCTCAGGACCTGACGCCAGCAGAGGACATCGCTGCGTCCACCCTCACCGCTGAAAGGGTTTGGGGGCTTTGAAATCGGACCCAAGAAATGCAAGGTCCAACCCCAAAGTAGACTAACAAATCAAGTTCATATATATTAAGGTTTCTTATGAAAACATTTAAATTATTATTTACATAAAATAAACGTAATACAGCCACACAACAAACTTATGAAAATATTTTAATCGTTATTTGCATGAGAATTTTTTAACGCAGCCACACAATAAATAAAAACTATCACCACAATGCTCACCACTATGATTCCCCTTATCTCGTGTATTAATATTTTTTAGTGTAACAATTTATGATTTGCAAAAATAACTGTTGCATCTGTGTAGATTAAATGCAAAGTGTATGCACGTTGTGCAAGCTATACATTATGGTCAAGCATGCGCCCTTAAAATAGCATAATGAACTATGAAGGTATATTTGGTGCAAAACAACTGCACACCTGTGACAGTGGAATTTGTATTTGTAGAGATTATCCACACATGTGTATCAGTAAATTTGAAGTCACAGATGAAGAGTTGCAAACTTGTAGATTTTTTTTCTTTCCCTCAAATACAACACAACAGTTACACATTCACAAATCCTTCAGTGCAGCTGCACAAATCCCATTTTACAAATCACAGATTAAGAAACTCACAAGCTCACGTTTTTTGCTACAATTGCTGCAGTAAATATGGTGCAAAACCTACTTGAACACCTGCATCAAAGTATGTGAAGTCACACACAAATTTTGTACATTCGCAAAATCAGTTTGTGCATCTGTGCGATGAGAGTTGCATGTGTGTAAAAAAAAATTTTCACAAATATTTTTTTATTTTTGAAATATTTTCTAGCACAAACACAAGTACATAAATACAACTGCTTGAATCTGCTGCTACAAGTTTCAAACACTCTTTTTTGTGTGCTCTCTGTTTTGCACCAAATATCTCGAGATAAATGGTGCGAAAGTGATTTGTATACCTGTAGGCTATGTTCAGCACTGCCCACCAGGTGGCGCCTGACACTCACTGAAGCAGAGTTGATTAATTACCAGCAATGTTTCAGCAAGGTAAATCGCCTTTATCAAGGTATTATTTTCACCAAGTGGAGAACAATATAAATGGGAGTGCTAATTATACACAGATGAAGGTAATTACATACAATATTCCAATGATTCATTAGTAAACAAAATATAAGTTCCATAAATCTCAAACCATCAATATAAGTAGATTAAAAAATACAAGCAGCAAATACACACATAGGCCTACATTTAACTAAGATACATGCTTTTTCTTCTAATATACTAATTTGGATGATTATTTCTGTCTTTTTTAATCGGGTAACTGAACAACTAAATTGTTTTTATTATTATCTAAACAGTTGTTCTGATTTCTTAACATTTACCCTGGATGCTAACCCAAATCAAATCAGCTTTTTAGACTTGTGGGTAGCTTGTAATTTTTTACATAGGGATCCGATTAAAAAACCTACAGCTCGTCATACACTATTGAGAGTGGATTCTTATTGTCATGAGCAGGGCCGTACAGAGGATTTTATAAATACCAAGGTCCATATGTATTTTTCTAATAGCAATTGCACAAACAAAAGAAACATTTACAATCCTTACAATTACCTGCAAAAAAAAGTTAGACCCTGTAAAGTGAAACAATCACACTAACATAAGCACGCTAAAATACTTACCTGTTCCCTTAAAGAAAGAAGAGTTAACTCAAAAGAATAGTTTAAAAATAGTTAAAGCAACTGTTCTAAAAGAGCTGATTAAAATTTAATAGACCGGTCTAAGAACAAAACTAACCAGAATAAACCCATACTGAAACCAGTTAAATCCATTTAAACTTATTTAAATAAGAAAAGATTAAATATAAAGGATTTAAAATTATTTATTATAAATATCGTACTGTAAATATTTATTAATTATTTATTGACATACATATTTTACTATAAACATTTATTGATTATTTATTGATCTACATTGATTATTTATTGACACATCTTTTACTGTAAATATTTATTGATTATTTATTTATCTAAATTGTGTACGGTAAACATTTATTGATATATTTATTGAATCATCTATATTGATATATTTATCTAATTATTCTATTTATCTTACTAACTTACCTATTCCATTTTTAATCCTGTTCAGTAAACTGCTAATTAATTTATATAAGTTTTCATGTCTCATGTGTCTTTTCTAATATAACATACACCACTCAACGAACCTAGAACTGGTCCAGTAGCATAGTTATTACGATTGCAGTGACATAAGTGCTACAACTGCATTTTGTTGAACTTAATCATCCTATAACTTCATTATTGTATATAGCAATTGAGAGGGTATTTTCATCTAGAAAGTGAGGTGAGTTGGACCAATTTTTACTTAGACAGGAGGCCTTTTAGGTATATTAAAGCCTATTAGGTATATGTAGGCCTATGTGTGTATTTGCTGCTTGTATTTTTTAATCTACTTATATTGATGGTTTGAGATTTATGGAACTTATATTTTGTTTACTAATGAATCATTGGAATATTGTATGTAATTACCTTCATCTGTGTATAATTAGCACTCCCATTTGTATTGTTCTCCACTTGGTGAAAATAATACCTTGATAAAGGCGATTTACCTTGCTGAAACATTGCTGGTAATTAATAAACTCTGCTTCAGTGAGTGTCAGGCGCCACCTGGTGGGCAGTGCTGAACATAGCCTACAGGTATACAAATCACTTTCGCACCACTTATCTCGAGATATTTGGTGCAAAACAGAGAGCACACAAAAAAGAGTGTTTGAAACTTGTAGCAGCAGATTCAAGCAGTTGTATTTATGTACTTGTGTTTGTGCTAGAAAATATTTCAAAAATAAAAAAATATTTGTGAAAAATTTTTTTTACACACATGCAACTCTCATCGCACAGATGCACAAACTGATTTGCGAATGTACAAAATTTGTGTGTGACTTCACATTATTTGATGCAGGCGTTCAAGTAGGTTTTGCACCATATTTACTGCAGCAATTGTAGCAAAAAACGTGAGCTTGTGAGTTTCTTAATCTGTGATTTGTAAAATGGGATTTGTGCAGCTGCACTGAAGGATTTGTGAATGTGTAACTGTTGTGTTGTATTTGAGGGAAAGAAAAAAAATCTACAAGTTTGCAACTCTTCATCTGTGACTTCAAATTTACTGATACACATGTGTGGATAATCTCTACAAATACAAATTCCACTGTCACAGGTGTGCAGTTGTTTTGCACCAAATATACCTTCATAATGAACAACGCGCAACGCGCCACTGACTTTAAACTTTTTTTTTCTGGTCAGTGGCGCAATTGTTTTTTGAAACTGCAAAATAGCATGAGGGATGGTTTGCGCTGGAACACGCCTCTTTTTTTTGCGCTGAACCGCCCAGGGAGCGCAAGTTCATTCCCTAGTTTGCCGACGTGCGTCTGTGGAGGGAAAAACCCGCTGTGCGCCGGTGCAAAATACGAATGATACATGCGTCACTGACAAAGTCAATTGCGCTGGGTGCAAGATAGGGCCCAAAATGTGTCCTTTAAAGAAACGGCACCTTGCATGTTATGAATCCCCAAGGACCACAGTTTCAGATAAACATCTTCTGTTCTACTGAAGAAAAGTCACCTACAGTACATCTTAAATGGATGTTGGATAATTTTCCATGCAGGTTTCTGTCCTGCCCAATCTTTTATTGTTTGGACAAATAGGTAGTCCTGCCCCCAATGATAATGTTTAAGCCAATATTGCTGTATTAGGTTAGTTGGCTTAAAAGATAGACATACAGCCAGACAAATTTTTAGGGAAATCAACCTATAAATGGCTTTCTTCCAGATGTGAAAAAAGGACAATGTATTTTAAACTATACACATTCTTGTTCATTTCATGGGTTAAATATATTAAAATCAATTAAAATTCGTTTTTTTTTTTTATATCATGATGCTATAACATGATTATCATTCATATATATGTGACAGACACACAGACACACCTTCTGTCTCCTCTTCTCTTTTCTCTTGTCCTCTGTGGCCTGCAGCATTTTCTCTCTCCACAGGATGAAGAAGTAAGAGGGGTCTGTGTAGAACTTCAGGGCGTCCTTCTTATCATCTCTGTTGAGAAACAGGACTGCTATAATGATATGTCCCTAAAACGAATTGGACTTGGACAATGTCAAGCACACCTGAAGCACATCTAATTATGATCTTACTAAGCATACAAGAAATGTCTAGGCAGGTGTGCTGAAGCAAGTTGGAGCTAAACTCTGGAGGACACGGGCCCTCCATGACCGAGTTTGGGCACCCCTGCCCTAGATTATATCACACTTATGAAAAATGTGCTTCAGGAAGTAGTGCACACTGCTAAGATGGTTTCTATTGCATGTACAGAGAAATATAATAAAGTGAATAAGAAAAGAGGATGGGCTCACCTGTAAGGACTCAGTATATTAAGAGGGGGAGGTTTGTCTCCACGGTGGTAGAGCTCAAGCACAGGATTGGGGATGGAGTTCCTGGAAACCACCTGCTGGTCCTGAATGGTAGAGCTCTTGAAGGCTTTCCTCATGTTGATATCCTGCAGAGAGACTGCAGACGGGAAACAGAAATAGCATTTAATGCATTTATTTCACTATTTGGGGATTTTTGGATTGTTTCTAAAATACTTAAGCAGAAAATGTACTAATCAGAATATACGGATCATGTGGATTTGTTTTTTTCTGTAAAAAATAATAATAAATAAATAAATGAATAAATAAATAAATAATTAAATATATATCTCCAGTAAATATACTAAATGCCATAACCTTCTTGTTAATATTTAAGTAAATTTCCACCAATGAAACAAAATAAAATACACTTAGCATGGCTATGTGCACTATGTTACAAGACAAAAGTTATAAGCCATACATGTCCGTATAAGACAACACGACATTATTACTCCACAATACTGGTCAGTAATCAGTTTTAAGATAGGGCTTAAGACCCTTCATCAGCATAAACAGTAAAATGGCCTTAAACAGAGCTGTGCAAAATCCCTGCTTATGTCTCTTCTAGCGTTTTTTAGTAAGAGATGATGACACTGTCCCAGACACAACAGATGGTCGTTCTTCTGTTCATATGGTCTAAACCAGTGATTTTTAACCAGTGGGCCACAGCCCACTATTGGTCCTTGGAGTGCCATCTGGTGGGCAGCGTAGGCAGTGTTAAACTACTGACAAATGATTTTTATAAATCTTATTTTCACATCAGATTTTTCTTATGAATTAAAAACGCTCATAAGAAGCACAATCTAAAAGCCCATTAATGTTTGAATATTGCAATACCAATCACGTCACATCAGATAGAAAGTATGTTTATTCAGATGCAGTAACACTACTTTAAAGGTATAGTTCACCCAAAGGCGAAAATACCATTTACTCACCCTCATGTTGTTTTAAACCTGTATGAGTTTCTATATTCTATGGAATACAAGGTATTTTGATACATGAGGTTAAGAACACAGTGGACGGTACCCATTGACTTCCATAGTATTTGTTATTCCTCATACAAGAAACCCATACAGGTTTAAAACAACATGAGGTGGGTAAATGGTATCAGAATTTTCACTTTTGGGTGAATTTTCCCTTAGGGGGTTCTCAAACAGCACGTCTGTGTTGTGCCACATTTAAAGTCGAACACACTGGCGGCATCAACAATAGCGGCCGTTGGTATTCCGCTGTGACTCCAGTGTCCAAAAACGAACACAGGGTATCGCCTTCTTAAGCACTACTTTTTTGACGTGCATTCCATATCACTTTTTGAAGCTCTGGGTTTCTCTTCCATGTCATTTTTTTACGTACAAGATACTTTCAGTTGTTTGGCTTATGCATCAAATAAAGACGTATTTAGGGGTAGAAATAATTTTAATACAGCCACCAAAAATTTAGAGACCATTCCAGTTTTGCCTTTATAATAATTTCTACATGTATTGTGACCAGTCCAGTGTCTTCCAACAGAAAAATAAACAATTCCATCAAATATTCACTTTTGAATTGTTCCTAAATAATTGTTAAAAAATTATCATTGTGTTGTTAAAATGAATTTGAACTTGTTTTCTTTGCAGTAAACCTATTAAAAATCTAAATATTTTGTTATTTTGACCATGTTTTCTATTTCAATTTTCAGTAGATAAGTGCAAATAAAAAAAACATTAGGTTATTTTTATGAGGAATTTTTGGTAGTTGATATAGAATAAAAAAAATATATAATAATTTTTCCTTAAACAGTACATTTAGATAAACTGAAAACAGTCTAGAAATGGTATCTTACATTTTTTTCTGCGGCTGTATATTCTACCTTTAAAAATGTAACTCTTCAAAGATACTAAACTTGAGCACACATAATGTTAAAGTCTAAGCCTAAAGGGACATTTACATTATAACGATAACTTTAACTATAAGGATAACTATATTAGCATCCACACAACCGGATGATAACAATAACTTTATACTCATTCGCTCGCGAGGCATAGTACTACTCGCGCAAATCATTTACCTTCAATGGCATTACCTACTATTGAATATTTCCTTTAAATGGGACATTTCACAAGACTTTTTTAAGATGTCAACTAAATCTTTGGTCTTTAGCCCAAAATAACATAATAAATTAAAAGATGTTAAAATTGCCACGTTGAAGGCGTAAGCAAAAATACGCAATTTTTGGGTGCTTTTTTAAATGCAAATGAGCTGATTTTAACACTAATGTCAGTGCCGTGGTAAGATAGTGCAGATTAAGGGGCGATATTATCCCCTTCTGACATCACAAAGGGAGCCAAATTTCAATTCCCTTTTTTCACATGCTTAGAGAGAATGGTTTTCCACAATTAAGTTACTGTTTTTTTCACATTTTCTAGGTTGATAGAAGCACCGGGGACTAGAGGTCTTCTGAGGTCCAAAGAAATGTACCCGACCCGAAATGACCCGAATCCCTTCATACCCGAACCCAACGTGCATAAATAAATTTGTTTTAAAGAAAGACCGGACCCGAGACAAACCCGAGAAAATTAGACCCGAGTCCGACCCGAACTAGTGAAACATTTTTTTAACCCGACTGGAACCGGATGTAAACGGCACTGACGTGTGTGCATTCTGCAGACCCACGCGCAGCAGTCAGACAGAAAGAAACTCCGGTGGCCTTGCAACCAATTTGGCGAGCTGCTCCATTCGTTTTACTTTGTTATCTGACGACGACACCAACGTAACCGCTAAAATGTACATTTATAATTGACTGACATGTTTGTCTCAACGAAAATGAACCTTCCGACAACCACACAATGTCGCAAGCGCTCTTGGCAAACAGATGAGAGGTTTGAAAAGGACATTGACGCACACAGGCCAGAGAGTTCGGGTCTTCTCGGGTGCGTTCAGAAAAAACACATTCATTTTTAAATTACCCGAGACCCGATGCCGCTATTATTGTACCCGACCCGTATCCGAGGCACATGTGAAACTTTTAGACCCGAACCCGATCGGGTCTTCGGATCTAAGTGGACCCGTGAAGACCTCTACCGGGGACCCAATTATAACACTTAAACATGGAAAAAGTCCGATTTTCATGATATGTCCCCATTAATAAAAATGCTTGTATTTGTTGGATTCATATTCTTGTTGGATTTACACAGCAGGTAACCATCAGGTATCCTCAACACGCCGCATTTGCGTAACTCTAGTCGAAACAGTGAATCAAGTAGTTTGTGTAATCTAATATCTTACCTTTTGGAGAAGTCAGTGTAGTAGAATAAAAAGCATTACATAGTCAATTTCACAGCAACTGCATCAGCGCTGGAAACCTGTGGTAATTTTATGTCATAGACCTCCGCAGAGCTTCTCCACAGTGTCATCTGACATTTTAAATGTGCAAGCTTTTGAAGTTCAAATAGAGTTGATTGGCTTTCATTGGTTTATTGTTTATTAGTTGGGAAAAAAAAACTCAGAAAGTGATCCCAATGATAGTGTTTATTGTATCTTTTTCGTTATAGTTTTGGTGTAAACTTTGCTATTCTCTTTAATATAAAACAATTTTTAAAACTATATTTTTAAAGTCCACCTTTACAGCTGCACACAATGTCATTGCTGTGACAGTCCAGGAGGATGTGTAGTTTTCAATCCAGTGATTTTTCACTAGACTGAACTGTGGGTCAAATACTATTTCTTTTACATTTTCTTTGAAAAGGCAAGAACATTTTTAGTGAATGGCTTAACATGCTGCAATTTCCTTACACAAAGCTATCATATAAGAAGGTTTGGAATATAGCACACAAATTATAAAGACTGCTTTAACCACTTTATAGAATTTCTTTCTTGATAATAGTTTCACTGTATGTTTTCATCATATCTTTTAACGCACTGAATTAAAATGCATTTCATAGCCACAGAATAATGGAAGCATGCCATGCTTTAAAACTGAATACTTAATTTATAAGGGGCTTCTACGAAAGACATGTTTGGGGACTGTCTATCACCAAAGGGGCGGGGTTTGTTTTGAAGTAGAGAGCGACCGACTACCTCGATCACTCGAATTATGTACGCCCCATGAGAACAGTCAAAATATTAAAGCACTGACTGTGCCTCAAGGGCCACTGTATTGCTTTATTGAACTTTAATAATTTAAGACCTACAGTAGCATATAACACAAACAACAAGATCATTCAGTTTTTCAAAGATTTGTTGTGAGTTATGACCCACAATACATTGCTGCTGTATTGAACTTATCTTGTTTGTTTAAAATAACTATGATAAAGCTTTAAGGATGCCAACAAAGAAAATGTACAGTACTGTGCAAAAGCCTTAGACCACCATGCTACACTTAGATGTTGTTTTTGCAATGATATAGCGATCATATATAATTATTTCTAAGTCTCTATATTAGAATACAACCAGAAAATACAGGAAATGTTTATGTAGTATTAAAAACAGTATAAAAGTATAATCTGAAGTGTCAAGTATTTAGATAAAACTCCCCTTCCGCTTAACCTCTGAAATTAAATCCTAATTTCTAATTCTAATCGCATGACTTCAGGCTCTTCAAAAAGCTCAAGATGTGTTTCGTGCCAAGAGAAGTCACACTAAATACTGACTGACACCTGAAGAACACATTTAGTTCTGAAATTTTTTGTTTTTAATTTTGTGTACATATTTGCTGTATTTTTTTGTTTGTATGTTAAAAAAAGAAAAATAAATATTTGGCGAGATAAGACTTTTGCACAGTACTGTACATGTTTAAAAATAGACTACTATATTTAATCTCTGCTTGAGTTTGTCGATGATCGAAATTTATTTTTGTTCTCAAAAAGGCATCTCCTTTCATTTAGAAATGATTCATCTTCACTCACCTGCATTCAGTTATTGATTCAAAAATGGCTCCTCAGAGACACAAAATATTGGTTGAGTCATACTGAAAATGATAAAGACACTTCCATCTGATTTATGGTCTGACATACAGTATATCACATATTGACTTCAAGTTACATTATTTCTCTCCAAGTTTCTTTTAAAAAATAACTTAAAAAAGTGCATCCAAAAATGAAAACTGCTATGCATCCATATCCAACTAACCTATATGCCAGACATTTTGTTCAAATATTGTACAAAAGGAGAATTTTTAAAAAGCATATCTGGGCCTATTTTTTTCCATATGATAAATGTGAATACAAACTGGGGCTGTGATTAAAATTCATCTTTTCTTTTCCTGTAAGTCATGCAAATTTTAGTCTCAGCCTCAGATGTCACACCCACAGAATATTGGCAGAACGTCTGATGCATATGATCATACAGGATTTTAGAGAGATGTGTGTGTCACAATCTTAAACGGTCTTTAACAATCTTTGACAAAGCCGTTTGATCGAAACCTTTCATGTTTACATCTGTGACAATATGCTTTATCAAGATTGAATAAACGCTGCATGTTTAATAGTATGCAAGGTATTCTAACGTGTTTGCTATTGTTGTTAAACTTTAGAGGCATTCGTGAATGATGGCTACACAACAGCCCTTTCTTATGGCTTCAACTCCAAGCCCATAAACATGATGCGATACAACGTGAAACATGATTGGTTGCTTTACGTGTCAGTCATATGGCCTCTTGGCGGTCCTTGGCCATTCAAAGCTGCAATGGTTCCCAGACCTTCGCAAGACTATGACATTTTGGAACAATGTGATGATGAGTAAATGAAAACACAATCTTCATTTTTGTGTAAATTATTGGTCAACATTTCAATTCAGGTCTCTAAATGCCCTCTTTGTCTTTGTGTACATTATGTCTGTTTGAGAGCAGAATGACTCCGTTTTAGGTCTGGATAGCTGGTTATAAATTAATAATTTGAATGGATGTTAAAAGGGGGATGGGGTGATATATTTTGGATCACCCAAGCCCATGGATGCCAGCTAACCCCAGACACACTAACAGACACTTTCTGTGAAATGTATTAATATTCAGAGACCATCTCTATTCCATTTCCTCTCTCTTCTATGCAGCATGCATGGCCTTCAGATCACTATTAAGTCACATTAGAGAGCTATAAACATGCACACACAGTGCAAAAACCACACGCCATGCATTCCCAGCAGGCTTCGAGATGGCGTCGCTCACTGTAGAGAGAATCAGGGGTTAATGGAACGCTTGGACTTTAAAAGAAACATTGATGCTTCTTCTCATTCAGTGAGGGGTCATGAGGGAGCTGGTGCATATTAAAACCTCTTAACCTGCTTTCCAGTTATCGATCGTGGCTGGGTCGAATGTTTTAAATAGATGAGGATAGCATTAGATGCTTAACAAGGCCCTAATCTTGGTTTCCTTATAGTGTGCAAAGGATATTTACAGATATAAATCTATTCTTTGAGTTGAACGATCAAACACACAGCCTGACATCTGAGGGCCGTACAGAGCTCTTCTATCTGTTTCACGGACTGAGACACGAGTGTGTGCCCTTTGGTGCTGGATCTTTGTATTCCACAGACAGAAGAGCAAAAATAGATAGAAAGACTTGAACAGACATTAGAGAAAGTGAGGGAAGAGCCTATGGACTCCTATGGATGTCTTTCTCTCTTTCAAGGTGCAGAGACAGCTGGGTCACTGCTTTAACTACAGGCTAAAAGAAGATCGCAGTAGGACAGCATTTAAAGGCAAACTCTTTCTCGCTCATTACTAAAGCTAATAGACCAGATGACCTGAAGATAAGTTTTAAAGGAATCAGATGACGTTGCTAATTAAGAACATTATTTTGTATATTTGGTGTAATGCAAGGGTTTACCTGGTTTATGGTTAAAAACACATTTTGCACATACCGCAAATGAATGTGCTCCTCTTTGTCTCGCCTGTCTGTAACGTGCAGATTTATACAAAGCCATCGCTCTGAAAATTGTGATTGGCCGAAAACCTTAAGCATTTGACGGAAATGTTACCCTCCTTACCATATTTGGAAGTTTAGCTCCCAAAGCACATCGTTTCCATGACATGGCGGCAACAATACTACGACGAGAATAAAACGTACGCTATGGGTGCACCAATAAATGCCGATATACAGTCTTGTTCAAAATAATAGCAGTACAATGTGACTAACCAGAATAATCAAGGTTTTTAGTATATTTTTTTATTGCTACGTGGCAAACAAGTTACCAGTAGGTTCAGTAGATTCTCAGAAAACAAATGAGACCCAGCATTCATGATATGCACGCTCTTAAGGCTGTGCAATTGGGCAATTAGTTGAATTAGTTGAAAGGGGTGTGTTCAAAAAAATAGCAGTGTGGCATTCAATCACTGAGGTCATCAATTTTGTGAAGAAACAGGTGTGAATCAGGTGGCCCCTATTTAAGGATGAAGCCAACACTTGTTGAACATGGATTTGAAAGCTGAGGAAAATGGGTCGTTCAAGACATTGTTCAGAAGAACAGCGTACTTTGATTAAAAAGTTGATTGGAGAGGGGAAAACCTATAAAGAGGTGCAAAAAATGATAGGCTGTTCAGCTAAAATGATCTCCAATGCCTTAAAATGGAGAGCAAAACCAGAGAGACGTGGAAGAAAACGGAAGACAACCATCAAAATGGATAGAAGAATAACCAGAATGGCAAAGGCTCAGCCAATGATCACCTCCAGGATGATCAAAGACAGTCTGGAGTTACCTGTAAGTACTGTGACAGTTAGAAGACGTCTGTGTGAAGCTAATCTATTTTCAAGAATCCCCCGCAAAGTCCCTCTGTTAAAAAAAGGCATGTGCAGAAGAGGTTACAATTTGCCAAAGAACACATCAACTGGCCTAAAGAGAAATGGAGGAACATTTTGTGGACTGATGAGAGTAAAATTGTTCTTTTTGGGTCCAAGGGCCACAGGCAGTTTGTGAGACGACCCCCAAACTCTGAATTCAAGCCACAGTACACAGTGAAGACAGTGAAGCATGGAGGTGCAAGCATCATGATATGGGCATGTTTCTCCTACTATGGTGTTGGGCCTATTTATCGCATACCAGGGATCATGGATCAGTTTGCATATGTTAAAATACTTGAAGAGGTCATGTTGCCCTATGCTGAAGAGGACATGCCCTTGAAATGGTTGTTTCAACAAGACAATGACCCAAAACACACTAGTAAACGGGCAAAGTCTTGGTTCCAAACCAACAAAATTAATGTTATGGAGTGGCCAGCCCAATCTCCAGACCTTAATCCAATTGAGAACTTGTGGGGTGATATCAAAAATGCTGTTTCTGAAGCAAAACCAAGAAATGTGAATGAATTGTGGAATGTTGTTAAAGAATCATGGAGTGGAATAACAGCTGAGAGGTGCCACAAGTTGGTTGACTCCATGCCACACAGATGTCAAGCAGTTTTAAAAAACTGTGGTCATACAACTAAATATTAGTTTAGTGATTCACAGGATTGCTAAATCCCAGAAAAAAAATGTATGTACAAAATAGTTTTGAGTTTGTACAGTCAAAGGTAGACACTGCTATTTTTTTGAACACACCCCTTTCAACTAATTGCCCAATTGCACAGCCTTAAGAGCGTGCATATCATGAATGCTGGGTCTTGTTTGTTTTCTGAGAATCTACTGAACCTACTGGTAACTTGTTTGCCACGTAGCAATAAAAAATATACTAAAAACCTTGATTATTCTGGTTAGTCACATTGTACTGCTATTATTTTGAACAAGACTGTATGCTAATAATATGTGGCCGATAACTATTCTGAATTGCACGGCCGATGTTATTCACAGCTATTTCATGTACTATGGCTTTTGATCAGTAAGTCCTTATCATTCTGAAATCACTGTTAGTTTGAGTCGTTTATAACATGCATTTGAAAAAGCAACACTCGTCAAACAATCATTATACATATTCTTTATTATCATAAAACTACCCGAAAAAGGTTTGAAGAACAGCAATATAAATATATCCTTAAGGCATTTCCTGGAGCTGCGAGTCATAGCTGCGTGTGTATGGTTTTTCGTCTACAGCACATATTGAGTTTCTGCACGAGAGCGCCCTCTGGCTTTTGGATGTAGCAGCATTTCACCGTAATTCATTGAGAATCATAGCAAGCATCATCGGCCGATATCTCGGTGCACCCCTAACGTACGCCATTTAAAAAAAAAAATTGGGCAGTGTTATGCAAATCCTCACATGCAGTGATCTAAATACGTGGTGCAGTGTCTGAATAAGGCATTTTAGGAAGGCGTGAATGAGCCTTCACTTTTAGAAAAAAATGTTCTTCAGGTTTGAGACTTCAATCTTTGCAACTTTATGGATCTGCTTTATGCATGAGCAGCTTTTAACGCTCCAAAGACAAAGGAATACGTGAAAATGCATCATATGACCCTTTAAATGTTTGATGTTACCTTCTTCCACAGTGGAGTCTAGCTGGGTGACTTTGATAGCCAGCAGGTCCACTCTCTCCTGTAGGTTATTCATGCGGATATAGAAACTGTTGGCTTCATTAAACAGCTCCCCGAAGATGTCCTCTGCATGCCGACCTGTAAGACAGAAGGAAAGAAACAGATGTGATGCAGATGTGCACAGAGGATGGAATATGACAGGATGTAAGGGTCTCGAGATACAATGCAAAGGCCACATCCAGGTACAAAGACCACATTTGATTAATCAGCACATCATGTAATTAATTCAGTGAAATCTTTTAATTTTACTGACTGACAGCACTAATAGATTACATGCTGACCCTGAGTTCTCTCCTGCTTTCTATTGCATTTCACACTATTTAGAGTCTCTTACCACATGTTGAAATTTTAGGATGACTTGTGGCTAGGGATGTTAACAATTTATCGATCTTCCATTAATTGTCGATAAGAATTAAATCGATAAAGTTTAACGAATGACGAACGCACGTGTGTGTGGCGCCTGCGCAAAACACATACAACCGCAGAAAAAAATAAAACGATCGCACAGAATTTAAACTAGACATGATCACAACGATGCCTATGTCCACATTTATTCGAATGATTAATCGTTAATTTAAACATTCATAGAATATGAGAAATTGCATAAATTGACATCCCTACTTGTGGCACAGTGCAAAGTCTCAAGACCACCTCACTTTATTTATCCCTAGTTCACTACTGTATAACGGTAGGGCTGTGAAGGTTGTCCGTGGTGGTGCAGCGTCATCGCGATGGTGAAGTGTGACCCGTGGTGTTGTGCACATCACAAACTATGAAAACTATAAAGTACAATTTCACTCATTGAGATGTCTTCTAGTTCGTGTGAATGCGAACGGCCAGCAGAATCAGAGTTAGTGTGCTTTTCCAAGGGGAGGCAACTGATATCAGTGATGACCCACTGGCTTGTTGTGAAAAAGTATCAATCTGTCCTATCAGTACAACATCAGAATGCTTTTTCAGCACGGCTGGAAAAAATATTCCCCCAATAAGGTTCCTCCCTTGAACTGTGTGTTGTTTTACGGATGGAAGTGCTACAAAAAACACGCACATAGGCGCTGATCCCCTGATGGCCAAAATGGCCAACCACAAATGCTCAATTGCTTCACATTTTGCGTCTAAAACCACACGAAAACGTGACTGGGCCACTTTCCTCCTCCTTTTCACAGCGTCTGCCGTTGTTAACCTAAGCATTGCTTGATGTTGCTTGATGAATATCTGATACTCGTTTACATTTTTATCTTTCAAAATATATGTATTCATTATATATAAGCCTATATGCATTAATGCACGCTTGCACATACGCACGCACATTCTACAGTATAACCACTGTGGTGAATTGCCTCATTTCTATTGTGGTGGTAAAATGCACTGCCACTGTAACAGGCCTATACAACAGCATAAAAGGACAACTTATTTCAAAGGGTAAACACATAAAAACAGAAAATAACTAAAAACAATAAAAGTGCCACTGACTCAGGCCTCCTAGCTGCTTGATGATGGCCGCCAGGGTGCTGTTGGTGACACACTCCAGCTCACTGGGCACTCCATCAGGTAGAGCTCCTCGACACAGATGCTTGGGTTCAATACTTCTCTTCACCAGCGGCATGACTGAATACTGCTGTGAAAGACAGAGAGAGACAAATTAAAACAGATTGTACACAATTAATAAACTAAATTTGCTCAACATTGCACAAGTTACATTTTCAGAATGTCCTTTTTATTATATTTATTCCACATTATTTAACAATGTTATTTTTTAGCCTTCCAGCAGTCATTATAAAGCCTTTTAGACCTGGTCAGTTCTCTAGATAGACTTGTTAAAACTGTTCCATTTACATTCGGCCACATAAATATAATAAGCATGTTTGCCATTGTAGAACTGGTTTGAGGAAGTTTTCTTACATACTGCTGACGCTCTTCGTCATTCTATGACATGAGGTGAAGTCTTTCGTTCTCAGTGCTTGTGCATTCAGCAGACAAATACCCAAGATCAATACCCTCTTATCCTGCATGCTGTTCAGGATGTCTTCAAACTTTTGGAGTTTGCTCTGCATAAGATCACGCTTATGTGAGCCATGCCTCACCAAAAAGAGATTTCAGAGGAGCTACAATCAATATTTGTTGCTTTACATAAAGCTGGGAAGGGTTACAAAGTTATTTCAAAGACTTTAGAACTTCACATTCTACAGTTAGGCAAACAATCTACAAATGGAGACTTGGAACTGTTGCTACCTTACCAAGAAGCGGGCACCCACTCAAAATGACACCAAGAGCACAACGAAGACTCATCAAAGACGTAAAGAAACAACCCTGAATGACAGCCAAAGATTTAAATGCATAATTGAAACTCGCTAACATTTCTGTTTATGAGTCTAAAATACGTAAAACACTGAACAAGCAGGGTATCCACAGCAGGACACCACAAAGAAAGCCACTGCTTAATAAAAAGAACATTGCTGCACGCCTGAGGTTTGCACAAAAGCACATTGACACTCCACAGCGGTACTGGCTAAATGTTTTGTGGACTGATGAAACAAAGATTGAACTATTATACACAGCGCTACATCTGGTATAGAAAGGTCACGGCATATCACAATGAAAACATCATCCCAACTGTTAAGTATGGTGGAGGAAACATCATGATTTGGGGCTGCTTGGCTGCATCAGGGCCTGGCCATCTTGCAATCATTGAGGGAAATATAAAACTAAATCGGACAATTCTTCAGGATAATGTGAGAATGTCTGTACATCAGCTGAAACGGTATAGAAGGTGGGTGATGCAACAGGACAACGACCCAAAACAACGGAGCAAGTCAACAACAGAATGGTTTGAGAAAAACTAAATCTGCTTTTTGGAGTGGCCAAGTCAGAGGCCAGACCTCAACCCAATAGAGATGTTATGGATTGACTTGAAGAGGGCAAAGAATATGACGTCCAAAGAATATGACAGAGCTAAAGCAGTTCTGCCAGGAAGAATGGACTAATATTCCTCCTCAACGATGTGCAGGTCTGATCCATAGCTACAGGAAGTGCCTGGTTGAGGTTATTGCTGCCAAAGGTGGCAGGGACAACCAGTTATTAATTCTAAGGGTTCACTTACTTTTCCACTGCCATTTTGAATGTTGAATGAGTGTGTTTAATAAGACATGAAACATCATTTTTGTGTAACTATATAGACACATTATGTTTGTCAATCCTCTAGATGAAGATCATATAACATAATGGGCTCTATTTTAACGATCTGAAACGCAAGTGCGAAGCGCAACGCGCAAGTGAGTTTGTGGGCGGATCTTGGGCGCTGTTGCTATTTTCCCGGCGTGAGAAATAACTCTTGCGCCGGGCGCAAATCAATAAGGGGTTGGTCTGAAGTAGGTTCATTATTCATAGGTGTGGTTTGGGCGTAACGGCAAATAAACCAATCAGAACGCTAGCCAACATTCCCTTTAAACGCAAGGGCGCAAGTTCCATGGCGGGTTGCTATTATTATGACGGATTTACCAGGCGCACGCCAGGAGCGGTTCACAGCCGAGGAGACCGACGTCCTTGTACGGGGGAATCCCACGCTTGCCAGCATAAATCGGGCACGCCGTGTAACGGGAGGTGGATCTGCCTCAGGACTTGACGCCAGCAGAGGACATCGCTGCGTCCACCCTCACCGCTGAAAGGGTTTGGGGGCTTTGAAATCGGACCCAAGAAACGCAAGCAAGGTCCAACCCCAAAGTACTCTTACAAATCAAGTTCATATACATTAAGGTTTCTTATGAAAACATTTTAACTATTATTTACATAAAATAAACGTAATACAGCCACACAACAAAGTTATGAAAATATTTTAATCGTTATTTGCATGAGATTAAATAAAAACTATCACCACAATGCTCACCACTATGATTCCCCTTATCTCGTGTATTAATATTTTTAAGTGTAACAATTTATGATTTGCAAAAATAACTGTTGCATCTGTGTAGATTAGATAAGCAAAGTGTATGCGCGTTGTGCACCCTATACATTATGGTCAAGCATGCGCCCTTAAAATAGCATAATTGACCACGCGCAACGCGCCACTGACTTTAGACTAGTTTTTTTTGGTTAGTAGCGCAATTGTTTTTTGAAACTGCAAAATAGCATAAGAGATGGTTTGCGCCGCAACACGCCTCCTTTTTGCGCTGAACCGCCCAGGGAGCGCAAGTTCATTCCCTAGTTTGCTGACGTGCATCTGTGGAGGGAAAAACCCCGCTGTGTGCCGGCGCAAAATACGAATGATACATGCGTCACTGACAAAGTCAATTGCGCTGGGTGCAAGATAGGGCCCTTTATGACAAATTTATTCAGAAAACCATAAAAAATTCCGAAAGGTTTACATACTTTTTCTGCCGCTGTATTTGTAGTAATAGCCAACAATACATTGTATGGGTCAAAATTATCGATTTTTCTTTAATGCCAAAAATAATCAGGATTTTCCTACCGTAAATATATCAGACATGTATTTAGTAGTAGTAATATGTGTTGCTAAGGCCTTATTTGCGAAGGCAATTTTCTTAATTTTGTTGCACCCTTATATTATAGAATTTTGAATTGTTGTATCTCAGATAAATATTGTCCTTTCTGAAAATATTTTAAATATTTAACATTATGATTGGTTTTGTGGTCCAGGGTCACACTAAAAACTCTTTAGACAAAATCTTTAAGATTGTTAGCAACAGACATACTTTGTGTGTATCATGGACTTGAAAAACCCTCACCAGTCTCTAGAATGGCATAAAGAACAAATCTCCTGTCTGTCCAACATAATCTCCGATTCTGCGTTTAGACCAACCGTGGTAGAGGCGTGAAGCGCAAGTGATTTCAATGTTAAGTCAATGTGAAGACGCGTTGACGCACGTCTAGAGGTCCCCTGACGCGGATGAGGCGTTTCCCGTGAAAGGCGCGAACTGAGCTTTGTGTGCGGTACGCGTGAATGGTGCTTTTTTGCATTTTGCGGTTCACGCGAATTTGCGGCTGACGCCCGAGTTGAAACATTTGAACTTTTCCGTAATTTCGCGCCGCGTTAACCAATCAGGAACTTGCTTGCTGCTGTGGTGGCAGCCCCGCCCGGAGTCACTCATTCAACCAACGCTTGATATTGTCCGTAAGCGGTCACCCGGAGCTATACGACACAAGTTCTTATTTCTATAGAGGAGACAGGAATAAAAAGGACCTCGCTTGGAAGAGTGTCAGTGAGGACATTGAGCAACCTGGTAAGTTGTAATACACATTTCACTTTTGAGTCACGTGACGTTTATCGACCCGCAGCGTTTATTTTCCCCCTATAGTAAGGTTACCAAATACAAACCGGTAACTCTCTGGATAAATGCACAATCAACATCAGCCATCCGGCAAACAGACAACCGCATAGCACTTGCCCCTCCCACAAGAAGCAGAGTTTGCCTCTAACGCTCATCAAATGCTTGCTTTTTTTCCCCCCGCATCTACTTTGCTCTACACGCGCGAATGCATTCAAACTGCTCAAGCGGCAAACTAGTCGCGGTAGACGCGATTTTGACGCCTCAAACGCGGTTGGTGTAAACGCAGCACAAGACTGTTAACATCATCAATACCATGTTAAAAGGTGAGTTCTGAATCCGGTGTTTCTGTTTAATCCAAAGGAAGTCATTCTTTAAACTTACTTTCATCACAATGATAATCCAGATGCTGCATAGAGACTCTCTTTTCCCACTCTCTTTTTGTACATAGACCAAAACTCCAAGCAGGTTTTATTAAAAAAAATTATTATTAAATTATTATGATACATTTCCAGAGTCATATAACATACCTACTGGGCATTCAAAAAGAACCTCGAGTACAATAAACATCTAACGAGAAAGCAGTTTCATGAGCTACCGTATAATTTCATGAGACATAAAATCTTTGGAAGTCATAGCACATTTAATATCATATTTCTCAAAAGCTACAGTGCAAGTAAGCATCTTTCAAAATGACAGATGATGTAAGGTTAAAAGCTTTTTTAATGACACTTTTAATCAGCTTTATTACACCAATTGAGCCTCTAAAAAAATGACATGATTCCATCTTGCTTATCTAGCATGCTCTAAGAGATTTGTGCTGAATAATCATTCAGCTGCATTCAATACTTGAGGCTTCTGACAAAACTGGGTGTCTATTTTTGCTCCTGATTATAGACCACCACTGTTAACAAACCTCTAAAAGACTGGCATACACATAGGCAAAATGTGAAATGGCTCAGTGGTCTGGCCGCACAGATTACCTGGCAACTAAAGCGGACAAGCATGCAGCTAATAAAACAAGAGAAAGAGCACTGTTATTGCCTAGTAAGACAGCAAACAGTATGTGTGTTCAAGCTTTCTTATGTGTCTCCTATAGCTTTTATTTCTGTCTAACCATGAATGAATAAATTTAGTTATCTAATCCATCTACGCCTCATCTAGATTTTCACATATATAGTCAAATGTATGCAGACACCCCTATCACAGGATGAAAATGTCACTTTGCACAAAGTAAAGAAATATAAAGAAATCTGGTGGGGAAGAACTTAACTGCACAATGTCCAGGTCTCAACCCCTAATGAACACTTCTGTGATTAATCGAAATGGAAATAATCTGATCATATCACCCAACATTATCATCTGGGCGCAGATCCCTGCAGCCAAGTTATAACTTTTAGAGAAAAGCCTTCCCATAAAAGTGGAGGCCAAAATGGATGGTTTTAAAATTAAATGTTGAATTA
This sequence comes from Paramisgurnus dabryanus, assembly GCF_030506205.2. NCBI lineage: Eukaryota > Metazoa > Chordata > Actinopteri > Cypriniformes > Cobitidae > Paramisgurnus > Paramisgurnus dabryanus. The sequence goes on along the minus strand of NC_133338.1, from coordinate 23,092,463 downwards.
GCACGTTGGAGTTAGGCGATTGGGTATCCACACACTTTTGGACGTGTGTTAGTAACTTATCTCTACCACATAGGTGACCCGTCACGGAAACCAGGGACACAAGTCGGCAGCACAAGTTTCGAGAAAATGAGAAACGTTTTTTTTTTCAAAATTTGTGATTTTCGTTTTATTGCAGAATCTGTTAGTTGAGATCACGAAGAAGCCTCTCCATGTTTGAGATAGCAGTTTCTGTATATTTAAAAGCGTACATTTTGCGGTTGAAATCGGCTTGTTTTTCCGGAGATTCTAGCGTGCAGCGGGGGGCGTCAATGTCTGTGTGTATATTTACATACTGGATAAGCTTGTGTTTTCGCCTCCGCCCCCAAAGGGAACAGCATGACTACTGAATAAGGATAGTTCGCCCAAAAATGAAAATAATGTCATTAATGACTTACCCGTATGTCGTTCTAAACTCGGAAGACCTCCGTTCATCTTCGGAACACAGTTTAAGATGTTTTAACTTTAGATTTAGTCCGAGAGCTTTCTGTCTCCTTCCATTGAAAATCTATGTACGGTATCCATGTCCAGATAGGTAATAAAAACATTATCAAAGTAGTCCATGTGACATCAGTGGGTCAGTAAGATTGTGCATCAAAAATACAGTTTGGTCCAAAAATAGCAAGAATTACGACTTTATTCAGCATTGTCTTCTCTTCCGGCTCGAGCGTGAAGTCACGTGACTGTAGTGACGCGGCTGCCCTGTTCCTCAGACATATTTGCTTAGTTTTATTTTATTTTTTTTCAAACTTATAGTGTGCGTCTCCCCAGACTGTAAATGAAGCTCGGACGGACAAAACAAAAGAAAAATAAAAGAAGCTGGGGCGGAACAAATAACAGTCAGCCGCATCGTACGTCAGCCGCGTCACTGACTTTATGGGGCGCTGCAGTCAAGATGATGTCAAAGTACCGCGAGAGCTCTTCAAGAAATCTTACGGAGTAGTTTAATTTCGACTCGCTCTCGCGGTACTTTGACGTCTTGCAGCGCAGCATGAAGTCAAACTCATAAGTTACACAGAGATCGTTGAATTCTTTATATAATTGGCTACATGTTTTGTCTATCAATATTTTCCATGAAGTCATTGGCTGATGGAGCAACGAGCGAGCGATTGGTAACATCCCTTAAGGACTTCACGTTTTCGACGGTGCTGTTTTTGGATTATCTATTATACTACATCCCTATTTTAAATACAAAATTTGAAGGCGGGTTCATGTGTTTAACGGAACGTAAATACCGGAGTGTAATCTGATATACCCTTACATGTTACGATGTAAATAGTCCTCAGATTGTATTTTATATTGTATTAACAGAAGTTCATGGGAAATCTGATGTAAACAATAGACTATATATCTATATTTCACGGATTATACACATTTGTGGACAAAAATCATTGGATGATTCACACATCTGAAACAGACTGGATTCGACTTGTGATCCCCACAAAGGTAAAGTCCAGTTTATTTTTGCATGTTGTTCATTCGGACTTCTGTAATAAAATACTATTATGATGCTAGAACATCTGTATCTCAAAACGGCTTTACAGGGGGTATGGCTTAGCTAAATGAGATGTAAATGAGCCCTATTGTCTCTCCAGCCAGGGAAAAGGGAAAGTGTTAACTTTTTTCTTTCTCAAATTTCTCAGCATTCTCTTTCTTGAATGTGTTACATTCAAATGGCCACAACTTCTCCAAATCTTATCAGATTTCCATGTGTTACACATCGTTAGAAAGCTTAGAAACTGCATGAATAACTCAAAATGCCCCAGACTTGTGTCCCTACTTTCCGTGACTGGTCACAAGACCTCCATACACCCGTCAACGTATTCAAAAACATTGCACTGAAATATTCACTGTCTCTTGCTGTCCTCAAAGAGTCTTCATTCTCCGTCTGCCTGCTCATGAATAAAGCAGGAGAGCTGAGTGATCAGACCGCAAAGGCACAGGGGTGTAATCTTCACTCCCTGAAGCGCCCAGCTGGACTGTGTGAAGTGTAAGTAATAAATGGGTGGGTAAATGAAAAGAGAGAGAGTAAATCTGTCTATGTATTTTGGGGTAATAAAGGACACATTAGACCTCTAAATAATCAGACATCTGGGCATGATATGCATAATGACTTGCGTTGCTAGGAACATGCTCCTACCTATCGGAATCTGACCGCAACTAGACATTTTGGGAGGAATCATAGCCTAGGAATGCTGCTGAGTCTTTTCTCAAACCACACAATGGATGGCAAAATTTATATAACATGCATTTATATATACGGTAAACTTATATATTGCTTAAAGGAATAGTCTACTCTTTTGCCATATTAAACTATGTTATTACCTCAACCTAGACGAATTGATACATATCTATCTTTTTTCAATGCGTGCACTGTACAGCGCGTTATGAATGTGTTAGCATTTAGCCTAGCCCCATTCATTCCTATGGTACCAAAAAAAAGTTTTATTTTGTGGCACCATACTTACTAGTATAACTCCTCATGTAACAGTCTTTAAATAGGGAAAACACGGAAGTGTTTGGTGGGTTCCCTGTTTGGTACCATAGGAATGAATGGGTCTAGGCTAAATGCTAACACATTCACGACGCGCTGTACAGTGCACGCATTGAAAAAAAGATAGGTATGTATTAAAGGGGACAGAGAATGAAAAACCATTTTTACCTTGTCTTTGTTGAATAATGGTAGTCTACCCGCATTCACAAACATACAAAGAGTAATAGACATCTCAGTCTCATAGAAATTCCTCTTTTAGAAATGTCAGCCAGAAAACGGCCTGAAAAACTGATGCTTATGACATCACAGGCATCTCACTGCCCCTCCATTTTAAAATAATTGGCTACATTTTTTGAGTGGCAGCATAGTCAGCCAATCAGTAATGAGATTGCAGGTTAAGCCAGTAGGGGGAGCCAAATAGGTGCAAAACCACTTGTTTAAAATCCCCCACCCTAATAGAGCTATTTGAGAGAGGTTTTTAGGAAGCTTCTAAGGCATTACCGACCCAAACAAAAAAATTTTGTCTACATGTCACATCACAGAACAAGGATTAATACCCCGTTCAGTCATTCTATGTCACTTTTAATTCATCTAAGTTGAGGTAATAACATATGGCAAATAATATAATATAATATAAATAATAATATGGCAAAAGGGTAGACTACTCCTTTAAATATAACTGCTAAATTACCCAATACTCACCATGATCATTTGCATAATTTCGTACCTCTTTTGAATGTTTCCTTGATTCATATACAAGATAAAACACTATGGGGCAGTTTTCTGGAAAGGGTTTAGATGAATCCAGGACTAAGCCTTAGTTATGTTAGGACATTTAAGGAGTTTAGTTACTAACAAAACTTTAAAAAAAAAAACAATACTGGTGTGCATCTTGAGACACAACAATGGCACTGATATGTTTTAAGATATGTCAATACAAGGTGTTTTTTAAATTAAGATAGCTCAAACATGCATTTTAATCCGGCACTAGAATAAGCCCTGTCTGGCCATATATGCCATTCTGAGTAGGGCTGCACGATTTGGGTAATTTTTCCCATTGCGGTTATTCATGCTAATATTGCGATGTGCAATTGCGATTATAATAAATGGTATTATGAGTCAACTTGATGGGTTTTAAGGAAAATCCACACACAGTTTAGTGATAATGCTAAAATGTGTATTTGTAAAACTAGAAATGTTTTCGTATTTCCACGTGATGTAGTAACTTCTCAGTGTCAGTAATCCTAAATCCAAAATACTGCCATACAACAGACGTACAGTTTTTTTTTTAGCTACCAGATCACTGTCAACCTCCTCTGCATCCATCTTCGCTCTGGTATTTCAGGGCTGCGCGCACACAAGTGACGACGCACACCACACACGTGCATGCCACACATGCACTGCCTTTTTTGTTTGTTTTTCTTTCTTTTTTTAAACAGCAAGGAAAATCATCAAACTCTTATCAGAAAGTTTGTGTTAACAAGTCCACACATTTATTTATTTTAATATAATTGCAACAATTTGCTGTCATATAATTGCACAGGCTGACATCGCGATTGCGATTGCGATGCGATTAATTGTGCAGCACTAATTCTGAGTTATTTATTCATTAATTACTTGGATTGTTAATACCATATCAGCTTATTTTCATGTCAATAAACTTTAAGGAAAACCCTACAGTCAGTAAAAAAGGATTATATAAGACATTTCAGATTTATGCAATAAAGCCACTGGGTAGATGTTAACTCTATTACACTGGCGCTGTATTCTAAACAATACATTTACACAAAAACATAAAAAATCAAAACTAATTTAATCTAATCTAATCTAATCTAGTTTGTTGTCTGTATATCTGAACCCCTTTTACACAAACGGTCAAAAATATGTAATGGATTATAGGACGGACATAGATAGAGAAAACTAAACAGAGAATGAAGCCCAAAAGTGCGCCACCTTCCCAAAAGGGGCCGTTGTGTTGTTGTCATGGCAACAACACTAAGAAGACCATTTCAGAGAAAGGATTGAATTACAGAGATAGACAGAGAGAGGGCGATTTTACGAACTGATGCAGAATGTACACAGGCTATGTACACTACATACTATGCACTATTTTGTTTCTGCAGCTCAATTTGTAGAGGCCCTTCCCTTCTCTCCTTCTCTACAGTCATGTATTTAAAAGTCAGTGTAATGCTATCAAACACTCATCCCTATCCCCCACTCAAGTCCATGTTGTTAGCTCACAAACACATCTCACTCTCACACAAACAAAAAATAGTATTGCAAAAGCTATTAACTGTCTGATCTAATTCAAACCATCTAGAACATAGTTTAAAAGTTCATACTGATATTATAGTTGCATTTATTACAAATTAGTTACACAGAACAACTGAAAGTGAATATTTGCTAAGCTTTTTCCTTTTCAAAAACCTAAAATCTTGATGTCCAAAAACATGCTCAAATTATTTGGTGGTTTCTCATGATTTTTTGATGTTTGCAGATCTAAATCTGCACATCTAGAGTGAGAATAGCGTATGCGAAAAAAAAAAAAAAACTTTAAAATGGCATTTAAAGTTCAAAGTCCAAATAAAGTCCTAGCAACACATATTACAAACAAAAATATTTGTTGTCATGACAATTGTCTCTTTCATGACAATTTGTGTGTGTGTGTGGGTTGGTCTATGTGGTTTACGGGGAGATGAATAGTGTATAATGACATGTTTATTATGCTATAAAGGTGGTTTACGGGGACACAGAGAGTGTGCCCATAAACGGAAAAGCTAAAAAACATACTAAATGATAGTTTATCATAGATTAAAGACTGGCAACAGGTTTTTGTGACATTGGGGTTAGGGACTGGGGTAGGTAAGGGGAACAGAATATAATAGTTTGTACAGTATAAAATGCATTGCGTCTACGGAAGTGTCCCCGTAAACCACATACACCAACGTGTGTGTGTGTGTGTGTGTGTGTGTGTGTGTGTGTGTGTGTGTGTGTGTGTGTGTGTGTGTGTGGAGGACAAGACATCGTTTTGATACTACATGCCTCTAACTAAGCAACTATATTATTTAGGCTGTGCAATTGTCGTGTTTTTGTATTGTTTTTACAATTACACAAAACAAAAGAACAGAAATAAATCTTTTGGTCTAGAAAACTTTAAGAAATGGTAACAACCTCTTACAGAGTAAAGTAATAAAAGCAATTTATTTTTTAATATTAAGAAATTAAATACCATTTTGTCATTAATTATATGTCATTACAATTTTTACCTCATTACAAGTTTTTTAAATTAAGAAAATATATTGCAAAAATATGCAAAATGTTTATTTAATTTCAATAATCAGTGTATGTTTTTTCAGTAACTATAATGATATATTTTAAATATTATTTAACACATTGCTCTCTTCATATCAGCAGCGGCCATAAAAAAATCCCATATCGGTTAACCCCCAAACGATTCGTGCTGAGCTGTTGAAAGAATCAGTAAGCCTAAACCCTGCCTTTTGGGGGGGGGGTAGTTAGGTAGCCCTCTCTGCTCTGATTGGTCAACTTACACAGTCTCTGGGAGTGCCAGTTTCAGAATTGGTGATGACGGTTATGACGTAAATTGCCAGAAGACTGCGCTGTCATTCACTCTCTGCCCAGCACTAAATGAATCCTTATCTATAGTAATAATCTTAAGAAAAACAGATTTGTGCCATGGGCTTTTTATGTCTATAATTGTGTGTATTGTGTCTATATCTGTCATTACACCTTCACAGAGGTTTTGCTCATAAATGCATGTCAAAGAAAGTAATGTGAACTGGAGATTGTTATAGGCTACTGTTATTAAACTGCACAGTATATGTGCTGCAAACGCAGCCGCTGTAAACGCACAATGGCTATGCACGGCAAACGCTCTCTGCATATGCGCTACTCACACTTGCGGTGTGAAACTGGCGTTTGAATAAAGTAGCAGACACTGATTAGCTACTTGCCCTACGTTTATTTAAAATTAACAGCAAGACAACTAGCAGCTAGTGAATGTGCTTTCAGGAGAGTTAGTAAATTAACATGTGAGGAGTTGAACTTGAAAAGCGGAGTGTAGCCTACTGACGCCTTTCTACTGTTAAAACAACATTTCTTCTTGTGGTCATTTATGTTTATTTGATGCTTTAAATTAACTGAAAGGAAGAGATGATTTGAAAGGTGAGACTTTGTTTAAAGGTGACATAGAATGATTGAACGGAGTATTTATCCTTGTTCTGTGATGTGACATGTAGACAAACATTTTTTTTGTTTGGGTCTGTAATGCCTTAGAAGCTTCCTAAAAACCTCTTTCAGATAGCTCTATTAGGGTGGGGGATTTTAAACAAGTGGTTTGAACCTATTTGGCTCCCCCTACTGGCTTAACCTGCAATCTCATTACTGATTGGCTGACTTTGCTGCCACTCAAAAATGTAGCCAATTATTTTAAAGTGGAGGGGCAGTTAGATGCCTGTGATGTCATAAGCATCAGTTTTTCATATTGGGCCGTTTTCTGGCTGACATTTCTAAAAGAGGAATTTCTATGAAACTAAGATGTTTAGCATGTCTAGCACTTTTGCTATGTTCGTGAATGCGGGTAGACTACCATTATTCAACAAAGACAAGGTAAAAATGGTTTTTCATTCTCTGTCCCCTTTAATGTTTAATTTCAAAAGTAACCTGGTCTATCCAGTCTGTCAGCGCGTTGTCAGCATCTGTTCTGCGATGTATTTTTCATTGCATGAGAACATGGTGGGGCGTGTAACACAGACTGATAACAATAGTTTTTAATTCGTATTTAAACATTCTTTATGATAAATATATATATATATATATAACACTTAACACTAAATAGTAGTGTAACTGTGCAAATTACTTTAGTTACTGTTAAACTGAGTAGAGATCGACCGATATATCTGTTTTCCGATATTTTCCCCGATATTTGAGCATTTTCCGATGATCGGATATCTGTTTTGAAATATCGGATTGACCGATAAACAAGAAAATTGCGCGCTGGACGCATCTGAGGAGAGGAGCTCACAGCAGCAGCAGCGTGCACAGCAAATATGACGGCGGAGTGACGCAACTTTATTAAAAGGACTTTGAGTATACTTACATTGCATATGAGGCATTTATAGCACAGCTTATTTGTGCATTAATGTATGTTATGTTAAATAAGTTGATATATTAAAAGCAATGTATGCAGCTTGTCCAAGAATAGAGACGAACTCACAGAGTCACGCTGGCTGATCCATAAAATCCGGTCCCAATAACGACGTAGCTTTGCATGAATAAAACAGCCATGAATTAATGCTTTGTGGAATTAAAAACGCTAAATTAAATTCGTTTTTCTGTTATTTATGCTTATCATTAGCATCGTAAAAATCACGTTCATATTGCTGATCACTACCGGAGGCTAAAGCACATCTACCACTTTTAACAAGATTTACCCTATTAACATTTACCAGATAAACATTATTTTGCTAAAATATCTAAATAAATGTCTGTGGATATTAATTAATTATTTATTACTCCACAAGCGGTCACAGTTTAATATAGTTAATGCGCGAGTAAATGCATAGATAAACAGCGCTGTCTACAGGCATTTCATAAGCTAAAACAACTAAATATTAATTATTCTGAAATCAAATAATGTTACCAGTTAAGAAATTTGATGATATATAAGCCGTTTTGTTTGTTACTTTCCTGAAAGTATTATTCCAGTCAGTGATATTATTTGTAAAATCTCTTTGCTAACTACTGGTTGGATTGCTGAAGGCTCAGGTTGCTGGTCAAAACAACGATATTATATCCCAAAAAAGGCACTTAATCCACCTGTTTTACTCTATAAACTATGTATAACAAGCAGCCAACTCCGCTATACTTTTCTCTCTCTCCCGCTCTGTTACCTGAAAACCGCAGCGCGAACTTTGGATCAGTCCATTTCTGACGAAATGATAGGGGTGTTTGGAATAGTCCATGTATTGGGAATATAGTTTCTACATTATTCATTAAATTAATATTATTCTTCACTCTTTCAGACCCCTCTATTTATTACTTTGTATGCAGAGAGGGAGTGATTGTGATGATGATTATTATTATAAGGGTTTGTTCAGTTCAGTAGTGTAGTAATTATTATGTCAAAAACAGAAGTATAACAGTAAATAAAAATCGGTTCATCATATCGGTTATCGGGCACATAAGCCTCCAAATATTTGTTATCAGCATCGGTTTGAAAAAATGAATATCGGTCGATCTCTAAAACTGAGATATATAGGGAAAACACTACCAACTACCAAATTTTCACATTTAGGAAAATCAAGTTGTATTAATGCATGTTTACCTAATATTTAATTAGACAGATCCATCTTTTCTATTAATTTTCTATTAAATGATGTGATCTGATGAGTTTAAAGCTCCTTATCACTCTTTTTGTTTTTCCGCGACCACTGCATGCGCATCATGCAGCTTACTCCTGGGTCCTAAAGTACACCCAATTTCTCACAACATATCCAGACCATAGACACAGACAGATGACTTGCTGATTTGTCCTGTGTTTAAATAAAAATTTATTCACTTGTGTTTTATCTGACATAGATGAACATTTATCTCATGGGTTACCCCAAATGTGCCATGATTAATGTTAATGTTATTTATTTGATTTTTTTTGCGAACAAAAGTGCACTCACATGTAAAATCAATTCTAAATTGTTAGCTAATGACTTGAGTTACTAGGATCTGTTGGGAGTGTATGGGAAACCAGAAGAAAATCATTGGTAGTGTCATAGTGATTTTTCATACCATTTCATCTCTAATTTGTACTTTGTTGACATTTGACTTATGCTGTGTGATCATGTCAGTACTATTGCACTTTACTGCTGCTTCTGCCATCTTATGACAATTGATTTACACTTCGAATTAAGTAGTCTGTCAACATTGGAAAGAAAATGCCCTTCCGTTTCCATATTTTTTATATTATTAAATATCATTTCCAAAAATATTCTTAAAATATCATGATATAATTTTGGGGTTGTATCGCCCACCCCTACCAATAACCAATATTTTGAACCGATATATCCGGTGTAAGCATTAAAATTAATGACAAAATAAAGACACATTTAAGCATACCTGTGTGTGTATAAATTAACATTTATGTGTAATAATGAAGTCTCGAAAAATACCTCAATCTGTCACTTTTTGTGATCAGTTTGAGAGGCGCGCTGACTGAAGACTGGTGCTTAAGTTCTTTATGCTTTAAAATGGCTTGTATTTTTGAAATGGCATCCCTTACAATGAAATGCAAATGCTAGCTTGGTTAACTGCCCAAAACGCATTCTAAAGTCTTGTATTGCAGTGTCCAACTTGCATGCAGAGCGAAATCATTGTAAAGCAGCTCAAGTTAGCAAGTGCTTTCGGAGGTGTCGATAGCCTTCTTTCGCTGATTGGCCAGACTTGTGGTCCCCCAACAACTCAGATGGGCGGGCATTGCTCTAGGGTGCCATGTTCTGTCTTTCGACAGAGCCAAAATAGCGCATTTCAAAATCACATTACTAAATCTGCTTTAATAATGACTGATGTTGATAATCGGCAAAACCTTAATATCGACGTAACTAATCGGCCAGATCAAATAATCGGTCAACCCCTACTTCTCAAAATGATGTTAACACACAAACTAGCGGAAGTGTCTGTGGGCAGGTCAGGGGTTTTTGTTTCTCGTGGGCAAGACTGTAGGTGGAGATTATACAAAGTATTGCCTTCATACGTACACAGACAACAGGCGGAAGATTTGCAAATAACATAAAACTCGTAAACGCGGTTTAAAGTCAACTCGAAGCCAATAACTTTATTTATTGTGCACTTTTTGGTTTAACTACTTTTCACAATGTTTACATAGATGAACAGCTATATGACACTCTGCAATACAGGTAATTTTCGAAATTGGATTTGTCTGGCACTTTGAAGTAAAGAGTACACTTAGTGAATATGAAAATGTAACAGGTGTGAGGTTAGTAATGCGCTCTCTCTCTCTCTCGCTCTCTCTCTCTCTCTTTCTGTTTTCTCCCATGATTTTCTCTCACTCTGTCAAACACAATTAAATGTGCTGCTTTTAGCACAATGGGAACAAATCAGCCTGGCACCAATGTGACCTGGAGTCCCCATTCCCCAGTGCACGCACACAGACAAGGCTGACTGAGTAGGCATAGGGCAAAACACGTCAATGCCTAAAGCTATGCTAGCACTCTAAGTCCTGTTCTGATATGAGACTTGTCTTGTATCTACAGTTTCAGCAGCTTTATTAAGGTAATGGACGGGTTCCACAGGTCCTATATCTGTATAAATGGCAAAGACTAAGTAGAGATAAAACTGGACTACCTAAAGAGACATGGGTCAAATATGGCTTAGGGCTAAATGAAAATGGCAGGAGGCTTTAGAAAGAAGAAAAAATAGTGGCGTAAAAAAAGAATGTAAAAGCAGTAATTTACAGCCAAAGTCCTTTTGAGGACAAGAGCGGCCATTCTGACCACTGCAATCTCCCCCATTAATATCAATACCAGTGACAAATCTTAATATTAAATATCATTGTTTAAAGCTCATTCAAATACCAATGTAATCCATTCATTTTTATTTCATAAAGTATTAGGTTTTCAGCTTGTCACAGTGAAGTGAAAGTGACGTAATGACCAGTGTATGGTAACCCATACATAGAATGTGACCTCTACATTTAACCAATCCAGTGAGTAGTGAACACACGCACTTCAAGTCGTAAACACACACGGAGCAGTGGGCAGCTATCCCTGAATCACCCAAGGAGCGTTGGTCAAGGGCGCCTCACTTGCAACTTGACTGTCGGCTAAAAAAAAACTCGGTTACAAGCCAAACTCTCTAACCATCAGGCAGTGTGTGATGTTCATGTCTGGTCTTAGATTGAAAGCAGAACAAAGGCTATTACAAATTAGCCTGGTTGCCAGCCGATCGTAGCCCCGCTCACATCATTTTAGGGCGGGAAGTTCGGTCTGGCGTCGCTCTGTTGTGGCGCAACTATGCTCAACCCAAAGCTGGTCGAACCAATCAAATTGTCAGGAAGGGCTTTATACGATGATGGACAGATGATCAACAGTAACATAATCAACCACGTCACCAAAGAGTGCTGGTGTTGAATCTGTTTAAAACAAAGACGGCTGCCGCTAGAGAATTAAGATGTGAAGATTCTGCCATCGAGTCTGTTCTAGAAGATATCAACAGCACATTGATTTTAAAAGAGGAACAGAGAAACGCGATCAAGGCATTAGTTGATCGGAAAGATGTTTTTGCTGTCCCTCCTACGAGATTCAGCAAAAGTTAAATTTATCAGCTGGCTCCGATGGACGCTAAGAAGACTGGACTCAATGAAAACCCAGAGGTCATTGTTGTTTTTGTCACACTCATGGAGGACCAAGTAAAAGAAGCAACTGAAATGGGCATCATGGCGAAGCAACATGCCGTGCACGACAACATGGATATGACTAGCGGCCGTTGCCAGCTCCTTTTCGGAAGCCTGTGAATGAAGTTCATCTAACTTACAAATGGTAAGAGATAGTCTGACTGCATGACTTAGTAAATAACTCACAATGTCATGAAATGTTGTAAACATAGTAGGTGTTGATGTACGTTCGCTAACTCAGACTTAGTACAATCATAATGTTAGTCTCATTGTAGCAAAATAACTAGCAGGTCAGGCTGCAAAAGGACAGACGGCATTTCAACATACGTCACACACTTGGTTGCTCTGATTGGTTGTAGGTCTATCCAATTGAGTGCAGAGACATTTTTTGTCCTGGTTCGGTTGAAACACACCCCATGATCACAGCCCAATGGAGCGGTATCAGACCCACATTCTGACTTGAACTTTGAGTATGACAACGTCAGGCTAATTACAAAGTACACATTAATAGAACAAACACAAAACCATTCAAAAGACTGCAAGCAGTCAAACTGAATATTATTTCAGGGACAAAATAATCTGGAGGGGTGATGCATGAAATAGCACTCCAGAATATCTGAGTTAAAGTAGCAACTTTTGACTGGCCATAAACCTAATGTCAGAATCTATAAAAACACTAGCAACTCAAATGGTCGCTTGCCATGCACCATCCAGACACAATGTGTTTTTAATGGCAGGCAAAGATTGATGATAGAAGAGCAACACACTGATTCACAACATCAATGATCACTAGAGTGGCACCCATGTAAAGTTATTGCCACAGCTACACAGCATCGATCATGCACTACAGCCGCCTAATACTGCAAAGTCAGCATGTTGACAAAACAGTCCTTGTATGTACCCGTCTTATGTTTTCAGTAAATACTTAATGCTAAATTTGATGACAATTTTAATGAATAAAGTTTACAAAATAAAAGAGAGAGAGAGAGAGAGAGAGAGAGAGAGAGAGAGAGAGAGAGAGAGAGAGAGAGAGAGAGAGAGAGAGAGAGAGAGAGAGAGAAAGAGAGAGACTTAGAGAGAGAGAAGGGGGGGGTAGCCAGTCATCTAGTATTTAGTCATCTTTTGATGGTCTCAATAGAGAGGCTGTGCTTGCATTTTCTTGTTTTGGTTGAGTACAAGAGACCAACAAAAGGCAAATGTCACACACAAAACAGCACTTTTACATAGGCATGGCGTTTTATCAAAACAGAGGGGAAAGTGGCCTGCCATACAATGACAACAGTAAACAGAAAAAACATATGGGAGCAAACAGCCCTGTGAGAAATATATATATATATATATATATATATATATATATATATATATATATATATATATATATATAAAATGAAATAAATAAATATTTCTTATTCATACAAATTCAACCATGCACTAAAAAATATTGTCATGTCATATTGTTTAGTATTGGAGGACAAGTCAAAGTTTACAAAGATTCAAGATTAAATCTAAAGACCTTACAATTATAACTAGCATGAACTTATAGCTGACTTATAATACTTACTGTACATCAGTGTGTTTTCGTTTCAAAACACATTACTGATTCTGCTAATTGATATTTTTGCCATTATTAGATTAAAGTGTGGACGGAGATCTTTTGTTAAAACACCAGTAAAGATGAGTATCATTTTTAGTTTAGAGCATTTTAGTTTTAAAGCAGTGCTTTAATGTAAACAATGCCTTTACTTAATGACATAAACAGAGAAAGTGGTCTATTCATATTAAATAAACAAAGTACACATGATTGGTTGGCAGTGGTACATGGGAAGCTGAAAGATTTTCCCTGTTTGACTTGACAATGTAGTAATGTAATGTAGTTACTGCAGTCTTTATAGTTATGGTAATAGTTTACCTTTATTGATATGAAATGTAGCTTTATTACACTAACACTTTCAACCTTCACCCACATTTAATTCTGCACTATGTATAAACTGACAATTGCTGGAAACACTACAGAATGGATGGATGAGTACACAGATGCATTGTGGATATTTTTGTCTTGGTGTGGGGCATTAAAGCCCTGACAGCGTCACAACGTAAGGTAAGATGATGTTTTAAAGACAAGTGGTCAATTACATACACACTAATAGATTTTTCTGACTAAATTTAAACTGGATTTAAATAATTACCCATCATAATAGTTATATAACTGTTCGTTTTAAAACTGTTCTCAACCAAATAAATAATAATATTAATGTCAATTGTTGTATTAGTACATCTCATTTATGGTCGACTCATCTAAGCAGGTTATAATACAAGTCTAGCACACAACACGTAATTAAAAATAATTACATCGCGACAAATATTTTCCAGGTTCATCGTTCATCTGGTCACAACCATAGCGTGTCACGTTCAGCCTTGTCATTCGATCAAAACAGAGCTTTGCACGATGTTAGCGTTAGCAGCTCAGCTTTGTCCAAGCCTGTGAGATGCAAAACCGATTAGCAAGACCGTTTGTTTTACCTGTGTCAAGCAAAGGGCTGCCGCTCCGTCTCTCTGATATTACTCCCTCCGCTGTTCCCTCGTTATGGGTTTTCACATTGCACTCATTGCTCAACCGCGATGACTTTGCATATGTTAATGTAAATAACACAATGCGTGCGCGAGACAGGTTCAGTTAAACCTCGGAATGATGCGACTAGCGTGCGCGTTTCCTTGACAGCGTTGATTCTGCTGCGCCTGCGAGAGCTCGATGGTAACGGTGGCCTGTGCGCGTGCGCACACTGGATTCAGACCTCCTCCCATCAACATAGCGACTGACCGAGTAGCTGGGAATGGGGGCTTTAAAATGGTAAAATGTCGGTAAGCTAAGCAAGAACAAATTGCTCTATTGTGTGATTTTTTTGTAGTAAACAGATTTAACAATGGACATTTTTAAACAGACGTCGAGTTTTTACAATTTGTAGATTGTGTTTTCGTTTTCTATTACGTATCTTCCTATATTCATCAGGAGATGGCAGCATTGTTGAAAGTCTGGACACAAAATTACACACAAAAAAAAAACAGTAATAAAAATTGTCCATAGTAGGCTACCCATAGTATAATTTCTTTTAAAAAAATTAAAAGAAAAAAAGTTCGTTTAAAGGGTTTAAAGTAAAAGTTTACGTGACCTCTCGTTAAGATTCATGTTTAAGTTTGCACTTAGATTTATGTAAAACGTGGAATAAAGAAGTTGTTCTGTATATGAAGAATGTAAAAAAATACAAAGAATGTGTTTTTTTTTATCTAAACAAGTATGCGTTGTTTACATAAAGGTTGTTGCTGTCCTTGGTCCTGAAAGCTACATAAAAGCTATATTTTATTTTGATTACAGTACAGGCTACATTTTATACTGCGTTTTCAGTAAAGTACACTTTAAAAAAAGAAATACCATTAATCACCATCACAAAGTACACTGCAGAATGAATGGTAATCATCTTTTATTAAATAAATAGCAGCTTCACAAAAGGATAACATTGTGGAAATGATGGGTTTCAACAGAAAAGAGGGTTTAGTAAAACATTCACAAGCTAAGGTATAAAAAAGGCAAGTGATTAAGGGGAAATTCTAAGGATCTACACAGAAAAACGGCAAGAATTTACAGCTTTATACATGATATAATCATAGACATCCTCAAGTGAACATTTGTGTTCTTGCAGACCACCATTTGTTTTGGACAGTTCATCCATATAAAGTAAATTATTTCATTACTTCTGTCTATTGTGCAGTTTTGCTCCTTGCCTCATTCATTCGTGACCACCTGATGAGGTAGTTGGAAAGCTCACAACTGACCCTACATTCAACAGAGGAACTGTTCTTCAAACATAGAGGCTTTAACTTCAGTTCGAGGAGAAAAAACAACTTAAGATGCATTTTAAATATTGCAATATAAATTCAATCCTATTTCAATCAAAACAAATATTTGATATAAGGTGTCTCATTGATTTTAAATTTGACCTCATTCTGCTACTTGGTCCAGTTTGCTAATTTATTGCAAGCTGTGCTTTGGAGAAAACTGGAGGTTTTAAGTCATGTCTTTCTCATTGTGAGGCAAGAAAAAAAATAATGAGCCCATTGTGATGTTGTTTTACTGTAGCTCACAGAGAGTTTATTTAAAATACCTTATAGAAGATGTTTACAAGCTAAAAAAAACAATGATCTGACTTGCAAGTGTATTTAGACAGCATAGATTCATCCATATTTCAATGCAACTAGCTTGTATGGTGCAGTAACTTTAAAATGATCTACTTGATTTATTTTAAAGTGCCAGACAGATCAAATATCGAAAATTACCTGTATTGCATTGTGTTACGTAGCTATCAATCAATGTAAACGATGTGCAAAGTAGTTATACCAAAAAGTGCATAAGTTATTGGCTTCTAAAGTAAGAAGTTTAGTGTGAATTGCTAAAACGAGTCAAAATATTTCCGAATCTCTTGTCTGTTTAGGCAATACTTTGTATAATCTCTGCCTACAATCTTGCCCGCAAGTAACGAAAACCTTGACCTGTCCACAGGCACTTCCGCTAGTTAGTGTGTTGTTGTCACTACCAAAGGATGACGAGGTGAAGAATCAGTGGTTAAAATGACTTTTTCAAGGTGGGATTTGCTAAACGTTTGGTCATGAAAGATGGTTTAGTAGCAACTTATTTTGGAACAACATCTCCAACGTCTCCAAACAGCCTGTAAGTATGATTATTACATTGTGTTTATTTTGCCCAAGTGTTCTGAATGTGTTTACTGTAATGTCTTATTAGTCACGCTAGCAACTGGTTAACGCATGTTGCAGTTACTGTTTAGCTGTGGCCCAGTCAGCTTACATACAAGTTGGGCCCTATCCCAAATGGCACAGTCCAGACTTGTGGACGTCTTCAGAGTCCACACTTTGATGACATCATGTAGTGCAGACCTTAGGGACCCTTCTCACAAGTCAACGAGGGCGCACCGAAGTTGTATTTTGGGACAGACTGGAGCATCAAGCCAGAAATAAGAAGAGAAGTTGCCCATCAGTGTGAACTCCTCCCATCAGTCGTCTGATTCATTTGATTGCTCTTTCGCAAGGACTTCTGAGTTGGTAAAGTGTGTGAAGCCTGCATCAGTGCCGGTTTTTCCGAAGACCACATCGAGGGTGCAAATGGGTCGGTGATGAGCACACTGAGCATAAAAATGACAGATGGGAAACCCTACGGACTCGTAGACTAAGCAAGCACACGCAATTTAAAGGACAAGTTTGGTATTTTAGACTTAAAGCCCTGTTTTCAGATTGTTTATGGTGAAATAGAATGGTTTTGACTGAAATTTCGACATTTTCGGCTGCCCTGAGAATTTTCGCGTGTTTGTGTTTCAGCTCAGACCTCTACAATGGATTTAATGGTGCACTGGAACAATCCTTTCTAAAATGCATTAAACTTTCGTTTACAAAGACGTGAAACTCACCGAGTGGTCAGGGGTGTTCACTGATATGCTCACACAAAAATCGCTGCAAAAGATGCTTTTCAACAGCTGTTTTAGCATTCGTTGTTAACTTGTGGACCTATTTTCCCAAACGCCTCACACCCGTACATTCTTCCGCTTAGAGCTTGAATAATAAACACTCCAGCCCAGGTGGTGGCGCTAATCCGCCTTTGCCAATTGCAAGAATAGAAACAAAGTTCCTGGCGCGGAGTAATACCGTACCTCACAGCACATCTAATACATGTCAATGGAGGTGGTAAAAACTACGATAAAACCTGTTGGAATGCGTCTTTTGGAGCGATTTTTGTGTGAGCATACCAGTGAACACCCCTGACCACTCGGTGAGTTTCACGTCTTTGTAAACGAAAGTTTAATGCATTTTAGGAAGGATTGTTCCAGTGCACCATTAAATCCATTGTAGAGGTCTGAGCTGAAACACAAACACGCGAAAATTCTCAGGGCAGCCGAAAATGTCGAAATTTCAGTCAAAACCATTCTATTTGACCATAAACAATCTGAAAACAGGGCTTTAAGTCTAAAATACCGAACTTGTCCTTTAAGGCCACAAGACTGAAAGTCCACATTAAGTGTGCCATTTGGGACAGGGCCTTTCTTAGATGAGTGTAAATTTTTGTGTCTGTTGTCGTTTTTATTACTTAGCTTAATGATGAATGATGTGTACTGATGTTTGTTATCAAATTCTTGATGTCTTGTCAGCAAGTCACATTAGCATTAGGTCACTGCATGTTGCACTATTGTTGGACTGTGCAGAGACTGTGTCTGTTGACCAATCAGAGCAGAGTAGGCTACCGAAAGGTGGGGTTTAGGCAGGCTGGATCTTTGAAAGACTTTGCAGGAATTGTTTGGGAATCTCTGAGAAATAGGGTAACTATTAAATTTATAATTTGAGAAAATAACTGTTTTTGACCTTGCATGCATTTAAACCTTGTGTTGTAATGTAGGGGACTCCTTAACAATGTTAGGAAGCTTAGAAATTGGACCTGACTGGCACTTTAAATAATTCATGTTTATGTTTTGGGTTCATACTAGTCTTAATGTAATGATTCAGTTTACCACAAGAGGATGCTGTGACTCTGTGAAATATTTGCTGCATGAACTGCAGTCTTGTGTCAGCAATGCTCAATTGCCCAATGCTGCTTTAGTGGGACACTGGCTACTCATGCAGGATTTATTGACATTCAGATTCTGAACCTGTTAACACAAACGCACACGCACGCGCACACACACAAACATTCCTTCTCAGTTTCCTCACACTGACACAATATTGTCTGACCCTGTTAGTTTATTGTCACGTCACTGTATCGATCGGCAAACTTTCTATGCTGTGATACAGCCGAGGCTGTAGCCAATCACAGTGATGTGGCATCTTGACACAGATCAAGAAATATCACTTTGATCACATCACACCCAGCATCCATGTCACATAAATAAGGATTTTTAAACACTGCTGGTATGTTCTGTGTGGCTATGGCTGCTGCTGATGGATAGCTCTGATAATCCCGGTTTTAGCTCCAGTCCAGGGTCGGTGTCCATGTCATTGAGCTCCAGATTCCGGATTCCATTCCCATCGCCGTTCCGGCAGTTACTGTTACGGTCGACAGCGATTTTTTGGCAAATCAGGATGGGCGTGACTGCTGCGTGAGATGAACATGGAATGTTTATTGGGATGGCTTTAAGCCCCACCCTTCTGTACTGGCAGTGCATGTAACTCGAAAATGCCCGTCTGTATGTCTTGTTGAACAATGTGTATACTAAAGGGTTAACCCCTGATGAGATGTACCCTACCCAAACAAACACGTTTAGCAGTTCATTGAGCAGAGGCTCGTTACAAGCTCCGCGGCAGAGGACGTACAGAACGTTAGTGATAAAAAAGGGACACCACATGATCAGGAAGAGGAAGAACACCACGCCCAACACCTTGGAAGCTCGCCGTTCGTTTTTGATTGCCTGCATCATGCCACGTCGGCCACGGGCTCCGCCCGGGTCTCGTCCGGCGGGGGAATTCATTTGAGAAGGAACCTCTGAGCTCGGGATCATTGAGATCGTGTCTGACGGCGGGGTCAGACCGAGGGTGTTTCCGTCACTATTGCCGATACGAAGACAGTTCAGGCTACCGCGGCGAGACGGAGCAGATGGTGGGGCAAGCTGCGAAGTGGATTGAGCAGGAGGCTGCAAAGGCTGCTGAGAAGACGCTTTCCCCTCGAAAAGGAAGACTGTGGCTTGACGTTGAAGCGCTTGGACGGTAAGACAATATGTTACCACCATGATGACCAGAGGAATGAAGAAGGCAACGAATGAACCAACCAGTATGAAGCGCTCCTCGTTCAGAGCACAGTTGCCATTTATAAAAACCTTATCTCTGTTATGCAGTCCAATCACTGGAATGGGCATTGAGATACCTGCAAGAGAGGGACCAGAGGATTAAGACACAGAGAGAGAAATAATCAATAAATGAAACTATCTACATATGTACAACAACAGTAGTCGACAGTAGAAAAGCAGGGAAAGGAATAAAGAAAGAGATTTTAGACCAAAGTCAGACAGTAAGACTAACAAATGAGAGTAGGAGGTTCAAAAGTAAATTGACCAGGAAACAGACATAAAGGATTAAATGCTCTCAGTTTTCCAAACAGATCAGTATCCTATTGGTTGAAAGAGAGGATCTTTATTTAATAAAAGCAAATGAATCAGTCTATCCGATGGAGTCTTAATGCTGTGTTAGATCCGACAACAATCACATAAATAATGGGCTCATGTTTAGATACACAAACTTTGTCATCTGCACTGTCACTTTTAATTCTATGTAACATTAGGCAAATGAGACAAGAGTCCTCTGGGGACAAAGACAGAAAGATATGGAAAAAATGAGAAAACAGAAAAGAGATGTGGACAGATTTGGTGATGGGGCTGTCGTTCATTTACAGTATGCATGCATGCTTTAAAGAACCTGTTATTCACAGCAAGAGTTTATCTTTCTAGCTTTGTAAAGTCTACACAAAATGCTAGGTTTTTTTCAACCCAGGGTTGGGTCAAAAAGAGACGAGCCTAGTTTATATTTGACCCTACAATGGGTTGAAACTACCTAGCATAGGTTCAGTTGCAACCCAACAGGCTGGGTTCATCCCTTTTGACCCAACGCTGAGATGAAGAAAAAAAAAAAACCCTTCAAATATAAATGCCAAACCAGACACAAGAGGGCGGTAAGGCAGTACCGTTAATGCAACCCCTTAACATTTCACACACGTACTTTAACAAGCTGACTGACTGTGATTTATTTTATTTAACAGTAGGTGGTGATCTTAAGCACTATATTAAACATTCAATCAATCAAAACTATTTTGAATTCAGAGAAATAGGCTCTTGAAGAACAACTCTGTTTGATGAAGAAAACTGTTGTATGTAATTTTCACAATGCTTTTTTCTGGCCTTTTACACCCAGCTGGAGACTCGTATGGTCACTAGAACATTTACATAGTTTTAAGAAATTGGACCATATTCATATAATATAATTTTTTTACTGACCTATTGAAATGGTCCAGACAGCAGCAATCTTTAGCATGGCCTTGGTGCGGGAGTTGAATCTGCTGTGCTCGATTGGATTGCGTATGGCCACGTATCGGTCGAGGGAAATGGCACACAGGTGCATGATGGAAGCAGTGGAGAAGAGAACATCTAGATATATCCAAATTGGACAAAGGGCGCTGGGCAACGGCCAGGCATAATCTAAAGAGACAGAAAGAGAGAGACTTTTTGGTATACATCCTTAATGTAACATTCATACTAATGTACAGGTATGTAGAAAGAAAGTGACAGTTTCAAGGCAAAGTGGTCCTGACAGCAATAGAGATAAAAATGGCTGTGTTATGTGAGGAGCCCTAAAATAACCAATGCTATGGCACAGCCAGGTTATGTAAAAAGCAAATTATTTCTAGTTGTGTAGGATGGGAGATAAAAGTGATGCACACTATCATAGTGGTCAGTGAAAACGTACGTCAAAAAACAGAAACCCTTTAATTATGGCCTCAAGTTTCCGAAAAACCAACATTTAACTTCTTACCAACAAACTTTTCTTCAACATACTTGAACTAGAGATGCGTACAAGAGATGTGACCTCTAATATAACATTTCATGCCTAAATTGATAGGCTTTCAGGTGGCAGAAGCTGCAAAATGAAAACGTCCCTCAGAAAGAACACGTACTAATGCAGGGTCAGGTACTTCCACGGAAAGGTCTACAGGTCTTAAGGGGAACGTCTGAGGGTCAGACGACATTAGTGCCAGACGAGGCGTGATTTACTCTCAATTTAATGTTTTATTGGAGCACAGGGTAAGTGCAGGCACTCTGGTGATGGATGGAATGAGGTTGGACCGAATCCAGAAAGCATTGTGAAGATCAGGACACCTGAACTGGAGATGCGGGAACAGCTGATGCCAAGTTAACAAAATTAATGATAACACCGTTTCTTTGCCAACATGAGACTGGCAAGTGTTTTGACACAGATGGTAAGCAAAGGGGTTTTCCTTTCCTCATTTATTTGTGCATCCGGTGTCCGCATTCACATTCTTCACCGCAGTGAAATAGCCAACGGTACATGTAATCTCACTTCTGCTAAATGATGAAAAACTGCTGCCACAGAGTCATGAGGTTACAGATAATACAGAGTAGGGTTAAATATATGCAGCGAGAGAAAGAGATGGAGTAGGAAATAAAGTGAGGGTGTGGCGAAGTGTGGACAGTGCATGAATAGGTTAGTCCAACCCCCCATAAAGGTTTTGTTTAAATTTATTTTATGTCAGATGTTTATTGTTTTCATTATACAAATGAAGGTGTTTTCAAGATTTATCAGTGACATTCATTGTACAATAAATGTAACAGATTCTGTTTAATGCTATTATCGTAATTGAGAACTTGTTCCCTACCAAATAAATTCTGGTTTAATTGCAAAATATATAAGACAGCTATGAGGCAAGAGGGAAACATATGCATTTAACATATCCACCTTGAAATTTTGACTCAGAACAAGGGTATGTTGTATAATTTTTCTTTTACACCGAAATGGTGACGGTGCAATATAAACTTCTCTCGTACACTCTTGTATCGAAACCAGTCTCAATCAGTTTCCTTCTGGAATTAAACGTAATGCTAACCACTGTTTGTAGCAACTAACCAAGCCAAAAGATATATGAGCTACAATGAATAATGATCTGTTTCATGTCATTTTCTGTTTGTTGTTCGTTGCAATGTTTACAGAAAGCGAGGTAATGTTGGTATCCTTAGGCTTTCAGTATATATATTATTTGTCAGTTGGTAAAAACTACATTGTACTTGGTGGCCTGATCAGTTTCTACCACAGTGGTTCAAGCGGTAACTGTCCCAGAGTCCCACTGTGGTTGTCTAAGGCCATGGCTGTGGTCTTCATTCTGGTAAAACAAGGCATGCGCATCCATCCGAACCGGTGCTGAGTGCATGTGGTGCAGCCCGTGACCATCTCAGACTCCAATCATTATCTGGTTGGTGCAGACAACAGCTGCTGTCATCATTTGGTTTCCACTGACTTGAACCTAATGCAGGGCTAGTCAACTGGCGCCCCAATCATCTATATTCGGCCCGCCTGTCATCTTTGTCTGACTTAAAATCACCGTGGTAACTTTTACCTTTCCACTATACCTGACAAATGATGGTCGAAAAAAAAAGAGTCCGAAAGAGGCAGAGTGGGGTGCAGGGGAGTTGCTAGACATAAAGCTGTACTGGGGCAAAGGCCCCCCATTTTTTTTCGCACTTTTTTTTGAAAGCCTGCAATGCTTTTCTCAGCAACAATGCAATTTAAAAGACTTGACAGCGGGTTTCCTGAGATTTTTCCTCTAATGTTTGAGACCTGACTGGGTGAGTTGTTTACCTTCCTTAAACTCATCATGGATCCTTTCTGCTTCCCTTTCCATGCTTTGCACAAAACATTCATGTCCATATGCAGGAAACAATAGTGATTAAGTCAAAATACGATTATCATTATTATAAAAGATCTTACTTTAGTTTCGTCATGTTTTTATAAGCTACCTCAGTCGCGTGGTGCCTCCTGGACTTTTTTATGCATCGGTGCGTGCACGCGCCAGTGCGACTGCTGCAGCGCTTTTACAAGCGTGACTAACATAACTGCATAAAAAACTACATTGCATTGTAACAAACATAACTACATTGCATATAGATCCGTTCTTGCCGTGATTATCTTTGGAAATGAATACACTAGATAACTGCTAAAATTTAAACTTGAGATTTACACTGGGGCACGTGCCCCAGTAAAATGGGTCTAGCGACGCCCCTGGTGGGCTGCCAACCATCTCATCTGCTGGTGTGTAATTATTAGATCTTATTACACGGCTCTCTGGAATGCTTGATTCTGATTGGTCAGTTGAGACATTTGCAGGTTCGTTCTTTTCAAATAATAACCGCTCCAAAATAATAACGCATAGCCGGACTACTTGCACGAGTAAAATCGCTCCGCGCCAATAAAGATCAATAAAGATTACTGTCTGTTTGGCGCCATCTTGTGACAAACACTCGACAACCACGACGAGACACAGACAGCTTACTGAGACTGAACTTGACAAAATAGAGCATGACAGCTACGAAGCCAACACACAAAAAAAATACAGAATGGGCATTAAAACTTCTCAAAGACTGGTTAAAGAGAAAAAAATGGAGACAGACAAGTATGAAGCAGAGGATCTTAATAAGGTATTACGATCATTTTATGCATCTGTGAAAAGTTTCGCGGAAGGATAAAAATGTTAATTTAAAACAAATATGCCAATAAAATGTTTCAAATTCATATTCTTGTCAAGTTTTTTTTCTTATGTGGCAAGTAGCCGTGTAATACGCGGGATAATGTAGAGGCAGCCGGTAGTTATTGGGAAATAAGCCCCTTCAGTGTGATACAAGACCCTCCGCTTCGCGTCGCGTCCTGATCACACTGTCGGGGCTTATTTCCCAATAACTACCGGCTGCCTCTACATTATCCCTTACTTATTTGAGCTTCGGATGCATAAAAAAATAAACTTGTGCGACTAAACCACGTCACACGCTGACAGGAAGTGATGTATTTCAGTGTGTTCCAATCAAAACACTGTGTGCAAGCTGAAAATTATTAATCCTTTTTTGTTTAACTGATCAGTAACACTTGAATTCTTTAAAAACGATTGAATATTGATATTATTGAAATTAGTAACTATAAATAAATTTTGTAGATTAAAGGGAGTTCGGCCAAAGATTATATTAAACCCCTGATTTATTTGTGTCTACATAATCTCTGATTGTGTTTAATGTACTATATGTTATCAAGGAAAACTGGACAATGTGGGTTAGAAAATGAAATATTTCATCTGCTGCTGTGACAGAGAAGCTATAGACCCCTTAATCGCCTAAGTCACTGTAGCCCTTTTCACACAGACATTCCGGAAAATATACGGGAAAGACATCCTGGATTTTTTTTTCAGAATCGTTAGATTTTTTGTTCATTCACACTGACAAGATTAGCCGGCATCTGATGGTCCCGGGAAGACACGTGACCTGTTGAAAGTCCTTCCCTCTCTTCTACGCAGCGTCTGAAGTTTGCATATTATTTATTATTTCTCTCTCCAGAAACAACTCGCGTGCATTTTTGTTTATGATAAGACTATAAAGGAGTGCGTGAACGCACAGTTCTATGCTGGTGAATGATCTCAGCTTCTGAGTGGATATTTGACGTGCTCCCTGATCTCTGCTTTAATTTTTTAACTTTCAGACATTTCTCATAGTGATTGTTTATATGCATTTAAAACCCCCATTTTGAGGAGATGAACGATATATCTTGTTGGGATGGCGCGTGGGCATCTTCGTTTATTATAGCTCAAATGAGCAAGTGACGCGATATTCTTTTATGCTGCTGAATAATCTCCGTTTCAACGCAGTAAGTCACGAGCTAACTTACCTGATATCTGCTTCAGTCCAGTTTGCTGATTTCTCGTCTTGAATGTTGTAAATCCCTCATTTTAAAGAGTTGAACCAACTTCATGTTGCCATGACACGCGCGTCCTCACTACAGCACGTGCGTCGTTATTTATGCGTCTCATTGATCATTTCCTGATAACTGTTTCAATCTAGTTTGCAACATTTCTCGTAGTGAATGTTTATGCATGTTATCTCTCGTTTTAAGGAGCTGAACCATAACTTTTGTTCGCGTCATCACTACGACACGCCCATTACAGCATTGTTTCGGCTTCTCTTTCACACAGAGGGTTTTCCGTGTATCTGACTAGGTCCTCTTTCCGGCAACGATACCAGAAGATTAACGGGACGAGTTTGTGTTCACACAGACGCTTGTCTGGCAATTTTACGGGTATTTTCTGGGACCAAAGGTCTGTGTGAATGGGGTTTGTGATGTCACCACTCTTGCTGGAGGCAAAACAAATAAATAGGAACCCATAACAGGCATGCTAAAAGTTTGAGGTTTTGACTTTAAATTGTCATCCTGTTGTGTTTTTGGCTGCCAGAATAGAAGGAACAGCACTTTTGGTTCTAAACTAAAGTTTTACCAGATCCCGGCAGACATTCCTTCACAGAAATCAAGATGACAATTGTGGTTAAAGGCTATACGGAGTACAGACTGGACGGAGAAGATCATAAATAATGCTCGTGTTTGCAGTGCACACTTCATATCAGGTAAAATACTCCATGCATATGTACTGGTGTGTTGGTTTAATCTAGTACAAATCAGCGAGTTTCTGCTTTATAGGTGAAAACTCGCCAACCTTCAATATTGTGTAGCTTAAAGGTTAAACAAACGAACAGCGATAGATGTGTGTGCCATCCTTTGAATGGTCTCTTAAAATAATCCACATTGATAATCATAGTTATCACAGCGATACGTTACATTAGACAATAAGCCTTGACAAAATTCCCCAAACCACCCGAAAGAAATTCATATGCTGTCTAGGAAATCTCTAAAACCTGGTAAAAATATTTCCAATGAGAACAAGATATGAGAACTACAGAGTTAATTTACAAAATAGCTGTCTTGGTCCCACAGAATCAGTGACTGAACATATTCGGACAGTTACGAACCTTCGTCTGTATCCATCCATGTTTAATAAATCCCCCCTAAAACATGCTATCTTACGCTTGTCAACATTGCCTCCACGGCTCTTTTTGACTCCAGCTAAGCCCCGCCCACCCGGGGACATTGCAATGTTTACAAAGGGGTCTATAGGAAAAAGAACTTGAACAGTATGCCACCTTCTGAAATTAAAAGCAGTACGTCTAAATGTCTAAAATTCATTTAAATTTGATGTAGAAAAGACATCCATCATGACCACATTTGGACTACAATAAGCCCCTATTCAGAGGTCCAGTGAACGTTAATACTGGACGTTCAATAGATGTTGAAAACAAGATGTCGTCTGGCATCACAGTCTGCACCTTCATGCGACCAAAACTGCATGTGCAAAAAATACATTGTTTCAACGTCACATTGCATAGTGGGTTAAGTCTTAACATCTCAAAATCTTTACATTTAGTTGTTTAAACAAACAGTGCATGTGTTTGCTACTGTATAGTAGGGTAAAAATAGGAATCCACTTAGTTGTTTATGATAATCAGCCCAAAAAGTTTTTGCTAGGCAAAAGACGCTTACATGACATTATCAAAATAATGAGCCCGGTTAAAAACACATTGAGCAAGGCCAGATTGGGCTCCGACTCTGTCAGCAGTCTGTCTGCAGAAATGCTGTGAGAGAATTAGCCTGTCACATTCTGTCTGAGCCACTCGCTATGAGTGTATACAATAGCTTATCTTAAAAACATCCTGACATTGTATGTTACCAAAGGTAATCACCCTCGTGATTTTCTCTTATTTCAATCTCTCTCTCTCTCTCTCTCTCTCTCTCTCTCTCTCTCTCTCTCTTTCTCTCAACCTCAGTCAGTGCTATAGTTTCTATGCATCAACTGGCATATGCAGGCAATATTCTCAATCATAAACCCCATATCTCACCCTCTTTGTATCTGTTTTATCAGAAAATTATGCAGTAGATCTCTGAACCCGATTCACACGCAGATTCAACAGACTGAATCAACCTCCAAGGTCACCCCGCTGTATCTCCTGAAAGTCGCATACCAGCTCATTCACAATGAATGTCTCCCATACACACTGAAACACCCACATGCTTTCAAATATGTGGTAGCGTCGCTTGCAGAAATTAGTATTTTTATCACACACACCCACATCCACACACACAAAAAACATGATTAGACGCTGTAAATGAAATGAAGAGTGTGAAATCCATCATTGTCGCATTCACTGCAGTGGAAAGCAATCTCTATTGTTAGTGGGTGTGTGTGTAAGGATAGGCGTCTCTGAGTGTATAAGCATTAAAGCATTCGTTCATGTGAGTACATTTGTATTTGTATGCGGGTGTTTGAGTGTACACATTCACACATTTACTGCTGATGATATTTTGCTCTGACAGCTTGCTAGTAATGCGTGTGTGTGTGTGTGTGTGTGTGTGTGTGTGTGTGTGTAGAGGGTATTCTCCTCCTCTCATTAGATGCCAAAACCCAAGAAGCCTATATAGCATAAAAATGTTGCTGTTATTTTGAATACTGAATATGAGGGGTCCCATGTGTTTGTGTTGTATAGTTTTTAAATGTATAGTTTATGTGCGAGTGTGGATATCTGTAAATCAACACAATCTTACTGTAAATCATAAACGTAACTATTATACATGGCCGCTTATTATGAAGGTATATTTGGTGCAAAACAACTGCACACCTGTGACAGTGGAATTTGTATTTGTAGAGATTATCCACACATGTGTATCAGTAAACTTGAAGTCGCAGAGGACGAGATGCAAACTTGTAGATTTTTTTTCTTTCCCTCAAATACAACACAACAGTTACACATTCACAAATCCTTCAGTGCAGCTGCACAAATCCCATTTTACAAATCACAGATTAAGAAACTCACAAGTTCACATTTTTTGCTACAATTGATGCAGTAAATATGGTGCATAACCTACTTGAACGCCTGCATCAAATAATGTGAAGTCACAAACAAATTTTGTACATTTGCAAAATCAGTTTGTGCATCTGTGCGATGAGACTTGCATGTGTGTACAATTTATTTTTCACAAATATTTTTTTATTTTTTAAATATTTTCTAGCCCAAACACAAGTACATAAATACAACTGCTTGAATCTGCTGCTACGAGTTTCAAATACTCTTTTTCATGTGCTCTCTCTTCTGCACCAAATATCTCGAGATAAATGGTGCGAAAGTGATTTGTATACCTGTAGGCTTTGGCGAGCACTGTTCAGCACTGCCCACCAGGTGGCGCCCCCGACACTCACTGACGCAGAGTTTATTAATTACCACCAATGTTTCAGCAAAGTAAATCGCCTTTATCAAAGTATTATTTTCACCAAGTGGAGAACAATATAAATGGGAGTGCTAATTATACACACATGAAGGTAATTACATACAATATTCCAATGATTCATTAGTAAACAAAATATAAGTTCCATAAATTTCAAACCATCAATATAAGTAGATTAAAAAATACAAGCAGCAAATACACACATTTTAACTTTAAATAAGATACCAAATGATGTAAGTCCCATTCATTTTTAATATCATAATACCTATAAAAACAACCCAAATCAAAATCTACTTTTAAACCATGTGTGCCAATGTTCACATTTAATATACCTAAAAGACCTTCTGTCCAAGTAAAAATTGGTCAAACTCACCTCACCTTCTAGATGGAAATTCCCTCTCAATTCCTATATACAATAATGAAGGATGATTAAGTTCAACAAAATGCAGTGCTAATGCCAGGTTCATATTTCTGCATATTATTGCACTCTGATGTTTTGCGATGTGTGTTTTATACTCTCTATTTTTTTTTCCTACACATGATTTACCACAGTGACATGTTATCAAATAAATAAGCTTGTATTTGTTTGGGGGTGAATCCCAAAGATATTTCCATATCATTAAGATTCTTAATAAAATAATTTGGTCCCTTATATATTATTTTTAGACTTTATATATTACATTTGACCTTAAGGAAGACTTTTCTTCAATGTTAACGGATGATAACTGTCACAGGAAGGCAAGACATGGCAAGTTGAGTAGATCCAAATGCAGTTTTTAAGTGTATTAAATCCAAAAAAGGTACAGGAGCACAGGCAAGAACACGATCAGTAACACATGACAGGAAACAACCAACATAAAACAACGGCTGACAAACAGGCAATCAACAGGCAGTTGACAGAACAGAAACAAATAATTACTATGGAAACAGATGGGCAGTGGGTGGAGTATGAATTAATGTCCATGGCAACAAAAAAGGGGGCGGGGCAACAAAGGAATAAGAGGGAAATAGGGCAGACACAGATAGGACTCTTGACCTTGGCCATACCCACCATCGAGGTCCGGACTGTTTTAGTGAGTATCATAGTAAACTACTGATTATGTCGTAATATGTCTTCCGAATGTAAACATTTTATTACATTCTGTCTTAAAGTCTAAAAAACAGTACCTGTTGAAGTCATTAAAGTTACTTAAATAACAAAAGAAGAGAAAATCACTCACTGGTCCTGACTGTAACTTCGTAAAAAAAGATTAATCCATATTTAATTTTAAATATATATCTTTTTTTTGCCAACAATCCTTAATGTTGAGCTCTGCTCTTTGAAGTAAGTTGGTTTATTATTGGTTTATTATGCAAGTTCAGCCTTGCATTATGTTTGTATCTTACAGTTAGTATAATGCATGTAATGAATTCAGGGCAAGAAGAATATTTATCTAATATGGGGTAATGTGAAGTATTATAATAATTACATATCGTTTTCTTTCATGGGATATGGACCCCCTAAAGTAGCCTGGCCACCCCATTTATAAAATTCTAGTTCTGCCACTGCAATATTGATGTTGTATTTCAGCATATTAAGTGTATAATAAGTGTGTGCATATTGTGAATGAATTTAATAAACAAATTCTTGATAGCCTTTGGTTAATTCACTAAACTGATCCTATATTCAGTTAGCCTATATTTACTTAACTGACAGTGCCCAGGATGGTAACATAATTATTTCAATGTCTTACTAATAAACAACACTAATAAAGTCTTGCGCATACTGACATGGTTTGAAATCTATATTTATTTGATTGTTTTTTTTTCTGATGTGTTAGAAGTCATATATGTAGAGCAGAGAAATAAGAATTTTTTCCTGGGGTGCATGCCCTAGAAAAATACATATGGACCTCGGTATTTATAAAATCCTGCGTACGGCCCTGCTCACGACAATAAGAATCCACTCTCAATAGTGTATTACGAGCTGTAGGTTTTTTAATCGGATCCCTATATAAACAATTACGAGCTATCCACAAGTCTAAAAAGCTGATTTGATTTGGGTTAGCATCCAAAGTAAATGTTAAGAAATCAGAACAACTGTTTATATAATAATAAAAAGAATTTAGTTGTTCAGTAACCCGATTCAAAAAGACAGAAATAATCATCCAAATTAGTATATTAGAAGAAAAAGCATGATTTAAATATAAATCACATATTTTTCTTCACAAAAAGGTTATTTTGCAAAAGAAATCACAAACGTTCTTTCCATGGCCCCACCTCCTGTTTGAATTAAAAATTAGTCTGAAAAATAAAATAATTTGTTTTATGATATTAAAAATGAATGGGACTTACATCATTTGGTATCTTATTTAAATGTAGGCCTATGTGTGTATTTGCTGCTTGTATTTTTTAATCTACATATATTGATGGTTTGAAATTTATGAAACTTATATTTTGTTTACTAATGAATCATTGGAGTATTGTATGTAATTACCTTCATGTGTGTATAATTAGCACTCCCATTATATTGTTCTCCACTTGGTGAAAATAATACTTTGATAAAGGCGATTTACTTTGCTGAAACATTGGTGGTAATTAATAAACTCTGCTTCAGTGAGTGTCGGGGCGCCACCTGGTGGGCAGTGCTGAACAGTGCTCGCCAAAGCCTACAGGTATACAAATCACTTTCGCACCATTTATCTCGAGATATTTGGTGCAGAAGAGAGAGCACACGAAAAAGAGTATTTGAAACTCGTAGCAGCAGATTCAAGCAGTTGTATTTATGTACTTGTGTTTGGGCTAGAAAATATTAAAAAAAATAAAAAAAATTTGTGAAAAAAAAATTGTACACACATGCAAGTCTCATCGCACAGATGCACAAACTGATTTTGCAAATGTACAAAATTTGTGTGTGACTTCACATTATTTGATGCAGGCGTTCAAGTAGGTTATGCACCATATTTACTGCATCAATTGTAGCAAAAAATGTGAACTTGTGAGTTTCTTAATCTGTGATTTGTAAAATGGGATTTGTGCAGCTGCACTGAAGGATTTGTGAATGTGTAACTGTTGTGTTGTATTTGAGGGAAAGAAAAAAAATCTACAAGTTTGCATCTCGTCCTCTGCGACTTCAAGTTTACTGATACACATGTGTGGATAATCTCTACAAATACAAATTCCACTGTCACAGGTGTGCAGTTGTTTTGCACCAAATATACCTTCATAGCTTATTCATATAAATCTCATTTGTATGTTTTAGTATGATATGCTTTTACCCCAGTGAAACAATTGTGTTAGGTGTTGCGGTGGAGCTTTATTATTGCTTGTATCTAATAATTGTACATTTTGTACACATTGTATAAATTCATTAAATTAGTCATCTTGTCAAACAGTTGCAAAAATTCCCATTATATTAGGTAGTTTATATATGGTACAATTTTATTTCTATTGAAATTTCGTAATAAATGTGACCCTGGACCACAATTATAATGATCATTTTTAAGCTTCCCATTGATGTATGGTTTGTTAGGATAGGACAATGTTTGGCTATGAGATATTTAATATTTTATTAATTTGTCAAAATAAAGTCCTTTGCAACAATTAAGTTTTTATAGTAAGAAATGTAAATATTATAATATTTATCTTCATAAAACACAATCTTTACATAATAGCTTATAATAATTTTTGGCAAAAAAAAAAATGTATATTACATATACTATTAATGGCTGCCAGAAAAATAAGCATTGTGAACTGGATGAAGGTACATGCAACTACTGTGAAAGAATAGACACAAAGACTGAGACACACTGTAAAAAATGCAGCAGTTTGCCAGTAACTTACTGTAGATTTATATTTATCTTATTCATTGCCAACAGTCTGTTCAAAGAAAATGAAAAGTAAACATTAACAAGTCTTTGTCTTTACAGAATAAAATGATAAAAAACAGCCTCGTGCAAAGCATTCTGGGAACCAGAAATCCTTTTTCTGTTTTTCTTCTGATTTTGGTTCCCAAAAACACTTTGCATGATTGCTTTTATTTTATAGTTTTTCCTGTAAAGATAAAGTCTTGTTAATGTTCAATGTTCATTTATCTTTGAACAAATTGTTGCCAGTAAATAACATAAATTTAAATCTACAGTAAGTTACTGGCAAACTGCAAGTAATATTGTCATTTCTACTGAAATTTTTAACACGCTCCAGATATGAGATGAAAGGTGGGTCAAGTGATATTCCAGGTGGGCCGGTCAGATGGAGGGGGTCTTTAAAGCTTTAATCTCACATGTATAGTTTTAATATCAGATATTTAAGACAATTGTTAGGGTTGTTATTTTTTGTACATATTTTGGAACTATTTAGTAACTTTATATATATATATATATATATATATATATATATATATATATATATATATATATATATATATATATATATATATATATATATATATATATATATATATATATAAATGGTTTACATGTTTATTTATACATTCTTTTTTTGCATTTGTAATTTGACCCCTTACAAATCTTGCATCAATTAAGAACTTAGGATTTGATGAAAAAGGGTAGTTCTTTTAATTACATCAACTAAAACAAACTTGTTACTAACAAAAAATATAAATTTTATCTGAAATGCTGTTTTTCGAATTATTCTCATGTTGGTTATATAGTATTACATTACAGATTTTTGGCCAAAGGATAGGCTGTTATGTGGTGTGGGGCCAAGGTTGGCCAAGCCTCTGATTGGGTGGGCCAGTATGGAGCGAGATATGCGTCTTTATTACATGCGATAAATTAAATGATCTGAGAGAAATAAAACTATTTGAAAGAAAAAGTTACCACACTGATAGCAAAGAAGCATTTCATGAGAAAAAAAAGAATATTTGAGAGAAAAAGTTTTCATACCAATAGCAAAAAATAATAATATTTGAGACTAAAAAAAGTTTTGAGAGAAAGTATTTTCTCATGATAGAACATAAAAAATATAAATTTGAAATTTTTAAAATTATTTCTGAGAAAAAAAATCTCTCAAGTATATGTTTTTTGCTATTAGTGTGAAAACATTTTCTCTAAAAAAAAAAGTGTTTCTATCAAAACGCTTTTCTTTGCTCTCGATGCAATTTCTTGCTCTCGTGTCAGGATTTTGCTTTCTCTGTGAAAATTGTGTCATGGGCGGGGCCACGTTCCTATTGGCCAGTCGGGTAAGCATCGTCTTGTCTTCGGAATCGAACTGAATCATTACACCGTTGTTCGGTTCACCTAGATAGATGCCGTCTCTGCTTTTAGTTGAGCACGTACATGCTAATGTTTGAGTAAGATGATGACACACAACTCGATGGATAGGTGGCTGAGCAAGTTCACAGCACTGAAGATTAAACATTAAAAAATGAAATGGTACTCTTATTCATGAATGAATGTGTATTATATTATTAGCTTGCTAATCGCTAATTAGCCATCATGCTATAGGTAAACTTGCAAATGCCAAATGAATGTTTTGATTCACTCCTTATTTAGTGAGTATAGTGATCTAGTTTCTACCTTTGCACTGAAGAGTACAAGCACCTGAAGAGTAACTGCTTGTTCATCATATACAACCTCCTGTATAACTTTCAACCAACGTTAGTGTGCATGGAAGGTGGCAATGCCACCCGTCCCGTGAAACACGGAATCGTCCTGTATTTACAGGCAAAATGACGCGTATCAAATCAATACGGGATGCGATTTGTCCCGTATTTTACATACACTCTTAAAACGAATGTGTTAAATTGAGACATCTTTCTTATAAGGACAACACATCTAGTGTTTTATTTACATGAACTCAAAATCAATACGAAATAACACATAATGTGTTGAATAGTTTAACACAAAACAAAGTGTTAAAATTAACACACCCAGTGTTGTTACAAACATCATTATTGATGTGTTAAATTGTGACAAGTGACAAGAATTACAATTATAAAAAAGTAGGTCTGATATGCTCCAATAGTCATCTCTAGTACTTTCATTCATTTCAGAAAGCCTCTATAGTCTATTTTCCTTATAGTTTCAGGTAAGCTTAAGCTTCTTATTGCAAAGCAGTTGGGGAGTTTTTGAATAAATCAAGTCCAAGTGAATGACATCAGAGGAGCGCAAGAAAAATTCGAGACAGCTATGAACTTGACAGAGAACCTTCCTGTGCCTCGTCCATTAATTGTATATAGCAGGAAAAGTTAAGTCTTCTCAGCGTGAGAAATACAAGGTGTGGTGTGTGACCATGTGAACTGACTGAAATGCGTGTGTCTCACTGTGAATGCGTGAGACTCGAGTATTTTTTCCCCAAATTTGAGTATCAAAGCATATGTTTAATCTATAATTACTAAGTTATGGATCTGTTAATTTAATAAGTTAATAAAAATATGGTTCACATCTCACAAGTTCCTCCAAAGCTTATTTTGTGTGTGGGTGGTTGAGGAGATTCTCCCTTTTATATGTAAAGCGCTTTGAGTGTTGCAGAAAAGCGCTAAATAAGTGTATCAAATTATTATTATTATTATTATTATTATTATTATTACTTTGTTGCCCTATTTATTATTGTCATAGCTGTGTATTCAATATGACCATAGTTGTGATATTGAGAGACTGAGTGCATCTGTTCACACTGATTTCAATAGCAGCTATCTTATTATAATGGTATCAATGTTAATATTTTTATGAAAACAAAAAAACACATTTAAGTTATGATATACCACCATCGGGACTGTGGTCACCGTAGCCCCGACCTGTGTGCCCCCCCCGCGCTGCGGCAGCTAGGCGTGTACTTCCATGCACACTAACGTTGGTTGAAAGTTATACAGGAGGTTGTATATGATGAACAAGCAGTTACTCTTCAGGTGCTTTGAGGCTAGCAAGTGCAAAGGTAGAAACTAGATCACTACTCACTAAATAAGGAGTGAATCAAAACATTCATTTGGCATTTGCAAGTTTACCTATAGCATGATGGCTAATTAGCGATTAGCAAGCTAATAATATAATACACATTCATTCATGAATAAAAGTACCATTTCATTTTTTAATGTTTAATCTTCAGTGCTGTGAACTTGCTCAGCCAGCTATCCATCGAGTTGTGTGTCATCATCTTCAAACATTAGAGTGTCCGTGCTCAACTAAAAGCAGAGACGGCATCTATCTAAGTGAACCGAACAACGGTGTAATGATTCAGTTCGATTCCCAAGACAAGACGATGCTTACCCGACTGGCCAATAGGAACGTGGCCCCGCCCATGACACAATTTTCACAGAGAAAGCAAAATCCTGACACGAGAGCAAGAAATTGCATCGAGAGCAAAGAAAAGCGTTTTGATAGAAACACTTTTTTTTTAGAGAAAATGTTTTCACACTAATAGCAAAAAAAAAATTTTTCTCAGAAATAATTCTACAAATTTCAAATTTATATTTTTTATGTTCTATCATGAGAAAGTACTTTCTCTCAAAACTTTTTTTTAGTCTCAAATATTATTATATGAAATGCTTCTTTGCTATCAGTGTGATAACTTTTTCTTTCAAATAATTTTATTTCTCTCAGATCATTTAATTTATCGCATGTAATAAAGACGCATATCTCGCTCCATAGGCCAGGCCCACTTTGGCCGCCCGTGAAGCCAGGCCTGGTACAGATATCCACCTGTTTCTTCACGTAAATGCGGGCGCCGCCATCTTTGAGCTTTCCGGTTTATGACTTCCGGTGAGCCGTTTTGACTGGCTGTTTAATGTTTATTATGAAATCCAAGAAGACCGACATAATTTGTGCAGTTAGGGGTTGCCATATTAGCTAATACAAACGCAGTAAATCTCTACAAAACATTTGTTTTAACCCAGTGCACATCTGAATGTGTGGTGCACATGCAATTATGATCTGCATTTACAAATCCATCAGTAAAACCTTTCATAGAAACTACCAGTATACAATAATTGTTTTAAAACAACTAATATTATGCTGATAAATATATGCTGATTTAAGTTGGCTGATTTATTTATTCTGCTACTATAGAGTATATTATTACAAAAATTCGATTACAGTACAGAATATATACGACATAATCTGCTTAGTTAATGTTTATAATAGTTTGGAATGTGTTTGGGCGTACTTTTGATACTCGTTTTAAATCAAAAAACAAATACTTTAAAAAGTAAGCAAATAATTTCATAAGCTAATGTCTCCACCTGCGTAAGAAGCGATGTAATAATATTTTCATAAAACGATAACAATACTCAATACATGGAGTAGGCTAGTTTAATATGTTTATTATGGTTTGTTCAAATAACTTACAATGTGTTGAATGAGAAAGATACTGCTGACTATGTCGGACCACGTGAAGCTTGACGTGTCACCAATCGCCATAAACAAGTCCATTAAAAATTGCCGTTTGAAAAAAGCTCACACTAGATGGACAGTTGTGACATTTTAAACCATTCCATGAAAAGTTAAAAACACAAAGTCTTGGTAAATCCATGTACAAACACTTGACTGACTTTCCCATTGTAAAGATACTGGTATGTCTCTGCTTTTATATTTGCGCATTGAAGACCCATCAACTCCGATCAACAACACGAAATGATTGAATATATCTTCATGTATCAGGCTACTTCTTCATTTCATCCTCACACTGGTTCATACATGGCAGGTGTAGTAAATATTAACTGTTTATATCAGGGGTTTTCAAACTTTTTGTGTGTGTGGACCACTATTTGTAATCAAGAATTTTCGCGGATCACCTTATATTACTAATAATATTTTATAATAATAAAATGTGTCCACACAAAGTCCTGAATAAATCTGCACATCTAAATAGTCTTACTAGCACTAAAACTATAACTATAACATTGCATCAGTACAACAGGTTTCTTAACCTTATATCATAATTATTTATATACATATTCTTAGTGTTGGGAAAGTTCACTTTCTACATGAACTAGTTTAGTTCACAGTTCACAAATTTTAAAATGAACTAGTTCAGTTCATAGTTCATATTTGAAAATGTTAAACTAGGTCACAGTTCCAAAAATGAACTAATTTATAGTTATTTTTTTCCCATATTATTTTTTTTAAATGATTGCCATTATAGCCCATATACAGTAGAACCACCACAGACAGCAATTATTTGATCAGTTTTAACACTGAAGCTAAATGCGTCAGATTCCATCTTTATGTCCAACTTTAAATCCTTATCCAACCAGGGTTTACATTAGCATTGACTGTCTTTTAATTTTTGTATTTGCTTACACATACCTTAAGAAGGCTAGTCGGGTGGGGGTCGCAACCCGGGTGAGCGCTGCGAGGCATTGCGTGTATGACAACTCGCAGGTATTGCACACCACACGTGCACGTTAAATAGCGTGAGCTTAGTCAAAGTCTAATTCAAGATCCGGAATATGTGTTAGCAGCCTATGTTAATCGTTAATGATTTAGGACAAATATGATGTTATTTAATGTTAAACTATTTGAGTTGCGCGGCAGGAATTTCAGGAGCGTCTGTGTTGTTGTGATGACGCATGCAGCGTGACTGGTGAACACCGAGTGGTGGCGGTGTTGCCAGATTGGGTGTTTTTTCCGCTACACATTAAGGCCTGTTTACAGTGTGTTTTAGTCGGGTTTTCGCCTGGAAGAATATACAAATCTGGCACCCTATTGAACGACGTTAAACTGAGAGAGCGTGCCGTTCACAGGCACCAGAATGAATGAGTTCACAGTAACGTTTATTAGGCAGCAGTACACGTTCGCCCAAAATATGAACGAGTTTGTATATTAAAATATACATATTCTTATTTTGCCTTTTCACGGACCACCTGCAGTACCCTCACGGACCACTAGTGGTCCGCGGACCACAGTTTGGGAATGGCCGGTTTATATCATGTTTTATGCGTGCTCCCACTACCGGATGGCAATAAAAACGGAAGTCTCGGACCGGAGAGGAAATACGTCACATCACCTACTTTCGCGTTCGAGAAACAGGTGGATACTGTACATGTTTGAGAAAATGTCTGACTTGTATTTGAAATCAGACATCTTTCAAAAAAATTGGACACCATTTGAAACACACTTGCTTTAAAGGCTTCAACACACTTGAAAAAAAATCTTTGCTACCTTCAATTTTTTGTTTAATCAACTCATACATGTTAAACTTATTATTTATCTTCACAAGAGATGAGTTGCTACAACTTATACAATGAAGTTTTAACTATATTTTATAACAACTTATATCTAGTCAAGATAAATAATAGTAAGTTAAAATGACTTACAGTGCATATAATAATGTTTAAACCACACAGATGATATATTGCCTTGTGATATACTATCTAAACTGCTATTAAGTGCCTATACACTCTAAAAATGCCTGGGTTATTTATTTTTGACCCATAATGAGTAAATATTGGACAGAACACATGCTGGGTTAAAAATTACCCAATTTTGGGTTGATGTTCTGCAACCATGGGGTATAATAACCCAGCAGTTGGGTAAAAACAACCCAGCATATGGTCAATTTTAACCCAGCAGTGTGTTCTGTCCAATATTTACACATTATGGGTCAAAAATAACCCAGCCATGTTTAGAGTGTATCATTATAGTTAATTTATTTTGGTTTTAAATGTATTTATTTTTCCTTTTTTTCCTCCATATGCATGTTTATTTATTTACTCCATATTTTGCTTACTTCGTCTAAGAGCGCTCTGTTTATAAAAAAAGTTCAATAAAAAGTGAAAAAAGAAAAATCGATATTTTTGACCCATACAATGTATTGTTGGCTAAACAAATGCGACCTTAAGTCATTAAAGGAATATTCCATTTTCTTAAAAGAAAAATCCAGATAATTTACTCACCACCATGTCATCCAAAATGTTGATGTCTTTCTTTGTTCAATCGAGAAGAAACTATGTTTTCTGAGAAAAACATTGCAGGACTTTTCTCATTTTGATGGAATTTAATAAACACCAACAATTAACACTCAAATCAACACGTAACGTTTTTTTTCAACAGAGTTTCAAAGGACTATAAACGACCGTAAACGAGGCATGAGGGTCTTATCTAGCAAAACGATTGTCATTTTTGACAATAAAAATAACAAATATACACTTTTAAAGCACAACTTCTCGTCTAGATCCGGTCGTGATGCTTCACCGTGACCCCACGCAATACGTCATGACGTCAAGCAGTCACAGAGGACGAACCCGAAACTCCGCCCCAGTGTTTACAAGTGTCTTGAAAGAGGACCGTTCTTACGTTGTTGTATGTCAACTGATACTAATTAATGTCTTTGTGTCAGTTTATTGTTTACAATGGTCCGCAAATGTGCGTTTTATATATGTAACACGTGACCTCCCTACGTCACTACGCATTTACGTTAGGTCACGCTGGACCGGATCTAGACGAGAAGTTGTGCTTTAAAAGTATATATTGGTTACTTTTATTGTCAAAAATGACAATCGTTTCGCTAGATAAGACCCTTATGGCTCGTTTGGGATCGTTTAGAGTCCTTTGAAACTCCGTTAAAAAAAACTGTTACGTGTTGAGTTAAGTGTTAATTGTTGGTGTCTATTAAAGTCCATTAAAATGAGAAAAATCCTGCAATGTTTTCCTCAAAAAACATAATTTCTTCTCGACTGAACATAGAAAGACATCAAAATTTTGGATGACATGGTGGTGAGTAAATTATCTGGATTTTTCTTTTAAGAAAATGGAATATTCCTTTAAGACGTAGTCCAAGGTCCCATATAATGTTTTGATTCAAATCTAACTGTCAACAGATTATGTGAGGAATATGTTTAGGGGTCAGGAATACAGTTTTAGTATGAAAACCTTTTATAAGAGAGGTTAATTAGAGATCTTATAGTTTCAGGGTATATACAACGTGCATGTGTGACTTGTGTGTTAACATGTGTATGTATTTATTCCAGTGTGAAATAAATCCTCTCTTTCCGATGCTGTCCTGATCAATAACGTCCTCTCTCAAAGTGACACATGCAAGCTCATCATGTTCACTATCTACAGCTGACATCCAGCTTAGATCATTTAAAGCTAGGACATCTTCCACAATCGATACAGAAGAGAGTACGAGAGAGTTTGTGGCCTCTTTGTGTATAACTTGAGCCTGAAACACTCTACAGCATAAAGCAGCTCTTCTGCCATAGGCGATATTTCTGTGGATGAGCAAAGCAATGGCAAACAGAGTGTAATCCCCTACAACCTCTCTTCCCCTCTTTATATCTGTTTTTCTCTCATTCTTGTCAGTAAAGGGAGATTTTATGCTATACTATAAAGCTGTTTAGTCGCCACCTCTGGCTCTTTGTTTTTCTAACTTCGCTGCGTGTAAATTTTTTAAAACTAGATCTTTATTTTCAAAAGAAGGAAAGAAGATAAGGACATTATATGATCTCCTGAGTTTTGGCAGAATGAGACCAATTAAACGTGTTATTTAACCAGGGTAGTTTCTGTTGTGTCATTTGTATAATGAGCCGTATTATTTGGAGGAGAAGATCTTCCTGGCACCAGTAAAAAAAAACCTTGGGGTCTTAAAGGGAAATTTCGCTCTAGAGTTTTGGGAAAAGTGACTTCACATAGTGCTACAGTCTGTATAGCCGATAGGGACTTCCTAATGGTTTGCATTATGTAAAAGTTTGCCTTCAATTTGCATGAAACATGAAATACTTAATAATGATCTCTACCCACAATCCTCCTCTCCCGCCAAATCCAGTACTTCAGTCCTGCATCTACTGTAGCAGTAATAATGTTGAGCAGAGCAAGCGTGAGCTCTGTGCTTACTCACCATACAGGATGTTTATAAGAGAGATGGGCATGACCAAGATGCCCACCAGCATGTCCGCCACCGCCAGCGAACGCAGGAAGAAGTTTGTCGCGTTCTGAAGCTTCTTCTCCAGCGACACGGCCAAAATCACCAAAATATTCCCTCCGATTGTCAAAATGATAATCACCAGTATCAGAAGGGCTGGCCAGTTCTTTTCCTTCATCGCTTCCCTTTCTACCCCATGAGGAGAGGATGAAGAAGAGGACAGATTGAAGCTGTAGTCGGTCCCAAAGGAGCTCTGGTTCAGACTCACAGTGGTATTGCCAGGCCAGACCATCCAGCCAACTAGGTCCAGGGAGGATGTCGTAGATCCAAACCCAGCCAGTGCTGGCCCGCCAGGTGCCCCCATCATCTGAATGTGGCTGCCGTTTCTCTCTCCTCTCCCCTTGGACAGCGTTTCACTTGGAGTTCTTGTCAATCATGGCCAGTTACGGAGAGAAGTTTGGAATTTGTGTTGTGTAAAATGCGAAGCGAATCACTCGAAATGCTATGTAAAAGAGAAATCTACTGCGTTAAGGATATCCATGGCATTTCCTGTTGCTTGTTTATGATACAGGGTCTTGTTCATGAAGATCATATCTGTAAAACAAAGAAAGACACACAGAATAACGTATTAAAACTGTTGTAATCAAAACCCCATAAAAAGAGTAGGAATAATGTATTTGCATCTGAAGATATAATATGTTGCACACCTTGATAAACCCTTTTTAGATATAACAGTATAACTCTATCGTATAACTTTAAGATTTCTGTAAGATCCAACAATTTCAAACCCCAGTGCCGTCTAGTCTTCAGGGTAAATGAGGGTAATTGAGTTCACTAAGTTAAAATGATATGCTACAATCTGGGTCTCCACCAACCTGTCACACCTCACTGCACTGGGTTACAGAAGGCCATTATTCATAAAATCTGAGGTTACTCCTTATTAAATTAACAGGTATTAATAACTTAAGACACCTGTCAAAGGTAATGTGATGCATGTCATTATTATCATGATGGGTGGGTAATTGTCTTCTCATGCATCCAGTCACTTTGCCTTTGAACCGGTCCCCATGTATAATCAGCTTGGGTAATTGCAGTCCTCACCTCTTCGGTTAGCCTCAGCATTATAGTAGGTTTAGACTGACGGCAATTTGTGTGCGTGGGAATACTAAGTACCCTCGTTGCACAGAGGCCTACATCAAACCATACTGGCTTCAATTAACCGAACATAACCAAAAGAAGAAGGGGCTAGAAATGGAATAATAGATAAATCACGGCCTAAAATGTTCACATGCTGAACCTGTTGTATTTTGTCAGAACTGCATTTCCTTAATGGGGACATTTCACAAGACTTTATAACAATGTGAATAAAAATATTTGCTGTCCCCAGAGTACTTATGTGAAGCTTTAGCTTAAAATACCATATAGATAATTTATTATAGCATGTTAAAATTGCCACTTTATAGGTGTGAGCATAAATGTGCTGTTTTGGGTGTGTCCTTTTAAATGCAAATGAGTTGATCTCTGCACTAAATGACAGTGTCGTGGTTGGATATTGTAGATTAGGTAAGAAATAATTGAAGACGGGCCATTGAATTATAAGAAAATAATGCACACCCAAGGTGCAATGCGGTACGATGCGAATAATTCAAGGGACCAGAGTCAATTATTCCTCTTATACCACGGTTACCACAAACATTGAACTGGTGCCCATTTTTAAGACATTTGACAATTTAGCTGTGCGGTTATCAGAAATGAATGTATACCCATTGAACATTTCTCAGCCAATCAGAATACAGCATTAAACAGACCCGTGGTATAAGGGGCGGTATTATCCCCTTCTGACATCATAAGGGAAGCCAGATTTCAATGACCTATTTTTTCACATGCTTGCATGGTTGATAGAAGCACTGGGGACCCAATTCTAGCACTTAAACATGGAAAAAGTCAGATTTTCATGAAATGTCCCCTTTAAATGTTCACATCAGGAATGGCAGATCAATTGGGTAATTACTTTGGGTTTTATCAGTTTTAATTTTAAAAATAAAAATGGATTAGCAATAAGCATTTATCTATCTTTATAAATGTTTGCTATTGGGGGTCAGAATGCTATAAGAGTTCATCATAAATACTTTCATTTGTGTTTTGAAGATGTAGGGAAGGTCTTACGGGTTTGGAATGACATAAGAGTGAGTAATTAATGACAACTTTTCATTTTCATGTAAACTATTCCTCCTAACACTTAATTTAATTTAATTGGTTGAAAAGATAAAAGCGATCTAGATCCAATCTAAGGGTGCTTTCACATCTGTAGTTTGGTTCATCTCCGGACCAAAGGCAAAAATGATACATTGTAGCTTTTAGCAGTTTTGATTCCTTTTCACACCACATTGCTCTGGTCCGCACCAGTTGAAACAAACCAAAATG
Source organism: Paramisgurnus dabryanus (assembly GCF_030506205.2). Taxonomy (NCBI): domain Eukaryota; kingdom Metazoa; phylum Chordata; class Actinopteri; order Cypriniformes; family Cobitidae; genus Paramisgurnus; species Paramisgurnus dabryanus. The sequence continues at coordinate 23,048,373 of NC_133338.1, read as the reverse complement.
CATTCATGTGATAACATCCACATCACTCATTGGCCACATGTCTTTGAATGTACTTCATAAACTTGGTCAGAATCAACGTGCAGGAAATTCCAACGGAACCCCGGAAGTAAACAATAAGGAGGAAAATACAGCGGACACCATGGAGAGACGACTGCGCACTGTAATTATGTTCGTGGTTGTTATACACTACATAGTTTGTATACAGCACTCTAGGCAAACTATTTCCCTCAGAACGAAGCATGGATACGGCTTGAAAAAAATATTTTAATGCACTGCAAACGGCGAAGCCACCAAATTTCTATGAGGCTCCGCATCTGTGCCCACGACCTGCCATTGCGCTAATATTGCTAAGAGAAACTGTCAACAAACTCATTCTATAATGCACAGCGCAGTTGACTATGGCAGCTGGTTTAGTCCAAAAATTTGCAGTACTTTTTGCAGTTAAGTATGTTTGATCTCGGACCACATTCTCACCACAAACGAAGCACAAGGAGGTTTCGGTCCGCTTGTTTGGTCCGCTTTTGGTGCTCACTACAGTTTGATTGTTGCATTCTCACCTGCCTAAACGAACCCTACCAAGTGAACTATCGAACTCTGGTACGAATCAACCAAACTAAATAAGGCAGGTGTGAAAGCACCCTAAGCAGATAAAGTTGACAAAAAGTATTTCTCTCTTATATAGTGAATTTTCTCCAATAGACAGAAAATCTGAAAATGCTGAAAAATATGACATAACCTGTCCTGGTTTCCATCTACAAAGCTTATGAAATAGGTTTATTTAGTGCACGGACAGCAGTTTTCGGATACACAGGCATGAAAAGAAAAGAGAGTGAAAGGGTTTTATTCCTCAGATGCAGTGTATCTCTGTAGTTCACCTTATCTCAGGAAGCTGGAGATAAAGCAAACAACAGCAAAAAGTAAAATGACCCAACACTAAATAAATCACTTGATAATCACGTCCTGTGTGTCACACATGCACACCCACCGTAAATTAAAGTACGTACAAGTTCAAGGAAAGCAGTCTGGTCCTATTATAAAAGAATAGAGGATCTCTCATGAGAGACATGCTAGTTGGTAAAGAGAAACACAATTGGCCGTATTGCGGCTTCGTTGAAACAAAGGTCGGCATCAAGGACCTCAGAAAGACTATATGTCTCAGAATCTGCAGTGATGTGCGATACAAGCAAAACGCTGACAGTTCATTAGAGAGAATGTTGAAAGATGAGCGTCAGGTTAACAAATCTGATGGAGGCTCTAAATAACCTGATGAGAATCTTAATCTAAGTCTGTCTCTTCACCCTTCAGATGATTCTTCATTTTCCATTAATGAAGTGGATGTGAGAGCACTCCCAAACTGAGATTCTGCATTCCAACAATGAGTAATTAGCCTCCACAGCAGAAACCAATCAAGTATCTGTGAATTGGGTTAAATTAGCATGAAATAGAAAAGGCTACAAGACACAGGGACAATGCACAAACACGTTTCTAGTTCCAGTACATAATCCTTTAATGAGCAACATTTGGCTTGGAGCTGGAGGTAGAGTAGGAAAACAATTCCCTTGATTCCCTACTACTTGAGATAAAAACTTTGATAACAACGTGCAATTATTTTACTTTTTAAAAGGGTTGCATTTATCCATAAGCCATTCACATTTATTACATGTGTGGTAATAGTTCTTTTTGGATAATCGCCCATATCCAGCTGTCTCATATCTTATAAAGGGCTACCTTATAATGCTTAATGTCATTTCAACTCCACATTTCACGTCTAGTTACTTAATATGGCAGATAATGTGATGTAATAAGTGGGATAATGTGCAATCAGTCAGTCGTTATCGCAATATAACCCCCTCAAGGTTAATACAAGATCACCATGTCAGGGTTTATTTTGTGATAACAACCGACTGACTGCACCTTATCCATTACTTAGTAATTGAAGAGTTTTATCTTAAGGCATTAACCCTTTAGGCGCCAGAGGTTTTTTCCTAAAACGTTTAATTTTGACATGTTACTTTCAAAAGGCTATATCTTAAACGTGATAAGAGATAGAGACTTTATGTAAATTAGAGAAATATTAAGGATGACACACTTTATGGAGGGGAATAAAATGTCCCATTAAATTTGCATATTATGACGTCATATGTGGCAGCCATCTTGAATTTTTATGAAAAGTCACATGTTTGAATGATAAAATGCAGCACTTCTTCCCCCCAAAAATGTCCCTAACCTTCTGTATGCTATATTGCACAATACTGAATGCTCAGGTAAATACTAAGTAGTAAACAAACTGATCTGCGCGTCGATAGACTAACGTTATGCATAATGGCTCCTCCTCTGCCCCGTGTAACACCGCCTCTGCTCCTGCTACGAGCCGCATGGCCAGATCTGCCTCGCATGCGCCCCGAGTGGAGAGAATTTGCACAGCTGGGACTATTGCCTTTACTGTCGCCGTGATTGTGATGAGGTACACGGGACGGAGCACTGGAAGTCGGCCGCTCGCCCGACAGACTCCCAGGGCCCGCTCGGGAAGACGCAGCTCGCTCTACATTGCTTGCACGGTAAAAAGACTGGACGCGCATATTACCTCCAGCCTCATTCCCCACACCTGTAACACACTTGCTTACCCGATGAATTCTCCGACCCCGTGTAACATTCCCACCACTGACATTGGGCAAAGGATTTATCATTTGTGCTTGGTGTATAGCTACACTTTCACTTTGCCAGCTGCATGATTGCAAAGCAGGGGCGCGTCTGAATCGTGGTCACTAAATGAATCACCAGCATCTTCTGAAGGCAGATATTCCCCTTCAGAATCATTGTCAGCGAATATAAGACCCAACACTTCATTGCAGGTAAGCTTTTTTGATGCCATTTATATGATCATGTATTGAAAAAACTCGCTGAGGTTATCGCTCTGATAAAATGACTCACTTGCACACTAGCTATGCTGTTGCGCACTTCAATGCGCTCTTGCTCTAAGAGTTTGTATAAAAGCATGCTGTTTTTCTGAGTCCGGTATAAAGTATGACATGTCTGCCATCTAGTGGAGGGGGCGGATGAACGAAATTTGACACCCTATGTGACAAAATCGGCAGTTACATTCAGTGACGCATCTTGTCGACAAAAGTCGACCGTGGCGCCTAGAGGGTTAAGGCGGAATAAAGGATTAATGTAGAAATGGTTTCAAACACTGACCCAAAGAAACTTTTGGAACTGGATGAATATTACATATTTAAATTGGAAAATGAAATGCAGAAATATTTTTGGATAAAAGGAATTCTGCACAGACACCTGCTCAGTGGAGAAGAACAGAAATTCTTCTCCACTGAGACCAGTTTAAACACCCTTTTACTTTCTGGCAGGAAGGTTAAATAGTCTCCGAAGTAATTCTCCTTGAAAGTGTATGTGTGTTAGTGTGCGTTTGTGTGAAATACGGATAAGAAATTAATGCTTAGTCTTGAAGCTGTCGACAAAGATCAGGAGACAAATGAGAAAGACTGCCAAACTAAGATTAGATTAAAGAACTCTAGAGGTCTTCACGGGTCCACTTACATCTGAAAACCCGAGGTCCGACCCGAGAGCCGAGTGGGTTCGAGTCTAAAATTTTCATATGTGCATCGGACATGGGTATAATAATAGCGGCATCGGGCCTTGGGTAATTTAAAATGAATGTGTTATTGCCGAACACACCCGAGACAACCCGAACATTCTCGCGTGTGCGTCAATGTCCTTTACTAACCCCTCCTCTGTTTGCGAAGTGCGCTTGTGATATTGTGTGACTGTTGGTAGGTCCATTTTTGTTGGGACACACCTGCTAGAGCTGGTCAAAGAATTGCCTGCGATTCTCATGTGTATCTCATAAGGAAAGCCGGTTTGGTGGTTAGAAGTAAATCGCCAAAAACTGCTTTCAGATGGAGCGGCATTTACTACACAGAGCTATATTTCACAAAGATTATTTCATAATCGTGAAAATCGCCTCTGATAATGTATGCGATTTTGCCTAGCTTTTTGGTGAAATACTGCTCTGTGTAGTAAATGCCGCTCCATCTGAAAGCAGGTGATGGCGATATACTACTAACCAAACCGGCTTTACCGATAAGATAAGCATCAGAATCGTAGCCGATGTTTCGCCCAGCTCTACGTCAATGAATGTTAAATGTACATTTTAGCGATTACCTTGGTGTCGTCTCAGACAAAAAAGTTAAATAAATGGAGCAGCGGGCCAAATTGGTTGCAAGGCCACCAGGTTTTCTTTTTGTCTGACTGCTGCGTGCGGGACTGTAGACTGTGCCGTTTACATTCGGGTCCAGTCGGGTAAAAAAATGGCCACTGGTTCGGGTCGGACTCGGGTTTGTTTCTGGTCAGGTCTTTCTTAAAGGCGCTCTAAGGGAATCTGTGTGACCCACTTCTTGTTGACGTTCGAAGTGTTGTCAAACAAAATGAAGCGTAGCTAACTCCTCCCCTTCCCTTCCCTTCTTTCTGAATGAGTCATGAATGCGCCCAACCCCAACCCCCCCTCCCAAATCCTTCTTGTCACTTATTTTCTGGAACACTTTGTTATGTTTCGTGGTGGTAGGTTTGACCACTTTGTTTTTGTTGCAGTTTGTGGAGCCTGGGGTGTCTACAGAGACCGTGTTTTTTTAAAGTGTGTTCAGGGTACAGGCAGCTAGCAGATAGTGAGGAGATGTTTAATGTTTGAAACAAAAAATGTTTTATGGGCTTAAATGCATGAATTCGCCTAGAGCACCTTAAAAAAAGATTTATGCACGTCGGGTTCGGGTAAAAAATGATTTGGGTCATTTTAGGTCAGGTACATTTCTGAATGAGTCATGAACGCGCCCAACCCCAACCCCCACTCCCAAATCCTTCTTGTCGCTTATTTTCTTGAACACTTTGTTATGTTTCGTGGTGGTAGGTTTGACCACTTTGTTTTTGTTGCAGTTTGTGGAACCTGGGGTGTCTACAGAGACCGTGTTTTTTTAAAGTGTGTTCAGGGTACAGGCAGCTAGCAGATAGTGAGGAGATGTTTACAGTTTGAAACAAAAAATGTTT